>NC_137819.1:65349174-65381067 GCF_963921795.1 Nannobrachium achirus | reverse complement strand
AGCTCCTCTCTATGAACTAACTTTAGCTGCTCTGGACGACAAGCCATATTATCCTTTATCGTGATAACAAACATTCACAATAATCGTATCGTGGACATTTAATTTATCGTGATATCGTCCTCCGTCATGCACTGGGATCAATTCACCTTTTATTTGCAGAGCTGCATATCTGGTACCATTTAAACCCTCTATAAGTGGTAAAAGGTACTTATAATATACGTACTTGATACAGTCTTTTTTTCCCCACTCTCTAACAAATCTCTTTGCCAAAAGATAACCGATCTACAAGCTCACAACGCGTCGCATTGCGACGCGTTGTGAGCTTGTAGATCTGCTATTTCTTTTGGCAAATGTTCCGCCCTAGGATACTGGATATTGCTGGGGATATTTTGATGATCGCGATAATATCGTAAATCGTGTTTTCTCTGCTCACAATAATGGTGATATGACATTTTTCGTATCGTCCCATCCCTTCTCTCAGCAGGGAGACGCAGACGCTCTCTCTCTAGCCGTCACTTTGAATGAACCCCCCTCCCCCCCCCCCCCCCCCCCCCCCCCCCCCCCCCCCCCCCCCCCCCCCTCCACACATGGTGGCTTTCACACCAGGGCGGCTGGGATTTCTTTTCACAGCTAAAAATACGCAGAATGTTGACAGAGGAGGGTAGCGGATGAAAGCATGCAGTCCAGATGGCCACTTATTCTTGTTCTTGCTGCACGCACACACACACACACACACACACACACACGCACACACACACACGCACGCACGCACGCACGCACGCACGCACGCATGCACGCACGCACGCACGCACGCACGCACGCACGCACGCACACACACACACACACGCACGTGCTAGTACGCACACATGCACACACGCACGCACGCACGCACGCACGCACACACACACACACACACACACACACACACACACACACACACGCACACTTACACACACACACACACACACACACACACACACACACACACACACACGCACACGCACACGCACGCACACACACTCACAGTCTCTCTTTTGTCTGTGTCCTCAATTTCAAAATCAATCGTGTGGCTGTTTATAAATGGGGAGCCTGCAGAATACAGTGTGTGGGGGGGGGGGGGGGGGGGGGGGGGGCTACGGTTACACAAGCTGTTGACTTCAGAAATACTATTCTTCTTCTTCTTCCTGTGCTGTTCTTTCATTCTTTGTGGTGTGTTTTGGACACAGGGAAGATAATGACAGATGACTGTGAGTCGCAGAGGACTCGGTCATCGATACCACACTGTAGAAATACAATACTCTTTTACTCAGTACTCCGTTCGGTTTGACAAACGAAAATCATTTATTGTGCGGCGCTGCAAGCTTGTGCATCTGCTATTAAAAAATAGAGAGAAACAAGTTGGAAAGTGGATTGGAAAGTAAGAAAGTATTTGAGACATTTTGAATGATTACGATTTTTTGAGCGGTGCAAACCGCTCCTATAAGTGGCTGTGTGTGTGTCCGTAGCCTTTTTCCTCAGCGTTTTGCTATAGTAAAATGTGTGTGCGTAGCATCATGTTTGTCTAGTGATGTCATATGTTGTTTGTCTGTAGCCTTTTTCCTCAGCGTTTTGCCATAGCAAAAAGTGTGTGTGTAGCATAGCCTGTACATCCTAGACTTAAATCCTAGTCTGAAGACGTTATGCAAGCACGACCACCGCTCACTTCACATTGGGTGTGTTTTTATTTTTGTATTTGTAGCACAAATCTCCTGGGGGTCCCGTGGTCAAATGTGGGGGTCCTTGGCACCAACAGGTCTGAGAAGCACTCATTTAAGGGGAACAGACACCAGGCTGCTGGACATTTTTCACCGCACAGAAACGTCTGGAAAATAGAACCGTGGCGTATCGTAAGGGCGGGCGAGGCGTGAATGCGTGAATACGTGTCAAAAGTATGGAAAACATGACAGGTCTTTCTTTCTTTCTTTCTTTCTTTCTTTCTTTCTTTCTTTCTTTCTTTCTTTCTTTCTTTCTTTCTTTCTTTCTTTCTTTCTTCCTTCCTTCCTTCCTTCCTTCCTTCCTTCCTTCCTTCCTTCCTCCCTCCCTCCCTCCCTCTGGTGTTTTCCATCCAATCAGGATAGTGACAGTGATGACAGGTCATGTGATCAACATGGAGTGTCTCTGGTTTCAGTTTCCTCTCCTCTGCTATTGATCCTCCTGGTATTGATCGTATCTCTGCAGCTCCAGGCTAATTCACCCCCCCCCCCCCCCCCCCCCTCCTCGCTGATTCCTCTTCCGTTGACGTTTTCATGGCCGGATCTCGCCGCTATCGAACCGAGGAGCCGTGAAACGTTTAAAGAAAGAAAGACAGGAAGACGAATGACCTCTGACCTCCGGCCACGCCAAACGACTCTTAGCTCACACATAGGGATGTGAGCTTGTAGCGTTGCTTCTTATTTTTTTCATTTTGTTTTGCGTTTAAAAATGTGGATTTGATGTCACCATAATCTACTAAATGCTTATCATGATGATATAAAAAAGACTAAACAGTGATTGAAAACAAAGTGTTAATGAAAAGACAATAAAATCAATCATAAAGTTAGCCAAATCCTCATAGACTTAATGAGCTAAAGGTTTGTTGACACCAGTAGAAGGTGAAACAGCGACATCTGCTGGGCCATTAATGGGTACAGCAGCTTCAATCAGAAACCGGAAGTGGCTTCATTTCCCCTAAGAATTGGAGAAATACAAACATTTAGAAACATGCTGAGTCACTATGCTGCACCTGAGAGGCTCCTTTTTACTGAAACCAAGTTTGAATTGAACACACAGAATAACAATACGAAAGCAACCGAATTAAAATGGTAGTGGATGGAGTGTCCCACCAAGACACAGCAACCAATGATTGTGAAGAGGGTTGGGACTTGAGAAAGGGTGAATTATGGCCATCACTTCCTGTTGTCAGTCATTCAAAGTGTCTTCCTGACTCCAGCTCTGAGCGGTTAGCGGTTAGCGGTTAGCCAGTAACTGTGTTTGATTCTGACTGGCATGAAGTTGCTGCTGTTGCTGCCTCTCTAGTCTGGCGTAGCCAGACAACTATTCCACAATCTCTGAATGCTATATAGAGTCTGGAACAGCTAACGCCCCCTAACGGCGAGTAATGGAAACGGGCATTAACGTTCAATAAAACATATTTTAAAATGTCATTTCTGCTAAGCACCAAGCTAAACATGCTTATATGATTTTTATTTATATAATGATAAATGTGTGTGATGTGAGACTGAAACGGAAGTGACGTGGGGGCTTCACATCCGCTTTATCTCGCACTCACCGTTTCTATTTCCGTCTGCCAGACTGTATGCTGGGAGCATTTGACCAAATCGCGGAGGCAACAGTCTGGCCACGCGAGACTACTGCCTCTCTGCTTGGGGATCACATGGTGCTTGTTAAGAGACTTCAGCGCTTGATGAGAAGCATTGATCGTTCATTAGAATCTGCTGTGTGGAGGGAGATCTGGTAAAGTACCGTAAATAAAGCAGACTAGTCCTGTGACCCTTTCTGATCTATGTCAGGATGTGTTCACACACTGTTGTTGACTGATAGGTATTTTGTTTATGGTTCATATCATCTTTTTATCAATACATATTGATGACCACCTGAAGTTTAAGGCACAGGGACTGTGTCATAAAATGTCATGTACAGTACAACACAAGGTCTCCGTCTGGTAGAAATCAGACCTTATCAACTGCCTGGAGCCTGTTCCTAAAACAATGAGAATTGTTTTGGTATTCTAAGGCTCAGCTTGTGTCATCCAGACACCAGCAAGGACATCTTCCTCCAGTAACCTACTGTACGCGGACTCTTCGTCTTGTGATTTGTGGACAAGAAACATATCCTATGAACTGTTTAAAACGTCATCCACTGACTGACCAAATGACCATACTTATACTCATGTCAAAACATCATTTGTCAGAGAGAGCACGAACCATTATTTATGTACTGTATACCTGTCTTGAATACTCTCTCTCCATAGTAAATATTCCATTCTCACTCTGATCACTCTCCTGTCTTATTTCTGTGTGATGGATTATTGTATCTCATATGGGAATAAGAAGGTGTTGTTGTTTACAAATAATAAATCAATCATTGACATCAATTGAATGACTGCCGACAGGATGTCACGCCAATTATTCTCAGACACACGCACACGCACCTTTTACCCTAAATTAAGCTCCCTGGAACTTTGTTTTTGGAGCAGAGGCGGTGAAAAGGGGGGGGGCAAGCAGCAGGGCAAATGCCCAGAGCAGCGCTTTGCGGGGGGCACCGGGGCACCGGGGTGGCATGCCACACCAATGACAATGAGAAAAAATTAAGGAAAAAAGGAAGAACTGTTCACAATGCAATCATTTTATTGACTCATTGCTCATCTAATTCTGAGCTGAATAGGATATCTAATTAATCTCAAAGACATCATGTTCCATCCGAAGTTCAGCCTGCCTAGCTGAAGAGTGAGAGGATGATTCTATTCCTTGTCACTTGGCTTGGGGCAAAATTTACCTTGAGAGAGTGGGCGGGGTTTATGGGCCACAACAGGAAGTAGGGACCAACAACCAGTGTTCTCTCTGTGTGTGTGTGTGTGTGTGTGTGTGTGTGTGCGTGCGTGCGTGTGTGTGTGTGCGTGTGCGTGTGCGTGTGCGTGCGTGCGTGCGTGCGTGCGTGTGTGGTGTTGTCAGTTCAGAGCATAAAACTCAGTCAGGACAATCAGTGGATGAACAGGATAGGCTACTGTACTGTTGGTCATCATGGAATAATATGTTGTCAAGTCATCATTGGACAGTGAATGGAGAATTATGATTGGACGTGAGCTGACATGGTGAGTTGCACAGAAAAGTAGTTTGCCAGCTTAGTCCGTGGGCCATACGAGATGTCGGTATCTGAAAGGTGGCAAAGGTTACCATGCATTTTTGAAAAGCTCTATAACTGTAGATTATATTTTGGTATGATAACCCTTTGTGAGACACAGCTAAATTGATGTTATCAGCAGCTAGAGTTGGTGTCCCATTAACTTAATAGGCCTATACAGGGAAAAGAAAAACTTTAAGTAGCATATGAGGGGTCAAACTAGGGTTTTTTTTCATGATGAATCCGTTGCAAGCATTTGTTTTGCACAACAAACATTCCTTTGGCTAAAAACGTCCCCACAAGACTATGGTTTAGTGATGACAAGTTTAGTTTGGGGGTCGTTTTATCCCAAGGAATGTTTTTTTTGTGCAAAACAGATGCTTGCAATGGATTCAGAATAATTGTCAATAATATTTAGTCATATAGTTTTAGTCATTGTAGCTTAGTTTTTATTGTGTTTTTATTCAGTTTTTGTCAGTGAAAAAAAAAACCTCACACTGGTATAAACCACGAGTAGGATCATGAGATAGAGCAAAGAAAAGGTTTAAGTCACTTGTTGTCACCGGAGTACAGGGACGTGCAGAGAATGTTAGAGAGGCAGGGGCTGACATTTCTAAAAGGGCCTTTTGGTGAACATATCAAAAATTGCTGAACTGAACTTGGAGGCTATTTTCGATACTTGATACCACACTAAGCATACTGAACGTGTGGCGTAACGGCATGGATTTCTACACAGAGAGGGCAATTCTTTCAACATAAGATGCCGCATTCAAGTTCAGGATAGTTTGGACAAGGCAATTCTCTTGAATGCTGCCTTCAGGTATGGCATGGAAAGAGGGGGCATTTGCATTTCTTTCACCATAGTAAAAACTGCATTCATGGTCTGGAGAGGGCACTTTCTACAGACGGATAAAAGGGTGTGTGCACAGGCCTTGCCTGGGTACACTGTAACTCAGCAGGAATATCTCTCTGATGTCTGATAATCATCATAGCTGCGTGAATGAGACATCGAAGGAATCCAAGACGACACCATTATCTTTTCAAATCCAAAGAATGAGAGAATGTAACTCCAGTGTCTGGAGGGGGAATCAAAGCGATGAAACGGATCTATTATAAATTCTTTCTCCGATAATGACATGACCAAAATAGGGGCGCCGCGGTTGAGAGTACTTAACACATTTAGGCCTAGAATTATTGAATGCTTTAACCAGTGACAATAGCAGATATACAAGCTCACAGCGCTGCAAACTTGTAGATCTGCTATTTTTTTTAAAGTCGCGAAAATGTGTGCAAATCTTTGAATATATGTATTTTCAAAGCGAACGTTTGTAACTCAAATTTTGCTTCTGGGTGGTCCCTGGAACTAGATATTTTGAGATGGGCGTCGGTGGCCAAATACATATCATTTTGGGGGTCCTTCACATGAAAAGGTTTGAGCACCACTGACACAGTAGTCTCTCAAGAACAGACTAACTGAGCTCCAGTTGAGCGAAAAGGACCTTTTCTTTGACGATGGCTGGCCAGATTGCTGACATAGAAACATAGGGTTTTTCAAAACGTCTTAGAAGGATTCAAAAGACACTTATAGAATCGGGTAAAAATTATAATTTTCACGATTAAAAAAAAATAGCAGATCTACAAGCTCGCAGCGCGGCACTCGGTGCCGCGCTGTGAGCTTGTCTATCTGCTATTTTTCAATAGTTAAAGCATAACATAATGATTCACAATAATGCGTACCCGTTCTACATGGGTTAATTGCTATTTGCAAACCAAAAAGATTAAATAAATTGAACTTTGATTTATGTCTGGTTTTATCAGGAGGACAGAGTGCCCTGCAGGTCTGAAGCTCCGACCCGTTACATTCATCCCCTGGTGTTTGTTCTCTGATCAGCATCAAGATTGATCACTCTTTTTTTTTTTCTTCTCTCTCCCATAAAGCGGAGCTCGGACCAGGCAGCTTAATAACCTAATTAGCCTTTATAAATAATGCCTTGCCCAAGGGGCAACACGCACTTCCAGGTCCAACAACACAACGATTGTGGCGAACAGGGGCGTCACAAGAGGGGGAAAAGTGGGACTGAGTTACCATGCAGGGCCCAAGGTGGAGGGGCCTTAAATATTTTATACATTAGCTTTTCAAAAATAGCAGATATACAAGCTCACAGCGCTGCAAGCTTGTAGGTCTGCTATTTTTGAAAAGCTGTGAAAATAATGTGCAAATCTTTGAATATATGTATTTTTTTTAACAAACATTTGTACTCTAATTTTGTTGGAACTAAATATTTTTATATGGAGGTCCATGGCCAAATACCTATCATTTTGGGGGTCCTTGACATGAAAAATGTGAGAACCACTGACATAGAAACACAGGTTAAAAATTAAAGAAAAAAAAAAAAAAAAAAAAAGTAGAAGTTTTTGAAATGTTCAAATATGTTCAAAATAGCAGATCTACAAGCTTGCAGCGCGGCACTCGGTGCCGTGCTGCGAGCTTGTATATCTGCTATTTTTCAATAGTTAAAGCACAAAATAGGCAGACACGCAGTTCCAGGTCGATTTTGTGCTTTAACTATTGAAAGGTAGCAGATATACAAGCTTAATGCGCAGCACAGAGTGCCGCACTGTGAGCTTGTAGATCTGCTAACCCAAAAAAAAAAAAAAAACTTGAGTCAGTGGTGCTCAAACGCGTGAAGGACCCCCAAAATGACATGTATTTGGCCACGGACCCCCAACTCAAAATATGCTGTTCCAGGGACCCCCCAGAAGCAAAACTTAGAGTTACAAATGTTCGCTTAAACTAAACAAGACATAGGCCTATATTCAAAAATATTTGCACACATTTTCACGACTTTTCAAAAATAGCAGATCTACGAGCTGTGAGCTTGTATATCTGCTACTTTTCAATAGCTAAAGTATAAAATAATGAAGGCCCCCTCCACCTTGGGTCCTGGTAACTCAGTCCCACTCCCCCCCCCCCCTTGTGACGCCCCTGGCTCTAATGCTTTATATGCAAAGACCCTCGTTATCCCTCAGCGGAGCGTTTTAATGTTTGTGGGATATTGATCGGAGGAGGCAGGAGTATTTCCTCCTCCTCCTGAACCAGAAGGGCTTGACGCTTGCAGACCTGTGTTTGTTTTCCCGGGCCTGTAATTTGTGGCAGTCGCTCATAAATCCCCGGGAAAAGTGCAATCAGGAAATTGAAAAGGGAGCGATTTTAACGTCAAGTGTGTGTTTTGTCGCCGGGGCTTTCTTATTGCTCTCAGAGAGGCACTTAAGGCCTGTTGGTATTTAAGCCGTTTAGGCCTAGAATTATTGAATGCTTTAGCTATTGAAAAACGGCAGATATGCAAGCTCTCTGTATCCACAAGTTTCCGCTGGAGTTTACTGGAGACTATCAGGACCAAACTTCCGGGTTTAACAGCAGACATACAAGCTCACGTCGCGTCGCAGATGCAACCCGTTGTGAGCTTGTAAATCGGCGGCGGAACCTCGGTGCAGACGTTTGCGCAATGCACTATGGGGCGTAGGAAACTCGTGGATTAACAGTTCAACAGGATTTTGTTACAAGGCTCCCTCCCTCATTGTATCACGATACATACGATATCTACTGAAAAGGCATATCCTAGAATTATGTAATGCTTTAACTATTGAAAAATAGCAGATATACAAGCTCGCAGCGCGGCACCGAGTGCCGCGCTGCGTGCTTGTAGATCAGCTATTTATTTTTTTTTATCTTGAAAATGTGTGCACATTTTTCAATATATATTTTTCAAAGCAAACTTTTTGTAACTCAAATCTCTGCTTCTGGGGGGGGGGGTCCCTGGAACAACATATTTTGAAATGGGGTGGGGGGGTCCGCGGCCAAATACATGTAATTTTGGGGGTCCTTGACATGAAAAAGTATGAGAACAGCTGATTTTAGAGGAAGGATTTAGAAGTCGGGTCAAAGATATTCAAAGACTTGCACACATTTTCACGATTTATTTCAAAAATAGCAGATATACAAGCTCACAGCGCGGCACCGAGTGCCGCGCTGTGAGCTTGTATATCTGCTATTTTTCAATAGTTAAAGCATTAAAATAATGGTTAAAGTGTTTTGAATCTAACGCGAGTCGGGTGCGTTCCGGGTCCCTGAGGTTTAATGTGTAAAGGCATTACAGAGATGTCCTTGCAGGCCCTCGAGGTCTGTGAGGTTTAATGTGTAAAGGCATTACAGAGATGTCCTTGCAGGTCCTCTAGGTCTGTGAGGTTTAATGTGTAAAGGCATTACAGAGATGTCCTTGCAGGCCCTCTAGGTCTGTGAGGTTTAATGTGTAAAGGCATTACAGAGATGTCCTTGTAGGCTCTCTAGGTCTGTGAGGTTTAATGTGTAAAGGCATTACAGAGATGTCCTTGCAGGTCCTCTAGGTCTGTGAGGTTTAATGTGTAAAGGCATTACAGAGATGTCCTTGCAGGCCCTCTAGGTCTGTGAGGTTTAATGTGTAAAGGCATTACAGAGATGTCCTTGCGGGCCCTCTAGGTCTGTGAGGTTTAATGTGTAAAGGCATTACATAGATGTCCTTGCGGGCCCTCTAGGTCTGTGAGGTTTAATGTGTAAAGGCATTACAGAGATGTCCTTGCAGGCTCTCTAGGTCTGTGAGGTTTAATGTGTAAAGGCATTACAGAGATGTCCTTGCAGGCCCTCTAGGTCTGTGAGGTTTAATGTGTAAAGGCATTACAGAGATGTCCTTGTGGGGACTCTAGGTCTGTGAGGTTTAATGTGTAAAGGCATTACAGAGATGTCCTTGCGGGGACTCTAGGTCTGTGAGGTTTAATGTGTAAAGGCATTACAGAGATGTCCTTGCAGGCCCTCTAGGTCCGTGAGGTTTAATGTGTAAAGGCATTACAGAGATGTCCTTGCAGGCTCTCGAGGACGCTGTGTGACTCATTCTCTGCTCCAGCGTGGGCGGCCTGACGATGCTGGATCCGAGCAGAGCTCTGGTTTTATTCGGTGTATTTTCTGGTTTTGCAGAAAAGAGTGGAAAACAGAATCGCTGTTTGAGAGTTTAACCCATTAAAGGGACAACTTTGTTTTTTTGGTTTTTTTACAACAAGGGTTCATATTTTAGATTGTAATTAGGGGAAAATAAAAAGTGACTGTTAAAATGTTTTCATTTGCTTTGTTCTATTGTTTTAGCGCGTTTACCGTGCAAAAATGTGGGGGCATGCGTACGCATGGGGGCAATGCGTACAAGTCACTAAATATGTCTTTTTAGACACAATAAGCCAGCAGTTTCTTTATTGCTATTCACAGTAACACTTCTAGCCCCCATAAGTCACATCCAACCATGAAAGGTTGTGTTGTATCTTGGGAATGGGCTTATTCTGTGTAAAATGACATATTTATTTAAATGAAATAATTTTAACACTCATCTTTTATATTCTTTAATTACAATTAATTGAGACCCGAATCCCATCGTTCCTTTAAAAGAGCTTTTCAAAAGAGCGGAATGGTTGGCGAACGTCACATCTCTACTGCGCTCCTCGGGGCAGAGCAGAGCAGCGGATGCGTTTTCTTTTTATTTAACGGTGTTATCGGTGTGCAAGTAAAGTACTCAGTGTGCTCGCTCACTGGTAACACCGGTAACACCGAGTACCGTTGCAACCCTATTATAATGTCTATGTCCTCTCTATCTGTCTTCCAGGACCTTGGGGCAGGTGTATGGGCTAGTCTGGGATCACTTCACTTTTCGGGCTTGTAACCGGTCTGGAGCGGAAACCACAAAATGTCATGTTGTAGTCCTCAAAGGACTACAATTTACCGGAAAGATCAAACCGGATTCAGTTTTAACCCAAAATATTCCCCTGCGCTCAAGGACATACTTTTAGGGCCTACCTAATAAACTCCTTGATGCGGAGTTTGAAAAATTTGTTTGGTAAATGCATCTTTTAGTCCAACTCGTAGCGACTGGCAAGACTACACTAGGCTACTGGAGCATTTTAATAGGGATTGGGGAAACAAACGGAGGGAACCAAATCAAAGCGACGCCGCTTCTTCTAGTGGTTTCTGCGCTCTAGGCGGAAACCAAACGGCCTGTTGTGAATGAACACCAGAAAGCCTGGTGGGCGAGGTTAGGGCAGTGGGTTTATGATGTCCTCTTCTCTCTCTGTCTCTTCCAGGACCTTGGGGCAGGTGTATGGGCAGTGAGTGTGGGCCAGGCGGGGGTCAGAGCCGGGCGGTGTGGTGCGCCCACGCGGAGGGCTGGACCACCCTTCACACCAACTGCCCGGCGGCGGAGCGGCCGCCCAACCAGCAGCGCTGCTTCCACGTGTGTGACCTCCACAGGGACCTGTACGACTGGCAGCTGGGGGCATGGAACCAGTGTGTGCCCGTCGGGTCCATGAGAGGAGGAGGAGGAGGGGGCGGTGCCAGCGCTGGAGGAGGAGGAGGGGCCGTCTGTACCCGCGGCGAAGAGGGCATCCAGACCCGCGAGGTTTGATTGATTGATTGATTGATTGATTGATTGATTGAATACTTGTTTTGTTTGTTTACATACCTAGCTTATCCCAAGGGGGAACTTCAGTTTTAATTTTTTTCTTAATAATTTTTATCCCACGATTTTGTAACCCATTTTCACCCAGTGCCAATTGCCTATGTAATCCTGGGCTCTGCTCTCCCTCTGCCGCGCCTGGGGAGACAACGGACTGACCTCATGCTTCCTTCAATGCATGAGTAGTCCAAGTTGTTTCTTTTCACCTGACAGGGGGGATTTCCCGGGGATGGACGTAGCGCGTGGAAGGAACACGTTATTCCAACCAGTTCCTTTCCCCTCCATCAGGCGCCCCGGCTGGCCAGGGGGAGGCATTATTTAGACCAGGATTACTGCATGTTTTTGTGAGGGTATCAACCCTAGGAGACATGGGGAGAACATGCAAACTCCACACAGAAAGGCCCTATCGCCGACCCCACCTAGGGTGTGGACGCTGATGACGCGGAGGGAGGAACACGCCCCCAGTGCCCACAGCGTGCCCCGGCGGGAATTGAACCCAAGACCTTCTAGCTGTGAGGCGAAGCGCTAACCACTGCGCCACCGTGCCCCCAATGAACTTCAGTTTTTAGATTCACCCAGCTGAGGAGCAGGGAGGGAGGCGGAGCATACCAAACTTTGCACACACACACTCCTTGGCTGCCGAACCACAACCTCCACCCCTCGTTTCTCACATGGCCCTCTTCTAGCGCCACCATGAGGCCGATTCTCGCAGAACACATTTTTGGACACTGCTCCTACAGATTTTTGCCCTAAAATCACGCAAAGCGGTACACAGTATCTCTACAGTCATGTCATCAACATGGATCTGTCCCATTTCCCATATTCCCTCCTGATTGGCTACCATTGCCTTCTAAAGTTTTTGTATGCGACCTGACGGTCACTTATCTCCCGATTAGGGACTCTTAAGGGGAGCACAAACTAACCCCAACTGGATGCGGCGCGCTGCCACACAGCACATCCATTTCCCCCGGTGGGGAGAACCATGGGAGAACATGTTCACTGCGTGGCAACGCTGGAAAAATAGAACAGTGGTGTATCGGCGCGGCAGGCGAGGCGGCAGACCTGCGGCTGCGCGCATCTGACGCCGCCGGTGTGGGTTAGTTCATTGAAAATAATGGGGCCGTATGTTTTGACGCGCCGCTTCCGTGCCGCCTCCGTGCCGCCTCCGTGCCGCCTCCGCATCCAGTGTGTGTTCCCCTTCACTGGTTTATTACTAGGTGCTGTCCTTGCTCAGTGTAAATCACTCTGTACTAAAAGCATCTGCTAAATGCCTACATTATAAACTGTATATCTTGTACCTCCAGGTTGTCTGTGTGACGAAAGCAGACGGCGAGCCGGCCGAGGACACAGCCATCTGCGAGTACTTTGAACCTAAACCTCGCTTGGAGCAGGCCTGCCTCATCCCCTGCCCCCGCGACTGCGTGGTGTCAGAGTTCTCTCCCTGGACGGTGTGCTCACGCAGCTGCGGCACGGGGCTGCGCAACCGCCTGCGCGTGGTCCTAGCCCCGCCCCTGTTCGGAGGCTCCGCCTGCCCCAACCTGACGGAGTTCCAGACGTGCCGGCCCGCCCCCTGCGAGGGCGAGGAGAGCCTGTACAGCCTGAGGGTGGGCTCCTGGGGGGCCTGCGGGGCAGTGCCCCCCGCCCCCGTGCCCACCGTGCCCACCGCGCCCTCGCCTCGCCAGGCCAGGCAGGCCCCCGACGACCAAACCACGCCCCCCGGAGGAGAGGGGGAGAAGACGCCCAGGGGAGGCGGCAAACTGTCCAAAGGAGGCGGAAAAGCGTCTAGAAGAGGTGACAGAGAATCTAGAGTTTATTTTCAGGTTCAGGTTCAGGTTCAGGTTTATTAGTCAAATGCATATCCATACAGGTATAGACATACAATGAAATGCTTGTGCCAAGAGCACTCTCAGCCTTATTACACACAAAAAAAAACAAGACAACAACAGGTCACCCAGGACAACCCAAAAACAACAAAACAACCATACAGTGTAACAGTGTACAGTTTAAAAACTGCGTATATTGCACATGACTATCTACGTCTCGCTTCCATCTCTTCGTTAAGCATCCTGATTGCTTGAGCATAAAAACTATTAAACTATTTTATTTATTCATCCATGCAAAAATACATACAGAACTTCCTAAACACTAATTTTCCCGGGAAAAGAAGTGTATAGACTGAAGCCTGAGCTTATTACGTCTACCTGTGGCTCAGGAGGCAGAGCAGGTCTTCCAATGACTCCAGGGTCGGCGGTTCAAATCCCAGCTCCTTTTGTCCACATGTCGAAATGAACCCCACGTTGCCTCCAACGGGAGAGTGTTTGTTTTCTGCAGGTCTTTCAGTCCGAGTGTATCAAAGGGTGCGTTCGGAAATGCGCACCGGGTCTGGTTGGGGTTGGTTTTAGGCATAGTTTTACTGAGGTTAGGATTAGGGTTGGGTTTAGGCATAGTTTTACTGAGGTTAGGATTAGGGTTGGGTTTAGGCATAGTTTTACTGAGGTTAGGATTAGGGTTGGGTTTAGGCATAGTTTTACTGAGGTTAGGATTAGGGTTGGGTTTAGGCATAGTTTTACTGAGGTTAGGATTAGGGTTGGGTTTAGGCATAGTTTTACTGAGGTTAGGATTAGGGTTGGGTTTAGGCATAGTTTTACTGAGGTTAGGATTAGGGTTGGGTTTAGGCATAGTTTTACTGAGGTTACGATTAGGGTTGGGTTTAGGCACTCACTACACTGAGCACACACCCGGTAGTGGGAGAAATATGTGAAAAAGGCGTTCACTTCCGGCAGAAAGCGTGAAAATTTGCACCTAGGGGTATTTTTGTGCGCTGAATTCAAAAATTGACGGTCCCAAGCACTTTTCTGAAATTCACTTTTCTCTAATTCACTTACCATACAGGGAAAAAAGACCCCCCAAAAATCTTCTTTAACAATTTTGCTGCCATTTTAAACATAGCTGTAGTAAGCAGCTGCCAAATTGTCCTTACCTTTTAGCGTGGGCACGCGCACGCATCGTGCACAATCTGTGCGCGACTCATCTAGTAGACTGTAGACTCGGTGACAAGCTTTCGAATAAAAAAAAAACCCATTGAAATAAACATATCCGTTGCCACGCTGTATCCCTGCTTATCCGCCAGTGTTTACATGAAAAAACATTGAAAAAAGCCAGCTGTGCGCTATGGTAACACGTGGACACGTTCGCGCACAAAACGCTCGATATGTGCGGGGATCATAATCCAGGCGTGTAGAGACTGGATCAAAGTTTCCAAACGCAAACATCGGATTGAAAAACGAGCTTTCCATCGCCGAGTAGCTTTCTCTTCTGTTACAATGTAAACCAATGGAGGCGGGACTATGGCCCAGGCTCAGACCGGATACGGAAAGCTAGATCCGGTCCAGACCGGAAATGACCGGATACAGTTAGGGGGCGGGCCTAAAGTCTCCGAAATGGCTATATACAGCGATCATACTTTTAATCGTTTCATAATGATTAAAGCTAATTACATTTCCGGGAACGAAGGGCATCGCAGAGAGGTACAGCGGGAAATCCCCGGTTTCGACGGGGATCGCAGAGTATGTGTTAAGTAGATGTGAGGGGTCTATTTAGGGGGTTTTCATGATTCTGATTCCATTCCAAGCATTTGTTTTGCACAAAAAACATTCCTTGGGCAAGAAATGGACCCCACAAAAGTGACAAAACTATGGTTTAGTGATGAGTCATCACTTTTCACAGTTGTGTAGGGTCCATTTTTAGTATGGTAAGTGAATTATAGCCACCAGATCCCATGGGAAAAGTGCTTGGGACCGTCAATTTCTGAATTCGGCGCACAAAAATACCCCTAGGTGCAAATTTTCACGCTTTCTGCCGGAAGTGAACACATTAGTGTTACTAGAAGCAGTGCTCTTCCGAGCACAGCTTCTAGCTCTCCAGTCAAAAAAGTGTGGGCACCCCTGCTGTATGGTATGCACTGCTTTGTGTTTAAAGGGTTTCTTAAACTTAACCCATATTAACCCATATCTGTACATTGTTTTCCTTCACCCAGGAGGTGACAGGGCGTCCAGGGCAAACCGCAGGGCCCACCGCAGGGCCGAGCGGCCCAACAGGACCCCCGCAGACCAGCCCTCGTCCCGCCAGGCGGAGGACCGTCCCAAGCGGCAGAGGAACAAGGCCAAGAACAAGGAGAAGAGAGAGAGGAAGATGAGGGAGAGGGTCCGCGAGAGGCTGAGGGAGAGGGGGGGGGAGGGGGGAGGGGGGAGGAGGAGGAGGGGGGGCCAAGGGGGCCAAAGACCCCCAGACCCGGGAGCTCCTGAAGAAGAGACGAAACCGTAACCGCCAGAACCGCCAGGGCGGGGGGAGGGTCTGGGAGCTGGCGATGGGATACCAGAGCAGAGAGGTCAGCTGTGTGCACAAGAGCGGCTCCGCAGAGGAGATCAGGTGAGGAAACACCTCAAACATCTAAAGCCCGTATCAGAGTGTACGGTGGAGACTTAAGCCCATATCATAGTCGGGTCCGCGGTGGAAGGCTATCCACCGCGGTGTAGTCTTTTCGAGTCTTTTTGAGTCATGAAACTACAACGTTACATCATTCCTCACGGTGGAGAGCTTTACACCGTGAGTCCCAACACATCTCTCTGTTTTTACTATCAGACAGACAGGCTCTACACCCCGTTCACTGATTGGTCAATCTAGACTAGTCAGTCACGGTGAATAGGACTCCACCGTGGCGTACTATGATGGCCTGCACTTATTATCTGACTTGAGGTGGAAAGCTTTCCACCTTAAATTTGCGGTGGATAGCTCTCCACCGTACACTCTGATACGGGCTTAGTTTATCCACCGCAAATTTGAGGTGGAAAGCTTTCCACCTCAAGTCAGAAAATAAGTGCAGGCCATCATAGTCACGGCCCACGGTGAAGTCCTTTACCCCGTCTAGACCGGTTCAGGTCGATCAATCAGTGAACGGGGTGTATAGCCTGTCTGTCTAATAGTAAAACCAGAGAGATGTGTTGGGACTCACGGTGTAAAGCTCTCCACCGTGAGGAATGATTTAACGTTGTAGTTTCATGACTCAAAAAGACTCGAAAAGACTACACCGCGGTGTAAAGCCTTCCACCGCGGACCCGACTATGATACGGGCTTAACTGTTCATTCATGGGTTGCATTTGTAGTCCTACACCAGCCATGTGTTGAGGACCAACACAGGTGTTCTGATTGGCGTAGAACAGAGGTCTTCAACGTTTTCAGGCCAAGGACCCCTTAGTTGAGAGAGAGATGGAGCAGGGACCCCCACAACCTGTTCATAGATTCCATTATAGTTTCATTGTTTGACAGCACAATCATCAGTGTGTTTTGGATTCATGTCAATTTGTGTTTTCAGATATTTAACCACTTGAGCTGTCATTACTGACCTTTCACTCTGTACTTAGTCTACTCTTTTTCCCCTCTACACCAAACCTCTTTGATCTACAAGCTCACAACGCCTCGCGCTGCGAGGCGTTGTGAGCTTGTAGATCGGCTATTTTTGGCTACAGTTCTCAGAATATGGACACTATAGTGGTTCAAGTGGTTCATATAAAAAAAGATGAAAAAAGTTTCTATCACACAAAGATTTGGAGGACCCCCTGTAGTAACTCTGAGGACCCCCTAGGGGTCCCGAACCCCCTGTTGAAGACCCCTGGCATAGAACATCGGTTCTGTGCCAATCAGACAAATTGAAACCCCTGTGTTGGTCCTCAACATGGCCGTTTAGGACTACAAATGAAACCCATGAATTTAGATTTTTGATACATCGATGTATTCTTCTTGCCTGCTTTTAATGAGTGTTTTAGCATTGTACGGCGACCTTGGGTGTTTTGAAAGACGTCTTAAAAAATCTAAAAAAAGCATCATTGCGACCATAGGTCGCAATTTACTCTAGAGTTCAGGTTACTAGAACAGTCACATCTTGACCGTGTCTGTCTGTCTGTCTGTCTGTCTGTCTGTCTGTCTGTCTGTCTGTCTGTCTGTCTGTCTGGGTAACGCTTGTCTTTTTCGTTGACTGACTCTCACGGTCTGACATCAGAGCGTGAGAGTCCCTTTTATGCCCATGTACGGAGATCTCTGATGTCATCAATATTAAGCCCATATCTGTGAATGCCAATATATAATCACTGTGATGTCAGGGGAAGCAAATCCCCTTGGCCAGACGGCCAAGACCTAAAGGGCGAGGTGGTCTTACTGGTTATCATCTTGTCTTACTCGTTAAAAAGAAAGTCTCATTGTGTTGTATTTGATCACTTCTCTCATCTCCCATGGTGTGTGCGTGCGTGCGTGCGTGCGTGCGTGCGTGCGTGTGTGTGTGTGTGTGTGTGTGTGTGTGTGTGTGTGTGTGTGTGTGTGTGTGTGTGTGTGTGTGTGTGTGTGTGTGTGTGTGCGTGCGTGCGTGCGTGCGTGCGTGCGTGCGTGCGTGCGTGCGTGCGTGCGTGCGTTTGTGTGTATTAGAGCAGGGACACCCGACCTTTTGCATAATCTTGGGTGGGGCGTGGATTGGGTTGGGTCACCGTCATATTGTTGACATGCAGAGACGTGCTGGCCATTGGGAAAAGCGGGACAACTCCCGAACGGCCGGTTCATTCCTGGCCGGTCCAGGCCGGCCATTAGGAAAAATGTAAACTGTTTGTACAAAAGTAAAAATTAAACTGTTTGCACAAAAGTAGTGAAAACAGCAGATCTACAAGCACACAACGCCTCGCGGTGCGAGGCGTTGTGTGCTTGTAGATCGGCTGTTTTCACTAGTTTAAATCATTTTTAAAATGAAAAATACAAAACAAACGGTTTTGGACATACAAGGTTTCCACCCGACAACGACGATATAACTCATGTAATTGGCACCACTGGCTTGTCACTTTGTCACAAATCTTTGAGTAGCAGCAGCGCTATAGAGAGATCTCTCTATAGCACGCAATGAGGGCCTCTCCAACTCTTTTTCCCGGGCTGAATCAGGGGCCCAGCACGTCCCTGTTGACATGACTTGCACTCTCTCTGATGGCACGCAGCACACATTATAACTCCTCACTCTCGCTGACACAGCTGTGACGTCCCAAACACTGAGTTACACGTGTTGTTGTAGTTTGATTAAACAAAACGTCTCACAGAAAAAAAGGTCCTAGCTTATTGTCTCCACCAGCCGAAGGCAGGGAGAGACTATGTTTTCGCCTCCGTCCGTCCGTCCGTCCGTCCGTCCGTCCGTGTGTCCGTGTGTCCGTCCATAAAGTTTGTTACCAGCTAATCTCCGGCGCCGTTGGCTTGGTCTCGGCCAAACTGCGCACATACACTCCCTGGATGCCAGTTCAGAACCTCTGCCCCACATTTTTCACATGGGCCTTTTATAGCGCCACCATGAGTCCAATTTATGTCAAACTCCTTTTTTGACAGTACTCTTACAGATTTTGTCCAAAAAAAGAGTAATTTGGATATTTTCTCCAAAAATAACACAAATCAGTACACAGTATCTCTATATTCATGTGATCAAGTCTGATCCGTCTGATATTTCCTATTCCATCCTGATTGGCTAATATTGGCTTCCAAAGTTTGAAGGATTGCTCCGTTTTTGAACAAAATGCGTCGAATTATCAACGCAGCTTGCGATTACCGTGAAATTTGCCACACATATTCCCACTAGGTCAAGGAACAAATGCTACCCTTTTCACATTGGCCTGTTATAGCTCCACCAGCAGGTAGACTTTAGAAAAACACATTTTTGGAACACAATGCCTCAAATCATGCATGCAGCGTCCGATTGCCATGAAAGGTCTAAGTTGAAGAACATATGCCACCCTTTTTACATTGGCCTAATTATACAGTAGCACCACCAGGACGCCTGGCCTGGTGGAGACCTGTGCTGGGAAGAGCACTGCTTCTAGTTAACACTGCGTTCCCTTTGTTTATTTAGCATGGGGCAGCACTGCTGTGTGTGTGCACTGCCTTGTTCAACAGTGACTCCCAAGTATAGCCTGACTTAGACTTAATTTAGACAAACAACCACTGGTGAATATTCATCATTTTAAGTAAATCATTTGTTTACTGCCTTGGAATGTTTTGTCTCCTTGGCGAGATGTTAAAGGGACAAACATTAACATGTGTTGTCTACTCCTGAAGATGAACAGGGTGTTCAGTCTGTGCTGCCTGCGGTGTTGTGAAGTTGTTGTCTAGAACATCCTGACCCATGAATGTTAAGTATCTGTTCATTAATGAAGCAGACAAACACTTTGTGGCTCTCAGTTAGACTTCTCAAATTCTGCCCGAACCCGACCATACCCGACCATACCCGACCATACCCGACCATACCTTACCATACCCGACCATACCCGACCATACCTTACCATACCCGACCATACCTTACCATACCCGACCATACCTTACCATACCTTACCATACCCGACCATACCTTACCATACCCGACCATACCCGACCATACCTTACCATACCTTACCATACCTTACCATACCCGACCATACCTTACCATACCCGACCATACCCGACCATACCCGACCATACCTTACCATACCCGACCATACCTTACCATACCTTACCATACCTTACCATACCCGACCATACCTTACCATACCCGACCATACCTTACCATACCCGACCAT
The DNA here is from genome assembly GCF_963921795.1 of Nannobrachium achirus. Taxonomy (NCBI): domain Eukaryota; kingdom Metazoa; phylum Chordata; class Actinopteri; order Myctophiformes; family Myctophidae; genus Nannobrachium; species Nannobrachium achirus. The sequence goes on along the minus strand of NC_137819.1, from coordinate 65,361,035 downwards.
ACCCGACCATACCCGACCATACCCGACCATACCTTACCATACCCGACCATACCTTACCATACCTTACCATACCCGACCATACCCGACCATACCCGACCATACCCGACCATACCTTACCATACCCGACCATACCTTACCATACCCGACCATACCTTACCCGACCATACCTTACCATACCTTACCATACCCGACCATACCCGACCATACCCGACCATACACGACCATACCTTACCATACCCAACCATACCTTACCATACCCGACCATACCCGACCATACCCGACCATACCTTACCATACCCGACCATACCTTACCATACCTTACCATACCCGACCATACCCGACCATACCTTACCATACCCGACCCCACGTTTTCAGGCCGGGTAGGGCCTGAAATGTATGCTAATTAGTCGGGCCGGGTCGGGCCTCGGGTCTGAATGAAAAAATAAAAGATATTCTTTTATTATTTTGTTACTTTTACTCTGTGATAGAGTTCTGAAATTTGTCCCAAACCCGTCCCGACGTTTTCGGGCCGGGTAGGGCCTAAAAGGTATGCTAATTAGTGGGTTAGGGCCCAGTTAGGGCTGAGCCTTCATTCTCAGGCCCATTGAGAACTCTACTCTCAGTACCAAAGGACATTCAACACTCCCTGCTGACAGGCTCCCTGCAGCTCCCCAGCCATTTTTAACACATCGGATGCCCACGTGGTGTCTACAAGTCAATTTCTTTGATGTCGCTGGAGGCCCACGACGCGTTTGACGCATTGTACAGTAAACTATACTGTACTGTAGCTACTGCACTTGGCTACCGCGGTGATGAAACAAACTCCATTTCCCAACATGCAGTGCGCAATTACGTCACCCGGACGTGCTGTGTGTCTCGTTGACTTCCTGTTTAGCGGCTGCACAAAAATGCTGTTTTCTCCGGATTCTCTTCCTTTTTTCATTTTTTTCTCAAAACGGCAGCCTCTTCTACATGCCGTAACACAAACACTGTGGCTTAGAAATGATAGAAAACGGTCCTGACGGAAAGAAAAGATTTTCGCGAAATAAACAGGACATACTCGGATTACATTTACTCGGATTACTTTTCTCGCCAGTACTCTCGCCGGTAGGTAAAATGACGCGTTGCCATGGGCACCAGCAAATTAAGACTTTAAAACCACGTGGGCGTCCGATGGGTTAAAATAATCATCAAAAAAAGGAATGGTTTTGGACATCTGACAGCATATGCTCCTCACTGGCAGGAAGGAATTCAATGGCTTATTGGACTCTGACGAATTGGTGGGTGAAAAAAGACTAAAACAAACAACAAAAATACAGTTTACAGTTTACAGTTTAGGCATTTAGCAGACGCTTTTAATCCAAAGCGACTTACAATAAGCAGATACAACATCACAATAATAAACAAGATAATAGGTCAGTACATTAACACATTGCCTGCCCCACGTTTTTAATTAAACTCTTCCAAAACATGTCAGGGTTTTGGAGCATTTTGACTCCTTTTCAATGAATATTTAAAAAATGTGTTTCTTAGCTATGAACAAATGGAGTATACCGATGGAAAGATGAAGAAATATACTTTTACCAATAAATACATGGGGTTTAAATGTTGTTTTCTGATTTTTCCCTGATTTTTTAAGTGACTACTGTACTGGCCCAACATGGGCTAATTTGAATAAAAAAGCCTAAAAAAAGCCTTTTTATGAAACCAGCATGAATACGTCTCTTATTTAGTTTCAAGCCAATAGATGGCGCTGTGGTACTGTGTGCTCACTCAACACACACGCACACACGCTCACACTCACACACATGCACGCGCATGCGCATGTCTCAAGCAACAAGGAAGGTCACGTGATTTCTCAGATAATGAAACCATGACATTTTAGGGTAAATGAAACCAATTGCTTACACACACACACACACACACACACACACACACACACACACACACGATCGTGTAACTTTTTCGAAGCTGACGAAAGTTTGGTGGAGTGCAGAGTCTGCATACAGGACAGGAGGACAGGAGGAGGACAGGAGGAGGAGGAGGGGGGGGGGGCGGGGGGGGGCGCATCGCTGAGTTTGAGGATCGGCTATTTTCACCGCACACACACCACTGGAACAGAGATGTTTTCTCATGGGGGACAGATGGGGGGGGGTGCATCGGTGCACTCTGGGCAGCACATTACTAGCAGTGAGTGGATGCACCTTTGTTTACTGACTGGATCTATACTCTTTTACATGGCGGATGGGCCGGCGTTTGTGGACTTACTCATTCTGTTTAAATCAATCAATGGATAACATGATGCTTGAATCTTTTACGAGCCATCAGGAGAGAAGGAGGAAATGAGAGGTAGGCGTGTGTGTGTGTGTGTGTGTGTGTGTGTGTGTGTGTGATCCATTCCTCCCCTCCCCTCTGTTTTCACGGAGACAGCGTCTCCTCTCCACCTCTCTCCCACTATAAAACTTTCTTCACCTAAATACACTCAAATCTAAACGAATTCTACTGCCATCTCTAGGCTATCAATCAACTATCTAAACTCTAACTCTAACTATAAATATCCTATATTCAAATCTCAACCGAGCCGATCCTCTTTTTTTTTTTTTTTTCCTTTTTCCTCTCTGCTGGCTTGTGTTTCTGCATTGTGTCTCCCAAACTGCTAGAGTGGTTGTTGTTGCCTCTCTCTCAATCTGTTATTTTGGATTGTCTGATAACATGTGTTTCAATGCAGTTTTTTGACCTTTTTTCTTCATTCACGTGAATGACCTGGTTCCCTTTGATGTTTCCCTACTGTATTAAGTCACAGGCAGCGGGAGAGCACCATCAACTGTAAAACAATGAAAAGACGATAGCACGTTCATAAACGTGTTGGGCGGTAGATAGCTGGGTTTAATGGAACGTTTATAAACGTGCTGGGCGGCAGATGAGTTAACAGCAATATAACAATGTAAATGGATATCTATCTAGAGAAAACACAATATAATCAAAGTTCTAAAGAAACCTAAAAACAAAAACAAATGCTAACTAGCTTCATGTATGGTCAATGATTTTTCTGTAGTGCTAAGGGTTTAGGTGGAGTCTGAAAAGGTGAGTCTTCAGTCCACGGCGAAAGGTAGCGAGTGAGTCCGTTGTTCTAAGTGCGACAGGGAGTTTATTCCACAACTTGGGGGCCAGGAGGGCAAACCGTCTCGGATGAGTGGATTTTTGCCCTGGAGTTTTTAGCGAGGGTTCGGTCAGCATCCCTGTGTTGGCTGATCTAAGTGAACGAGTGGGGGTGTAGGGGTTGATCAGGTTTTGGAGGTATGGAGGAGCCATACCTTTGGCTGCTTTGAAGGTCAGCATCAGTGTTTTGTATTCCATGCGGGCCGCAACCGGGAGCCAGTGGAGGCTGCGGAGAAGGGGAGAGACATGTGAGAACTTAAAATAAATGAACGTCTTGTAGAACTGCGTGTAGATTGGCTACGTTGACTACTTTTGTGCAAAACTCTTGTAAGAAAAAGTAGGGCATTAATTGAGAAAAAGACAAACAAAGATAAAAAGTTGAAATAAGACAGCATTGATGTTGTTGTTGTTGTTGTTGTTGTTGTTGTTGTTGTTGTGTTGCTATTTTTGTACCCTCTCTGACGTTTAAATCTACCTATGAAGGTGGATTGTGCTTTTTAATGGGAATGGAGTGGTTTCTGGACATTTGCGAGTTTCTGCAAAAAAAAAAACTCCGTTCTCCATAAAAAAATATAATGGTAAAACAGGGACAAAAATGCATTTGCAGTAAAAGAGCAGTGAAGCCCGAAGAGTTGAAACAGCACATCTGTATGTTGTTAGAAAGTACATTCAAAATAAATCAACAAAGCTAAGGTTTTTAGCTTTCTGAGTAAAAATGCCTGCAGCAGAGAGTGTGTGTTGTTCTGTGCACATCATCAGTGTTTAGTGTGTGTTTAACCACATGTAGTCTAGCGTCTCTAAGCTAGGGTGTTAGTGTGTGTTTAACCACATGTAGTCTAGCGTCTCTAAGCTAGGGGTGAACATTAGTGTGTGTTTAACCACATGTAGTCTAGCGTCTCTAAGCTAGGGGTGAACATTAGTATGTGTTTAACCACATGTAGTCTAGCGTCTCTAAGCTAGGGGTGAACATTAGTGTGTGTTTAACCACATGTAGTCTAGCGTCTCTAAGCTAGGGGTGAACGTTAGTATGTGTTTAACCACATGTAGTCTAGCGTCTCTAAGCTAGGGGTGAACATTAGTGTGTGTTTAACCACATGTAGTCTAGCGTCTCTAAGCTAGGGGTGAACATTAGTGTGTGTTTAACCACATGTAGTCTAGCGTCTCTAAGCTAGGGGTGAACATTAGTGTGTGTTTAACCACATGTAGTCTAGCGTCTCTAAGCTAGGGGTGAACATTAGTGTGTGTTTAACCACATGTAGTCTAGCGTCTCTAAGCTAGGGGTGAACATTAGTATGTGTTTAACCACATGTAGTCTAGCGTCTCTAAGCTAGGGGTGAACATTAGTGTGTGTTTAACCACATGTAGTCTAGCGTCTCTAAGCTAGGGGTGAACATTAGTGTGTGTTTAACCTCATGTAGTCTAGCGTCTCTAAGCTAGGGGTGAACATTAGTGTGTGTTTAACCACATGTAGTCTAGCGTCTCTAAGCTAGGGGTGAACATTAGTGTGTGTTTAACCACATGTAGTCTAGCGTCTCTAAGCTAGGGGTGAACATTAGTGTGTGTTTAACCACATGTAGTCTAGCGTCTCTAAGCTAGGGGTGAACATTAGTATGTGTTTAACCACATGTAGTCTAGCGTCTCTAAGCTAGGGGTGAACATTAGTGTGTGTTTAACCACATGTAGTCTAGCGTCTCTAAGCTAGGGGTGAACGTTAGTGTGTGTTTAACCACATGTAGTCTAGCGTCTCTAAGCTAGGGGTGAACATTAGTGTGTGTTTAACCTCATGTAGTCTAGCGTCTCTAAGCTAGGGGTGAACATTAGTGTGTGTTTAACCACATGTAGTCTAGCGTCTCTAAGCTAGGGGTGAACATTAGTGTGTGTTTAACCACATGTAGTCTAGCGTCTCTAAGCTAGGGGTGAACATTAGTGTGTGTTTAACCACATGTAGTCTAGCGTCTCTAAGCTAGGGGTGAACGTTAGGCCAAACCAGACGCTCCATGCGCTCACACAAAGCCTTGACCTAGTATAGAGCCCTGTGGGACCCCGCTCAGCTAAGTAGGCTTTAAGTGGTTTTGTATTGTCTGTCTGTCTGTCTGTCTGTCTGTCTGTCTGTCTGTCTGTCTGTCTGTCTGTCTGTCTGTCTGTCTGTCTGTCTGTCTGTCTGTCTGTCTGTCTGTCTGTCCCAACCAGTGATGGGAGAAATACTCTCATGTTTTACTTAAAGGACTGTAGACCACTTTGCTAGAGGTTTGGTTGGGCCTTGCCTCGATGGAACAGCAAAGCAGTGTTGTTTTTGACAGCAAAGTTTGATTTAGTTTTAGTCATAGTCTTTTGAATAAAATGTCATTTAGTTTTAGACATAATTTCGTCACCCGAACAGTTTTAGTTTTAGTCTAATTTTAGTCGACTAAATATCATAAGATTTTAGTCGACTAAATCCACTGTTGATTTAGTCAACTGTAGAATTGTATTTTGGCAGGCCTTGATGGCATCACTTATCATCAAGTATGTGTCGTTTCTGTCATGGCAGGAGTTGTTGTGCCAAATGTGGTGCGGATCGGAGCAACTGTGCGCCTCGCAAGTCCACAGTCATGTAAAAAGTATTTAAGTAAAAGTATCAATATCAAAATGTAGAAATACTCCATTACAAGTAAACGTCTGGAATAAAAAAAGGAAAAGTACAAATTCATTGGTATCAAATTACTACTTAAAGGATGAAGGATGATGGGATGTGTTAAAGGACCAGTTCACCTCTGGGACAACCAGATCTTATTTTATTGTTGTGTGGGACACGATCAACACAATCCTGAATTATTTTTTGTGTTCAATCTGTGTTTTTAGATATGTTAGTATTTCAGCATGCTACAACTGGTCATATGATGCATTTTGCATCATATGACCAGTTGTAGCATGCTGAAATCGGCTGAAATACTAAAATATCTAAAAACACAGATTGAACACAAAAAAAAACTCAGAATTGTGTTGATCGTGTCCCACACAACAATAAAATAAGATCTGGTTGTCCCAGAGGTGACCTGGTCCTTTAATTCTATGGTGGGAATGAGGAGGCTCCATTGCTTCCAGCCAGATGAGAGCGGCTTTCCATATTTTTTTTAAATAATGCACGCACGCACGCACGCACGCACACGCGCGCACGCACGCACGCGCACACACACACACACACACACACACACACACACACACACACACACACACACACACACACACACACACACACACACACACACACACACACACACACAGCCACACACACACACACACACACAGCCACACACACACACACACACACACACACACACACACACACACACACACACACACACACACAGCCACACACACACACAGCCACACACACACACACACACACACACACACACACACACACACACACACACACACACACACACACACACACACACAGCCACACACACACACACACACACACACACACACACACACACACACACACACACACACACACACACACAGCCACACACACACACACACACACACACACACACACACACACACACACACACACACACACACACACACACACACACAGCCACACACACACACACACACACACACACACACACACACACACACACACACAGCCACACACACACACACACACACACACACACACACACACACACACACACACACACACGCGCACACACACACACACACACACACACACACACACACACACACACACACACACACACAGCCACACACACACACACACACACACACACACACACAGCCACACACACACACACACACACAGCCACGCACAGCCACAGCTAGCCTCTAAACACACTGTAAACATAAATAGACATCACAAGAAAAGACATGTGTAGAAGAAACGACTTGAAGCCAATAGTTCACCAGGAAGGAATTCTTTAAGGAGACGTGCAGGAACCCTCCTGGGAGAGGGAGAGAGAGAGATGTTGTGTTTACATCGTGTTATTAAACCATGTAGGCCTAGGATTATTGAATGCTTTAGCTATTGAAAAATAGCAGATATACAAGCTCACAGCGCGGCACCGAGTGCCACGCTGCGAAGCTTGTAGATCTGCTATTTTTGAAAAAGCCGTGAAAATGTGTGCAAATCTTTGAATATATATGTCTTTTCAAAGCGAACGTTTGTAACTCAAATATTGCTTCTGGGTGGTCCCTGGAACTAGATATTTTGAGATGGGGGTCCGTGGGCCAAATACATATCATTTTGGGGGTCCTTCACATGAAAAGGTATGAGAACCACTGACATAGTATAGTCTCTCAAGAACCGACTAACTGAGCTCCAGTTAAGTGAAAAAGGACCTTTTCTTTGACGATGGCTGGCCAGATTGCTGACATAGAAACATAGGGTTTTTCAAAAAATCTTCGAAGGATTCAAAAGACACTTATAGAATCGGGTCAAAAATCTAATTTTCACGATAAAAAAAAAAGAAAATAGCAGATCTACAAGCTCGCAGCGCGGCACTCGGTGCCGCGCTGTGAGCTTGTAGATCTGCTATTTTTCAATAGCTAAAGCATGAAATAATGATACACAATAATGTGTACCCGTTCTGAATGGCTTAAATCCCCTGACGTTCTCCTGGCTGGAGGCCTTGTGGAAGTGTTTAGCTCTGCGTTCTCTAAACGACGCGGCCCCGGGTCTGGTTTGTTCAGTGGACTGAATGTGAGTGTCTGGTTTGTTCAGTTGGCCAGGGACGTACTGGGGCCCCTGATTCAGCCCGGGGAAAAGGAGTTGGAGAGGCCCTCATCATTGCGCGCGGGCATCGGCCGTGCACCAGTTCTTTCCTTTTTTTTTTTTTTTAATGGCCGGCCTGGAGTTGTCCCGCTTTTCACAATGGCCAGCACATCCCTATACAGTAGGCTGAGTGTGACCTTGTGTTCAGTGGGTGTTATCCTTTTCATTGCATTATGTAAGTTAAATGTATTGCTCTGGTGCACCTTGAGAGAAAAATGAAAAAGATACTGTAGATCTCATCATGGGATTCTCAGGACATCATTTAACATCTTGAGTTCTAGTTCCGCCGGACTATGAGTTGGCTTACTAAAGCATTTACACACATCATCTAGTAACTCAAAAATGAAAAGACATTAAATATGATGTAAATGTTTGCAAATACATTGGGACACATTTGCATCTGTTTTATGTATTTTTTTTCCTTTCCCATTAATGAATTCATGTCTCTATACATGCAGTTGTGCATATAGCTGGTGGCAATATGACTTCAATCATAATCCCTTGGCCCACATCCAAGCATGGTTGTAATGCATGTCTTATTGAATGAGGCCAGAGTTATTGTACTGTATATAATAGATACATAGTACAGTATATCATCAGAGTTATTGTACTGTATATAATAGATACATAGTACAGTATATGGTCCCTGTCTCTATGAAAACCTCATGTCCAAAACTGTTATTTTTCAGGATTCAGAAGTAGCAGATCTACAAGCTCCAAACTTGTCGCTTCGAGCTGCGTTTAGAGCTTGTTGATCTGCTACTTTTGATGTTTTGGAGTGGAATAGGAGCTTGGTCTACCCATTGTTTTTAGATGACTATTGCTCTGCATTTGATGTATTGATGTTAAGGCTGGGAATTTAACTGATTAATTACGATTAATTAATTACAGAAAATGTATGTGATTTAAAAAATGTACGCATTTTAATCGCACTTAGTTTTTGCACCACAGAACCTTCAGTTTTCGGGCATACCGATCATAGCGATGCACCAACCAAGAAGAGACAACAAATGCAAAGGGAGAAGTAGCCGTGGTTTGCTTGGCCCAGTGGATGCGAAATTTAGATTTAAAAAACTCACTCGTTGATTCACTCTTACAACAAAATGTGTTTTACTTGAAAAAAAAAATGCTTCCCAGGTCAAATATCGATGTGCGATTGAAATGTGATTAATTGCGATTAATGAATCACAGAGCCTGTAATTAATTAGATTAAAATTTTTAATCACATCCCAGCCCTAATTGATGTATTAACTTATTTATTGTAAATCGTCCTGGATTATCCCATTTAGGATAATTATTTTAGGCTTTAGCTATTGAAAAATAGAACCTCGGTTCGAAGTGAAGCGGTGAATTCTGTGTTTTAGATCTATACATTCTATTTTCTAGATCTAAGACTCTATATTTTCATGAATTCTGAATTCTGAATGATTTTGTCTGGAGGGCCAAAAAATAGCAGATATACAAGCTCACAGCGTGGCACCGAGTGCCGCGCTGCGAGCTTGTAGATCTGCTATTTTTGAAAAATCCGTGAACATTTGTGCAGGTCTTTGAAAATTTCTGACCCTGATTCTATAAATATCCTTCTAATCCTTCTTCTAAATCAGTGGTTCTCAAACTTTTTCATGTCAAGGACCCCCAAAATGACATGCATTTAGCCACGCCCCCCCCCCCCCCCCCCCCATCTCAAAATATGTTGTTCCATGCAGGGACCCCCCAGAAGCAAATATTTCAGTTACAAATGTTAACTCAATTGTAAATTGAGTAAAGTTGTATTGTGATCGTGTATGGGGGCGTAGATTCTTACAGAAGAATTGCAGATGAGAGGTTTCTGCCCGACAGTTAAGATATACAGTATATACAGTGTATTTATTGTACAGTGCACATACAGTATTGTACAGTACAATAGCAGGGCTCTCAGTAAGTCTGGTTCTTTGTTAGCAGACTGACAGATGTCCTCATTCTGTCCTCTGGATGTTACACTGTGGCTCTGATGGAGGCCAGCATCCATCCTCATCCATCCTCATCCATCCTCATCCATCCTCATCCATCCTCATCCATCCTCATCCACTCTAGTGTCATACGTTGGGTCTTCCACCGTAGTCTGAAGACTCACCTCCTCAGGCTCCTCCTCAGCCTGTAGCACATACCGTAGCACTTGACCTTGCCTTGACGACCTTGCAGGTTTATGCAAAGGCTAACATATGAATGAGATCAATTCCACCACTCTGTTAAAAGTAAAAGTACTGTATTATTGAGTACTGTATTATTGGTGCAACACCGAACAGTGCCCGCTTCCAACCAATCAGAGATTGGTGCTACACCGAAACAGTGCCCGCTTCCAACCAATCAGAGATTGGTGCTACACCGAAACAGCGCCTGCTTCCAACCAATCAGCGGCAGCCACGGCCGTGATCTGAGTGAGACCTTGGTGTGACGCGATCAAGAAGCTAGCATGAGCTGCTGCGATCCTCTCCTTTCAAACATCGGTCCCCGGCGCCCCGCCTCCATCCCCCATCGGGGGACCGGGACGTGAAATGTGTTTTGAAAAAAGAGGCTTGTGTTTAGTGTTTACTTTCCTGACGGCGCAGCTACTATATGTCATACAGACACATCAATATGAGTGCCCCAGACGGTGATAGACAGACGGCCCCATCCAATCACCTGCCAAATAGATGGGAAAAAAAGCACCACCTTCTTCAGCGGTTCCACATGGAGGCTGGATGTATTTTTGTTTGTTTGTTTTGTCACATTCCTAAGCCAATCATTTGATGATAATAGTAAAGACCCTTGTGTATCTGGTAGGAGACACAAAAGCCAATTTTCCACTGGCCCAACTCCACACCACACCGCCCACTTGTGCCAGGTTTTTCCACTACAAGGACCTGGGTAGAGTGGTGTGAAAGTGGTACTAAACAGGGTACTAAAAAGTATCCACTCTAGAGTAGGTCTGAGCTAGGCCAAATAGGGCCAAACACTTTATAATGACTGATCACTTACTGACTTTTCATTTAGACCACCAGGATATGTAGTTGTAATACATGATAATAGATTCTATTGTGTTATAACCACTATTATAATCTATTATAGTGTATTTTAATTATCATAGTAATACATTAATACTTTATAATGTATTATAATCACAGTTATAATCCATTACAGTGCATTATAATTAGGATAGTTGTAATACAAAATTTATATTGTATTATAATCACAGTTAAAAGGGTCAATTTGTTTCTTACCGATAGGGTACTTTTTTGTAATGGAAAATGTAGATATTTTTATGCGGTGCGGTGTGGTGTGGTGTAGTGTGGTGTGGTGTGGTGCTAAAACTGCAGTCGAAAAGGGGCTAAATATTCTCCTTTTTGTCAAGTTAGCCTCGTAGCATAATCCAGATAGCCTCCTGGTTGAAAGTGATTAAACCATGATATATATATATAGTATATATATATAATATATAGTAAGTATATATTGGGGATTATAGTGGTTTGATTATTGTGAGCCACTCAGTGGACCAGACAGATGGTGTGGAGGCTGCACAGAGGCTCATAGGATGATGATTATGGCTGCTTTAATGTATGGCCAGCATCAACATGTATTCACTGTTTATGATAGAAATATGGGAATTTCTCATTCCATCGTATATATGCTAAATCGTGTTAATTATCTGCCCATGGCATGCACACGCACACACACACGCACGCACGCACGCACACACACACACACACCCTCAGAGGGAGACAGATCAGCAGTTTAACTAGCCTGACACTCAGCCTGAATTGACATTTCGTTACACTCCATTATTCACCCAAAACAAAACATTTAAAGGGTGTGGCTAGCGATTCAGGGTCTGGAACTAGGCTACAGTTTAACAACACCAGAAGAAAGGCCACGCCACCGTGTGATGATGAGACTCTGTGTC
>NC_137819.1:65341674-65344174 GCF_963921795.1 Nannobrachium achirus | reverse complement strand
TTTGACTGGACACCAAAATTGAGGTAGCAATATAACTCATTGCATTAAAAGACAACATAAAAATGTACTTTATATATTTAAAAAAATCTTAAATTAAAAACATATTGCATGCTATGTTTTAAATTATTTGCCTTTGTAGCAGACACATGAAATAAACAAACCTGAGAGTTTATGAAGAAAAAAGAAAAAAAACATACTTTCCTTCTCCCTAATGTTCATTTAGAAAAAGAGAAGGTCGGGAGTGGTTTATAACAAGGCATTAGAAGGCTGTAGAAGGAGTTTTTACACTCAGCTCTAAATGCTAATAATGCTCATAACAGCTATGGTTACTGCTGTATCCATCTGGAAACATGAACTCATTGTTACACAGCTCAACAATACTACTACTACTACTACTACTACTACTACTAATAATAATAAGCGTTCCTTTGCCAACCAGCATTAACAAGGGACCAGAAGCTCTCTTAATGCCTGTGAATGCTGTGCACACGTACAATTGTTCATGTATGTGTATGTATGTGTGCGTGCCCATGCGTGTGTGTGACTGTTAACAGTAGACAGAGGACAATAACAGAGCCATTAGCGTCAGCGTGTCTGGCTTTATGAACACAACACACTGCTCTGGAGGGCGGGGGGGGGGGGGGCAGACAGACTGGAGGAGAGGAGAGGAGAGGAGAGAGGAGAGGAGAGGAGAGGAGAGGAGAGGAGAGGAGAGGAGAGGAGAGGAGAGGAGAGGAGAGGAGAGAGGTCTGATAGTTGGCTGGGTGCCAGTGGAGGGGAGGTGATGAATGGAGCGTGTCTGAGTTGGAGCCACGGCTGGTCGGTCTGATCCCATCTCCAACCTCACCCCCCCACCGCCACCTCCCCTCCACCCCTCCTCCACCCCCCCCTCCACCCGGCTACAGATGGCCACGTCGACGTGCCATCGCTTCAACACCCTGCGTCCGCAAGGCCCTCCTGTGAGGACGACATGACATGTCCATAGGACAGCATTGTTACCATGTGACCACCACATGACGTGTCCATAGGACAGCATCGTTAGTGTCAGGCTCACGTTGGAAAAGAAAGGACTCCCATGCAGACACAAAAGATGCTGAAAACGGTGTTTAATGTCTGAACAAGTCAGACGGTTTAAGGAACAGGCGACAATATAAACTGTGGACGAAAGCAAAAGCGGCAAAATCCAGAACGACAGTCGAGCGAGGGCAGAGGTATACAGGGCAGGGCAGGGCAGGGCAATAAACTCTAGATAGATAGATAGATAGATGGATGGATAGATAGATAGATAGATAGATAGATAGATAGATAGATAGATAGATAGATAGATAGATAGATAGATAGATAGATAGATACCTTTATTATCCCAAGGGGGAAATTCAGTTGTCCAGTTGTAGCATAGCAGTATACAGTTATTTACAAAGTTACAGAGACGTAAGAAAAAAGATAGATAAGAGAAAATATATAAGTATATATACATAAAGTGTCTTACAAAAAGAGACCGTAACAGTAAATGCTAGTTAGTGCAACAAGTATCTCACTGACATTGTTAAACAAAGCAGAATACTCAGAAACTACCAACACAACCTAATAGTGCAAAGTAAAAAAACAGTGCGAAAAAAACAAACAAAAAAGTAGCTCAGAGAAGAAGAAACTAGGGAGCGTGTCACCTTAAGACGCACATGAGCACTCTCCCTGGAAGGTTCTTAGGGGTCAAAGTCAATACGGCAACTCTGTTGTCTCGCGCCGGGCAAAACCTGTGCTGTTGATTGTCTGTGGTTTTGTTTCGCTGGGGGATGTAAAATGTGGTGCTGGTAGCAACATGAGCTATCCTTGGTGCTGAATGAAGCGTGTTGAAGCAAGATGAGTTATCCATGCCATGGTGTCGTCTGGCGTGGCCAGAATGTTGACTCCCACAATTTGAAAATGTTCCCGTCATAAGGTCTGGGAGACGGAAGTTCTAATCATAAGTATACGATGAAGCGGATGCGACCCAGCACACGCTCCATCCGCTCCATTGGTGCAGTAGTGATAACAAGTCCTACTGGAAGCGTTATGTCTTCTTTCAATATTCTTGGGGCGTTAGTTCGTCTTTCTCTGGTGTTTCTTCCATGTTTTCAAATGTTTTCTTAAACTATACATTTATAATAACAATATGCCGCTCGAATGACTCTGTCTGTGCTAGTGTGTTTCTGTTATGTTTCCAATGGGACTACAGTTCATTATAATGACTCTGTCTGTGCTAGTGTGCTTCTGTTATCTTTCCAATGGGACTACAGTTCATTATAATGACTCTGTCTGTGCTAGTGTGTTTCTGTTATGTTTCCAATGGGACTACAGTTGATTATAATGACTCTGTCTGTGCTAGTGTGTTTCTGTCATGTTTCCAATGGGACTACAGTTCATTATAATGACTGTCTGTGCTAGTGTGTTTCTGTTATGTTTCCAATGGGACTACAGTTCATTATAGTGACTCTGTCTGTGCTAGTGTGTTTCTGTTATG
>NC_137819.1:65324174-65336674 GCF_963921795.1 Nannobrachium achirus | reverse complement strand
ACTGTAGTATATGCATTACATTCTTACACCCAACCATGGTGAATCATAGTTGTGTAACAGGATGATTCATACATCTATGGTGGGCCTGGTGTTTACTTCTCAATCGGCCCACATATCGTCGTTGTCGGGTGGAGACCTTGTATCTCCAAGTTTCAAATGTGTACGTTCTTTCGCAAAGTAAAGCCTTGCGCTTCATCATACAAGGCCGTCGCACAAAAGTAGTGAAAACAGCAGATCTACAAGCACACAACGCCTCGCACCGCGAGGCGTTGTGTGCTTGTAGATCGGCTGTTTTCACTAGTTTAAATCATTTTTAAAATGATAAATGCAAAACGAACGGTTTTGGACATACAAGGTTTTCACCCGACAACGATGATATAGAGGTTGGTTCATGCAAAGTCCAGAACCTCAGACTCTCCCTCCAATGTGTCCTTATAGTTAGAGGACAGCAGAGGACAGCAGCTTGCATTGGGCCTGGTCTTCATGATCCTCAAAGGACCAGTAGAGCCCATCTACCCGTTTGACTGCTTCCAGGAAGTGAGTGATGCCCATATAGGCACAACGCTTCAATTCAATTCAAAGAGCTTTATTGGCATGAGAAAACATACGTTTACATTGCCAGAGCAGAAGAATCTCCATAACACACAGAGAGAGAGCTTCCCTGAAAAGTCAAAATCCCCCACCATGCACCCCTATGGACACCTAATTCATTGTTTGAAATGGCACAATTTCACACATGGCAGATGTCACACCTTCTCCATGAAAAAGTTTGGATTTCCCACAAATTGCCAGTGGGGGGCAAAAGGAAAAAGAAAAGTCAAGCTCACAACGTGTCGCTTTGTGTCACGTTCTGAGCTTGTAGATCTGCTATTTGCACTGTGACCATATGATCTGTAACTCTTAGCGTGTAACAAATGGAAGCAAATGGTTCTTGCAAATAGAACGTTTTGAGAACAACTAGTACTAGATGGGTTCTTGGGACTTGGAATCTATCGACGTGTTGTGAGCTTGTAGATCAGCTATTTGAACTATTTGGAACTGTTTTTCAGTGCCCCAAGGTGGGATGTGAGGTGGGAGTTTCAGAGGTGGTGGGGGCTGCAACTGAGAAAGCTCTGTCACCCCGATGCACTTTTTTTTAATTTATTTTTTATGGGTGAATTCCAGGAGGTTGGCATTGTCAGATCTGAGGGGCGGAGGAGGGAACATGAGGTTTGACAAGGTCTGACAGATAGCTAGCCTCGCGTAGCCAGACATACTCATCTGCGAAGAGAAAAGCCTGGTTACGACCATAGGCTGACACGGCATATAGAACAGTTCTACTTCAGCCAGGAGAATTTCACCGGATGTTATCGTTTTTTCAGTGAGGTGTATTTCCGGGGAAAAAAACTGTTCTACTTCTCCCGACCCTTCGGCTGCGCTCGTAATAAACAATATCCAAACGAAAACACGGATTCCGACAAAGATTCTGACACATATTAAGAGTGAGTTAAGAGTTACAATCTATTTATTTTGTTTCGCTGGTGGATGTAAACAGACCTGCACTGCGTGACGTAACTTCCCTTGACCACAGCACTTCCGCCACTTCAGTAATGCCGTTTACATCGCCTATTGTGGCCAGGGTGAGAGATAGCAGGGAGCCAGGTTGTTGAGGGCCTGGTAGGAGGTGATCAGTATTTTGAAATCAGTTCTGTATTTTACTGGGAGCCAATGGAGGTGGTGGAGAAGTGGGGTGATGTGGTCTCTGGATGGGGTTCTGGTGAGGAGTCAGGCTGCAGAGTTTTACACATGTTGTAGTTTTATGAGTAGTTTGGAGGTGGCATGGATGAACACAGGGCCTCAAGTCTTTGAGACGGACACATGTGTCCATGTATGGTTATATTGATGACCAGAGATGGGAAGTAACAAAGTACAAATACTACAAAGTAATACTACAAACTACAAAGTAAAAAAAACATTTTTCAGTACTTTGTACTTTACTGAGTATTTTTTTTTCTGAGTACTTTTTACTTTTATCCGTTACATTTTAACACAAGTATCTGTCATTTCTATCCGCTACATTTTCAAAACAGGCTCGCTACTTTGGTTTTAGTGCTAAATTAATGTTGCGCCGCTGCGCGGCAGATGAAACTAGATCAAAGGCACTCGATTATGCACTTTTTCAAATCCTATACTTTTTATTTTTTACTTGAGTGATTATTTGAATGAGTACTTTTACTTTTACCAAAAGTCGTTTTTTTCCCCTCACAAGTACTTGTACTTGAGTACAGAATGTGAGTACTGTTCCCATCTCTGTTGATGATCCCTGGGTCTGACCTCTGACCCCTGGCCATCCCCAGGTACAGAGCAGGGGTTCCCAAACCTTTTTGTCTCAGGTCACCCCATAAATATTGTTTTAATCCGAGGCACCCCTACATTATAATTTTCACTCCCAGCACCTTATATTTATAGCATATCGTCGTTGTCGGGTGGAAACCTTGTATGTCCAAAACCGTTCATATTTATCATCTATAGAATGTTCTAAACTAGTGAAAACAGCAGATCTACAAGCACACAACGCCTCGCATCTCGTGTACTTTTTCAGTTTCGGGTGTTTATTCCCCACACAACAGTCTAACAAGGAGATGCAGATAGCTGTATTGACATGCAGCAAAACACACAGTTTGTATATTATCAGGCTTAGTTTGACATTTGCCCTTTCATTATTGGTAACACAGTTGCAGCAAGAAATTTAGTACGAGAGATATTTGTTTAAGAAGTGCCAATAACAATAAACCATTTGATAATCTCTGCTATAATTTCTAAATGGCTACAAAACATTTTGTTTGATGCAGGACAATAATTATTTCAATAACAATAATGGAATATCAGTGAATAGCCTAATGCTTAAAATTGATATTTTTACATTCTAAACCCCTTTTTAATTATTGTTTTTCAAAAAGTTGAAAAAATAACATCATTAATTTTTAAGCCTAATATAAGTAATCTTTGAGTACAGTTGGGATAATGCAGGTATGTACAGGTATATTCATAGCCAGACAACCAGAGAGAGAGACAAGAGAGAGAGAGAGCTGAATCTGATCACTTAACATTCCAATCAATCAACTCAATTGTTGCCAGCTGGTCTCTGTGTGAAACCTAGACTCCAGTGAGCAGGTGGTTAATTCTTTAAAAAATCATAACTTTTGACAGGAGACTTGGCAGAGACTTACTTTTTTTCTCTAAATGCTCAGAAATGCCTGGAGGCCCAAATGACGCCCCTGCATTTTGGTTAGAACTGACTGAAAATAACTTTGTACTTCAAGTTTAAAATGATACTAAATATTTTCAAGTGTCCAAATAAATTCCAAATATTATCAAATGATCTCGCGGCACCCCTGGACTGCCGTCACGGCACCCCAGGGTGCCCCGTCACCCACTTTGACAACCCCTGCTCTAACCTGTGTCTCCTCCATCCCCAGGTACAGCTGGAGGGCCACAGAGTGGAGCGAGTGCCGGGTGGACTCTCTGCTGAGCCAGCAGGACCGTCGTCGTGGCAACCAGACGGGGCTGTGCGGAGGCGGAGTCCAGAGCCGAGACGTCTACTGCGTTCAGAGCCCGCCCCCTGCTGGCCGGGAGGCCCCGCCCCCCAACCTGAGCTCACTGCGAAGCAAAGAAGGTGAGGCATGACAATGTTTTGTACACAGATATAAGAAGCTAGACATCTCGTCCACCGCTGCAGGAGAGACCCGTTCACCTTGATAGGCAGAAAAGAGGAAGTGTCGAGGGCAGGCTGCCACCAGCTGCCACTCAAAAAAAACTACTGGCCAATCACAACGCGTCTTTTCCTGGACTTTTCCATTCAAACCTGCCTCTGATTTGCCTACCGACCTTGTTGTCTGTTACGCACACAGAAAAATTACAAGCCTGTCAATCAAAAATGCCTATCAATGCGAGACGAGTACCAGAGAGCCGGAAGAGGCGTCTACCTTTTTATATCTGTGGTTTTGTATACTTTGTTAATTTCCCATGAATACTTAGAGGGCAAAAACCACCCATTTTCAAGTACGCCCCTTGGACATGATGTACAAGTACACCCACGGACATGACGCCAGTACAGTATGTCTCAGGGACCCCCGATCCAACCCTTGATGCTGAGTGACAAGCAGGGAGGCACTGGGTCCCATTTGTCATAGTATGACCCGGCCGGGGATCGAACCCCCGACCTCCCAGACCCAGGGCGGACGCTCTAACCACAAGGCCACTGAGCTAGTTGGGGTGCTCGGGGTTAATATTGACCAAATAATGAGGTCCATTACATCCTCAAAGAATGCTAATTGTCTATAAATTACTCACTCTGTGAAGCCTTAAACTCATGGAGATTTATTCTTTCTCCATCAGATTATTGGCTTAGAAATGCGACGAAAAAACTAAAATAACTAAATAAATACAAATCTCCATGAATTGGTGGCTCCATGGGGTGTGTAATTGAGTCATTTTGGGGGTGAACTACCCCTTTAAGAGAAGCATCATTTGACTGTGTGTACAGACACGCAAGCAGACTGCGTCGGCACTGGTGTGTGAAACTCAGTGGGAATTCTAGCTTCTTGTCTTGTTGTGTTTTTTTTTACTCTACATTAAGTCTGGAGCTGAAGACTCATGAATATGCTAATGTAGGCTGGAAACCCTGGGAGAGGGGGGGAGGGGGGGGGGGGGTATGAAATATGAGCCCTGTCTAAATGGGTGGCGTGTTGTTCACTAGAGTGTGGAAGCTGGAAGAGCTGTGGCTGGTTTCATGCCCACGCTAGTCTCATGCCACAGCCACATACACCAGAGCCAGTGGTGGCGTAAAAGGTTTACCACACTATAAACACTTAGACACTACCAGTAAGACTTCCTAAATCGGGAGATAAGTGACCGTCAGGTCGCATGTAAAAATCGGCCTGATGGTGGCGCTATATGTGACAGATCCATGTTGATGACATGACTGTAGACGTGCTGTGTACCGCTTTGCGTGCTTTTAGGGCAATATCTGAAGGAGCAGTGTCCAAAAATGTGTTTTGCAAGAATCGGCCTCATGGTGGCGCTAGAAGAGGGCCATGTGAGAAATGAGGGATGAAAGTAGTGGTTTGGCAGCCAAGGAGTGTGTGTGCAAAGTGTGGCATGGATCGGGGCAATGGTGGCGGAGATATGAGAAGGGCAGAAGTGTGACGTGTGACGTGTGACTGACAGACTGACAGACAGACTGACAATATGTACGAAGAAGTCATAGCTGCCCATGATGTCATGTTTAAACAATCAAGACATTATTACAGTACTATTCATAATATAATCTATTGTCATCTTCATAGATGATGGTCAGCAGCAAACTCAGTCTGAACAACTGGACAATGATAAAATATGCCAGAATTTGTCGCCTCGCGTCTTTCCACAAAATATTAGAAATCGCTTGATAAAAGGCCGGCTCAGCAGGATCGATAAGGTGCTCGTTATTATCAATACAAATTAACGAGTTCCATTCCTAACTATAAGTGTATGTACCGGTATGTGCACGTGTATGTTTGTGAGTGTGTATGTACTTGCGCGTTTGAGCGCATGTGCGTGTACAGCACACCAATCGCACAGTGCAACCCCAGGTGCAACTCAATGGATGGTTCCTCAAACTGGCCCAACTGTAAGCAGCTAAAAACTCAATTATAATTTAAATGTTGGGGGTTGAAGTTGACGTATAAGACAGATTGATGAAAGGCAAAATAGCCGGCCTGCAGATTGATATTTATCCTTCATGTTTGCTCCTACACATAATCATAGTTCATCATCTCCAGTAGGTCATGTGTGCTTAGAGACACCGCTCTCTCTCTGCACACACATCACATTCATCTATGATGGGGATATTTACATGACAGTCCTCATTTATTTACCCTCTTACTGTAGAACTGGAAACAAAGCCCCATATAGAACAATCTTCCAGTAGCATTCAGTAGTAACACCTTTACCGAAGGAAATACATAATAATACAAATAAAAACACATGATGCACCCATTGCTATAGATGATGATCTATTACAGAGGTTCCCAAACTTTTTTGTCTCAGGGCACCCCATAAATATATTTTTTTAATCCAAGCAACTCGCAGCACCTTATATTTATAGCATATCGTCGTTGTCAGGTGGAAACCTTGTATGTCCAAAACCGTTCGTTTTGTATTTATCATCTATAAAATGTACTAAACTAGTGAAAACAGCCGATCTACAAGCTACAATGTGCTTGTAGATCGGCTGTTTTCACTAGTTTTGTGCGACAGTCTTGTATGATGAAGCAGGGCAAAAGACACGAGGAGATACGAGGTTTCTGCCCGACAGTGACGATATTTTAGTGATTATGTTGAGATAACAGCCATTTTGGTTAGAACTGACTGGAAATAACTTTGTACTTTCAAGTGTCCAAATACATTTTATCAAATTATCTCGCGGCACCTCTGGACTGCTGTCACGGCACCCCAGGGTGCCCCGTCACCCACTTTGAAAACCCCTGCTATAGATGATGATCTACTATATCGATATGAAAAGGCAAAATATCCTGCCATTTAGTATCTTATTGTTTTCCAATGCAGATAATAGGTATAAAATCGTTTTGCAATGCAAATAATCGATTGCATGGAAACTAAGTAATCTGCCTCGTATTTTGCAATGTTAAAAATAAATAAAAGAGGGGTCTAAATACTTTCTTTTTTACTAATACTCTTGGTCTATGTATAAATGTGTGTAAACCCTGTTTTCATGTCAAGGTGCAGGTTTGTCCATAATGTCTTGATTGTCCATGTATTTGCTAGAGAACCACAATGTTTACTTATTTATATCCATAATAATAGATTTTCCCCTTAAAGAGGTGGTGCCATAGTTTTGTACTTTTTCTGTTTTTCATCTAGGAGGTTGACAGTACATCATTAGACCCCCTGGTGTGGTTTTTATGAGCAATTATTTATTCTCTTGGTATTTGTTTGTTTTCTCTTGGAGGCTGCCACCTTGTGGTCAAAAGTGTCAGTTAAAAAACACAGATACGATTACATCACAGAATCAACTCCTCCCCTAATTACCATTCACCCAACACTGTGGGGTGTGGCTAACTTCAGCTGGGTCACCACCCACCATGGCATCCATGCATACTTAATGAACTGGGGGTGTGGCCACATAAAAACCCAATTTTAACTCTTTCTGTATACTTTTTTGGAAAAAATCTTCCTCCTAGTATAATCATAATACCTGATAATCATGTTTTAGAGGGGGGGGGGGGGGGGGGGGAGCATGGCACCACCTCTTTAAAAAACCTGTACTATTGACACGTTTCACACCTATGTAATGTCTTTGCTAAATAGTTACTATATCGATTTTAAATCATTGAATGGAATCGTATCACCATGAATGAACCAATATCATCCATGTGTCGTATCGTCAACCATGTATCGTGATATGTATCGTATCGCTATTAAATGTATCGTTACACCTAGGGATGTGGTATCGGTACTCGCAGTATCGGTACTCGCCTCGATACCGGCCTATTTTGCTGTACTCATACTCGTCCGATATTGCTCACGGCAGCGCCAGATACCATTTTGTTTCATAAATATGTTGGTAACAACATATCAAAAGTCCTAAGAAACAGTTTTGTGTGTGTTAGTTCAACTAATGAACAGTGTTTTCACCTTCTCTCACTCTAGGCACGACAACATAATTATTTAAAGCATTTTATTTTGGAGCGCCACACACTATTTAAGCACTTGTACAGAAACTGAACTTACAGTATCGGTACTCGGTATCGGCAAGTACTCAAATTAAGCACTCATACTTGTACTTTGGTCAGCAAAGAAGTGGTATCGGGACATCCCTAGTTACACCCCTAATATTTAACCAGGAGTGTTCCCCTTGAGATTGATCGTCTCTTTTACACGGCCAAAACACACCAACCACAGGGGCACGGTGGTGCAGTGGTTAGCACTTCGCCTCACAGCTAGAAGGTCCTGGGTTCGATTCCCGCCGGGGGAAGCTGTGGGCGCTGGGGGCGTGTTCCTCCACCCGCGTCATCAGCACCCACACCCTAGGTGGGGTTGGCGATAGGGCCTTTCTGTGGTGAGTTTGCATGTTCTCCCCGTGTCTCCTTGGGCATAGGCCCTCACACAAAAACATGCAGCAGTCTTGGTTTCTATACTACCTCCCCCTAGCCAGCCGGGTGCTCCCCAATGTCCCCTGGCGCGGCAGGGGGAGAGCGGAAACCAGGACTACAGGTTAGGTAGTCACCGGGTGAGAAAAATGGGTTGCAAAAACCGTGGGATAAAAAATAAAAAAACACACACCAACCACAAGCAGCATACTAAGTTTCCCACGCATCAGAAGGGGAGGAAGATGTGTTCATAGTGCGTGAAGCAGAGAGAGTGACCTGATTCAAGCTGAGTGTAATCTGGTCATTTGCTTTCAAGGATGAGGAGGACTTTAATCCCTGTTATGTGACTGAGAGGACACTTTAGTAGCACAACACTGACATTCCTCACAATGTTCAACACACACGCACGCACGCCACGCACGCACGCACGCACGCACGCACGCACGCACGCACGCACGCACGCACGCACGCACGCACGCACGCACGCACGCACGCACGCACGCACACACACACACACACACACACACACACACACACTGCAGCACATTCTGTCAGAACTCATTTGCATACTTGTAGGGAAAACTCCGCTTTCATTCTGACTCTGAATGGTATTCCAATCATTCATGGATTACTGCTGCTAACCCTGTGAGCTTGTAGATCTGCTATTTTTTAAAAAGCTTTGAATATATTGAGCCGATCTGTGTTTAATGTAAAAAAAAAATCACACCCAATGTGAAGTGAGCGGTGGTCGTGCTTGCATATCGACTTCAGACTAGGATTTGAGTCTAGGATGTACAGGCTATGCTACACACACACGTTTTGCTATGGCAAAACGCTGAGGAAAAAGGCTACAGACACAGGACCATATGACATCACTAGACAAACATGATGCTACACGAGGAAAAATGCTACAGAAACACGCACAGCCACTCTTAGGAGCGGTTTACCACCGCTCAATAAAAATAAAAGTTATCACACAGAGATGTGTATAGTAACTATAGTAACTCTGAGGACCCCCTAGGGGTCCCCAGACCCCCTGTTGAAGACCCATGGTCTAGAGCAGGGCATCTCAAAGTGGGTCCTGTGTCACCCCTGGGTCCAGGGGTGCTGCGGGATATTTTGATAACATTTGGAATCAATGTCACTTTTTTTGAGCCTATACACACCAGATGTCTGCACCCAAACTCTACAGATCTACAAGCTCACAATGAGAACATAGGGATGCTGGGGTTTAAGTGGTTAACCCTGCAAGGCCCAGCGTTGCTTTTTGGCAACATTTTTTAAATCAATTTTTTTTTTAATGTTATAATTAGTTTTCCTGTTCTTTTTTCACATTAACATCACCATTAAATCCTATTGTTTAGTATTACAATGCCATTGGCCACGATATTTGCATATAAATACCCCCCACAGAGACTGACATTCACACCTCCCAGAGAAGTTGAAATTCCAGCGTCTGGACGAACAACATCTCACTTTTTAACTGAAGCTATTCCTCACTAAAACATAAGTAAAATGCTTTTTTTTTGTCCAGTAGAAATTAATTCGGGTCTTGCAGGGTTAAACGCCAAGTATATAAAGTTCAATCTTAGTTATCTCAGTTCAGTTTAAATAAGGTAGTGTAAAGTAACAGTGTAGCTCAGGGCTGCCGTGGATGGAACAGTTGTTTATTTATTTCCAGGAGGTGATCTGAGACTAACATGAAATCCATTGGTCTAGACACCATCTGGTGAGAGAGAGAGAGAGAGAGAGAGAGAGAGAGAGAGAGAGAGAGAGAGAGAGAGAGAGGGAGAGAGAGAGAGAGAGAGAGAGAGAGAGAGAGAGAGAGAGAGAGAGAGAGAGAGAGAGAGAGAGAGAGAGAGAGAGGTGCCACCTGATCAAGGTCAAGCTGCCAAGGAGAGGTTCATTAATCAGCCTCTTTGTGATTGGCCGTTCATTAATCAGCCTCTTTGTGATTGGCCGTGGAGAACGATGTTGTCTCCCAAAGCAACAGCTGGAGGATTCTGATCAGCGGTGGAATGTAACTAAGTACTGTTACTCATAAAGTAACTAAGTACTGTTACTCATAATGTAACTAAGTACTGTTACTCATAAAGTAACTAAGTACATTTACTCTCAAATACTGCACTTTACAACGGTACAATTGTGAGATCCATGTCACACGTCTAATCTACTCCATCTCTCAATATTGTACTCTGTGTAGTCCGTACTGCTGCTTCTCAGTCAGTCCCATAAATGTAGGGCCGCTTTTTCCTACAGGTCGGAAGAGTCGCTTGCCTGGAGCGCCAAGTCTCCAAAGGCGCCACGCCGCTAAGTAGCCCCTATGAAATATAATAATCAGACTCATTTGATTGATTGATTTGATTGTTTGAAGACTTTATTAGAAGTTTGCATAGAAAAAGGTACAGTTTCATGACGGTACAGTTCACTGGTACAAGGTCTACTAAAAGGACATCCTAGAAAAGACTAAGCTTATTTCCACAGGAAACCATTGAAGTATCTCATATAACATTGAATGACAGACAAATAGAACACAGTACTGTGCAGTAGATATAGTCAAAAAACAAAAAAAAAATGAAAGAACAAAAAAACAGTAAGTTTATACAAACAGAAAGTGTATACAAAGAACGGGCGGGGGTAGGGCTGGGCTGGGCTAGGTTTGTTTTTACTGGGCTGGGCTGGGCTAGGTTTGTTTTTACCAGTTGCGAATGGCTGCCGCCTGTAAGTGGTTTTTCAGGGCGATTTTAAAGGATGCTAGTGATCCACACTCCTTTAAGACCTTTGGTAAGGCATTCCACATTGTTGTGGTATAGCAGAAGAACGAGTTTGACCCTTTCTTTGAGCTGACTCTGGGTTGAACGTGATCTGTGGCGCTGCCTCTGGTGTTGTAATTGTGGACATCCTTAATATAACGTTTATAAAGTATTTTGACAGGTACTTGGGTATCATAGTGGTGTAGTGTATCTTGTACACCAGGCACATTGCAAGTTGCTGTACTCTGTCATCTACTCTGAGCCACCCCATACAGTGCAGTATTCAATCATACTGCACTGATGTTCTCCTGTTAAACGGCGCCCCCCTAAGGTAGCATTTTTCTATGAGACACACCATGGCATGTGACAGCCTCACAGCTGCCTGCAGTGAGTGTAAACAAAGCAATGCAACTTAAAGTGACTGCCAGTGGAGAAAGGAGAAGTTTGGATTTTAGAACGCACAAGATAATGGATATTTATGTCCATACAACTTGCAGACAGCAATGGTAAGACCATAATATGTCCTTGAGAGATGACCAAATGTTCCAGTTAAAATATGATTATTTTGGGGGTTGAGTCTTGAAAAGGTTGAGAACCACTGCATCAGAGAATGATGTTGCTTTTCTACAACGCTGTGATTGAGAGTATTTTTTTCCGTTGTGCAATTTCTGTTGGTTTTTGTTGGGTTGGTAATTTAACTGTGAGGTCAAAAATCACAAATCAATGGACTAGCTCCCACTGCAATCAAGGTTATGGGTGTGAGCGAGCACCCCTCCCTCCAACTATCCCTTGAAGCCAATTTTAACCCATTTAGGCACTCGGTGCCGCGCTGTGAGCTTGCAGATCTGCTATTTTTCAATAGTTAAAGCATAAAATAATGGTTAAAGTGGTTCACGTCTAAAGTGACACAGAGTTGCGACACAGATTTTGGGTTCATGCTTAAATGTGTTTAATTTAGAATAGGTTTTGGATACCATTACTTTAGTAACAGCTTTTTACTTGTAATCAGGGCAGGAATTGCATGAAGGCCATGGCCGCCGTTGCCCCTCAGTTTAGCCTTGTGGTGCCCATCAAAAAAATGGCCTGACCTGAGGCCACAGTGGCCTTAATGCCCCAGCTGACTGGACCACTTTCTGCTCTGTCTGGTCAGTGGTCATTTGGCCACCAGTGTCTTTTGTTGAGATTCTGAAATCTTAACTCCCCCGAGTCCCCATCTTTAAACCAATCCAGTGACTGTGGTTGGTGCAGGGCCTAGCAATTAGCATGGATCAGATTGTAAATATTATTTATTTCACTACAAATAATAAATAAATTGTCCTTAACCGTTAAATTAAATTAATTATTTCAATGGACTAAGATCTTGTTTTATTTGATGGCCTTCCTGCCCTGGCATTTGGCCTTTAATTGTGCCATAGAGAAATTTACAACACTAAAGGCCATGTGGCCACGCCCCTAAAAGGACGAAATTCCAGGCCTGCTTGTAAGATATTATTTCTACAGTACATTGTGTTGTTGCTCATGCTGACCCCCAGGGACGTGCTGGCCATTGGAAAAAGCGGGCCAACTCCCGAATGGCCGGTTCATTCCCGTCCGGTCCAGGCCGGCCATTATGAAA
>NC_137819.1:65286674-65321674 GCF_963921795.1 Nannobrachium achirus | reverse complement strand
GTTATCAACACCTCCGTGGGCCACTGGCCCCCAGCTCCTAGATTAACAAAGGGAATGTAAATGATGGTTACACCCTGATGCCTGAATAGCTGAGACAGGCGACTGCCACATCACCTCAACTCCAGACTGTAAAACATCATTTGATGAGCTTGTAGAACTTATACAGTAATTCATGGCCATATTTGGTGAATATGAGTTACACAGGATACTGCAGCTTGTAGATCAGCTATTTCTGCTATTTTTAAGACCTTCTCTAACTTTGAATTTTAAACTACCTCTGGAGATGAATTCTGCCTTGGAATGGAGTGGTTTCTTGCCATTTTAGAGTTTCTGCCAAAATACGCTCCATTCTCCATAACAATTAGCAGGATTGTTTTCAGCAGTAAACACTGAAGAGTTGAAACACTATCTGTATGAAGCTGTCTGTGAAATCTATGACAAGGTTTTAATATGCAACACAATTTCATACAATATGCAGTGTTTGTGTGTGTGTGTGTGTGTGTGTGTGTGTGTGTGTGTGTGTGTGTGTTGGGGGTCCCAGATATATCTCTTTCTCTCAGAAGGGTCCTTGGCCTGAAAAAGAAAAAAAACATTGAAAACCTCATCTGTAGTACAGGCTATGTCAAAGTAGGGCATCAATTTATGGGGGAAGGAAAAACACCCCCCAAAAAAGAGTTAAAATATGGAGATGAGGAGAGAAAAAAAAAGAAAACGCAACCATTTTTACAACCCATCCCGGTCAGCCTGCACCCGGGGACCAGGGGAGGGGGGAGGGGGAGGGGGGGGGGGGGGGGGACAGGGGAGCGGGTTTGGCGGGACAACGACTTTGTTCTTTTTGGGTTTGGAAGATGAGAGTGAATGTAGGCTAATGAAAGTCTGACGTCTGTTTGCTTTGATATCAGTGTGGAAAGAAAGACTGTGTAAGCGTGTGTGTGGGGGGGGGGGGCTGTTTAGAGATCTAAGCGTGCGTCTCCGTCTGGCTGCGTTTTCCTCTCTGATGTTTGACTTTTATTATGTTTTTTAATCCATCCGTGCGTCTGCAGAGATCATTTAATCTAAAACAAACCTCTGCAGTGCATGCATTATGAGTGAACAGGGATGTAACTGGGTACGAGGCGTTGTGAGCTTGTAGATCGGCTAAGAGCTTTGGTGTAGAGGGGAAAAGGAGCAGACTAAGTACAGAGTGAAAGGTCAAGTTTATTAAGTATTGACGGTTCAAGTGGTTAAATATCTGAAAACACACGTTGACATGAATCCAAAACACACTGATGATCGTGCTGTCAAACAATGAAACTATATGGAATCTATGAACAGGTTGTGGGGGTCCCTGCTTCATCTCTCTCTCAACTAAGGGGTCCCTGCTTCATCTCTCTCTCAACTAAGGGGTCCTTGGCCTGAAAACGTTGAAGACCCCTGCTACATATTGTTTGCAAATGATGTTAAACTCATATGCTGCCATTTAACAATACCTTCGTACTCTTTAACTGCCATTCGTCTCCATAGACTTCCATGTAATTCATAGTGCACGGATCATGCACACCCATGCCTAGATAATGCACCACGTGTGTCCACATTGCTCACAGCTTTCAAACAAAAAAATCCGAATGGAAATCCGTTCAGGCATTCATGAGATAGCAGCCATTATGTTTTACACTGTTGTGAGCTTGGAGGTCTGCTACCTGAGTTGTATGGGGGTTGTATGGGGGTTAAACAAGCAATTTCGCGATCGCTATCATGCCTACTAACGTTTTTGGGGTCCCAAAACATTTTTTGATTTTTTTTTTTATTTTTTTTCTAAATGGCGGAAATTCTCGGGTTCCTCGGGCGTGGCAGGGAGGGACATCGCGAAATTCTCGGGTTCCTCGGGTTTGGCAGGGTATGAGTTAAAATGTGTAATAACAGAATGTGTGTCTTCCTCCCCCAGCGCTCCGCCCGGTGGACAGTGCCCTCTGTGTGGGCGTGGCCCCCAACACCACCCAGCTGTGTCACATCAGCTGTCCTGTGGAGTGTGACGTGTCCTCCTGGAGCGCCTGGGGACCCTGCACCCTGGAGAACTGTCAGGACCAGACCGCTAAGAAAGGTACTTAAACCCTAAACACTACCCCCTAAACCTTACAACACTACCCCCTAAACCCTGCACCCTGGAGAACTGTCAGGACCAGACCGCTAAGAAAGGTACTTAAACCCTAAACCCTATTATATCCTCTGTGAGGGTCCATGTCTCATACAGCAGTACTGACTCCTCTGTGAGGGTCCATGTCTCATACAGCAGTACTGACTCCTCTGTGAGGGTCCATGTCTCATACAGCAGTACTGACTCCACTGTGAGGGTCCATGTCTCATACAGCAGTACTGACTCCTCTGTGAGGGTCCATGTCTCATACAGCAGTACTGACTCCTCTGTGAGGGACCATGTCTCATACAGCAGTACTGACTCCACTGTGAGGGTCCATGTCTCATACAGCAGTACTGACTCCACTGTGAGGGTCCACGTCTCATACAGCAGTACTGACTCCACTGTGAGGGTCCATGTCTCATACAGCAGTACTGACTCCTCTGTGAGGGTCCATGTCTCATACAGCAGTACTGACTCCACTGTGAGGGTCCATGTCTCATACAGCAGTACTGACTCCACTGTGAGGGTCCATGTCTCATACAGCAGTACTGACTCCACTGTGAGGGTCCATGTCTCATACAGCAGTACTGACTCCACTGTGAGGGTCCATGTCTCATACAGCAGTACTGACTCCTCTGTGAGGTTCCATGTCTCATACAGCAGTACTGACTCCTCTGTGAGGGTCCATGTCTCATACAGCAGTACTGACTCCTCTGTGAGGGTCCATGTCTCATACAGCAGTACTGACTCCTCTGTGAGGGTCCATGTCTCATACAGCAGTACTGACTCCACTGTGAGGGTCCATGTCTCATACAGCAGTACTGACTCCTCTGTGAGGGTCCATGTCTCATACAGCAGTACTGACTCCTCTGTGAGGGTCCATACAGCAGTACTGACTCCTCTGTGAGGGACCATGTCTGTCTCATACAGCAGTACTGACTCCTCTGTGAGGGACCATGTCTGTCTCATACAGCAGTACTGACTCCACTGTGAGGATCCATGTCTCATACAGCAGTACTGACTCCACTGTGAGGGTCCATGTCTCATACAACAGTACTGACTCCACTGTGAGGATCCATGTCTCATACAGCAGTACTGACTCCTCTGTGAGGGTCCATGTCTCATACAGCAGTACTGACTCCTCTGTGAGGGTCCATGTCTCATACAGCAGTACTGACTCCTCTGTGAGGGTCCATGTCTCATACAGCAGTACTGACTCCACTGTGAGGGTCCATGTCTCATACAGCAGTACTGACTCCTCTGTGAGGGTCCATGTCTCATACAGCAGTACTGACTCCACTGTGAGGGTCCATGTCTCATACAGCAGTACTGACTCCACTGTGAGGGTCCATGTCTCATACAACAGCACTGACTCATGTACAGGGACCACTTAAGGGGTCCACACCCTATTTTATGCTTCTGCTATGTGACAATGGCCGATCTACAAGATTTTATATTCATTTAGAAATGTTTCGGAAAATTGTGGAGGAAAAAAATAATACATCTGTGTGAAATGTTTTGATCAATTTCTCCTATAAATGACTTTTATGTTTTAACATGGTTAAAATATGGCAGACGCTGCAGCTTTCCACCGGCTTTTAACCAGTGAAAAATAGCAGATATACAAGCTCACAGCGGGGCCACCGAGAGTGCCGCTCTGTGAGCGCCGCTCTGCTTGTAGATCTATTTTTGAAAAAGTCATGAAAAAGTGTGCAAATCTTTGATTATATGTATTTTCAAAGCGAACGTTTGTAACTAAAATTTAGCTTCTGGGTGGTCCCTGGAACTAGATATTTTGAGATGGGGTCCATGGCCAAACAAATATCAGTTTGGGGGTCCTTCACATGAAAAGGT
Source organism: Nannobrachium achirus (assembly GCF_963921795.1). Taxonomy (NCBI): domain Eukaryota; kingdom Metazoa; phylum Chordata; class Actinopteri; order Myctophiformes; family Myctophidae; genus Nannobrachium; species Nannobrachium achirus. The sequence continues at coordinate 65,317,704 of NC_137819.1, read as the reverse complement.
TCGAGCACCACTGACATAGTAGTCTCTCAAGAACAGACTAACTGAGCTCCAGCTAAGTGAAAAGGACCTTTTCTTTGACGATGGCTGGCCAGATTGCTGACACATAGAAACATGGGTTTTTCAAAAAAACCTTAAGAAGGATTCAAAAGACACTTATAGAATCGGGTCAAAATTCTAATTTTCATGATTTTTTTCAAAAAATAGCAGATCTACAAGCTCGCAGCGCGGCACTCGGTGCCGCGCTGTGAGCTTGTATATCTGCTGTTTTTCAATAGTTAAAGCATAAAATAATGATACACTATAATGTGTACCCGTTCTGAATGGGTTTAATGCTGTGTTAACAGAACACTGTGGGCTCTGCTGAGCAGCTCCATTAGACGGAGTCTGCTGAACATGAACGCTCACATACCAGGAGGAATCCATCTTGGTTTGGGCTTTGATCCGGCCGTCCACTAACCATTTTCTCATCCAATCTCACTATGGATTTTTCCTAGGCTTCTCTCTCTCTCTCTCTCTCTCTCTCTCTCGCTCTCTCTCTCTCTCTCTCTCTCTCTCTCCCGTGTGACTGTAAACAGAGTTGGTACAGTAATAATGCAGAAAGCCAATACATACATAAAGTCTATTAATGTCCAGAAACTAGTGTAACTTTTGGAAACGCTCTTTACAAGTCACTGAATTCCTTTTGTATTGTCGTTGTATGCAAGCATTCAACAAAATGATATTTCCACTCTGTTGGTGTCTCTATAGCACTTACTGTAGCCTCAATGACCATTCATTTAGAGGGCATAATATGTGAACAGATGCCAGCTCATTGTTAAAGATTTGTTTTTTTGTGGGGATTTTATTGATAGGACAGTAGACTGGCAGGTCTTTATTGATAGGACAGTAGACTGACAGGAAATGTAAGTCGCTTTGGATTAAGAGCGTCTGCTAAATGCCTACATTGTAAATTGTATAAAATCGCAAGACACAGACACACTTAACACAATAAATAATATAAAATGTGATATTCATGTTATCATGTCACATTCCGCATTCCATAAAAGTAGTGTCATGGGCATTAAAAGTAGTGTCATAGCCATAGTATATGTACATGCACATCAATATTGCATGATAGTTTTTTGTGCAAATTGCATGCTGCATAAAGTGGTCTCTAGGAATTAGATGGGTTGCTCAGGGATACTTCAACATGAACTCCCCAGACTTCCCTTTCCCGTGCCAACATTAACCCTTCCTCCTGGGGGGTCCAGAGGCGTTCCCAGGCCAGTGTGGAGATGTGATCCCCCATCTGGTCCTCCAGGGGGTCTCCTCCTAGTGGAGATATAACACTTCTGGTCCTTGGTCTGCCAGTGGGGTCTCCTCCTCCCAGTTGGACGTGCACTGGATGCCCTGAACCACCTACGCTGTGGCCCTACTCCCTTTTATCCGTCTGTAAAAAGTGCCCTCTCCAGACCATGAATGCAGTTTTTACTATGGTGAAAGAAATGCAAATGCCCCCTCTTTCCTGAAGGCAGCATTCAAGACAATTGCCTTGTCCAAACTCTCCTGAACTTGAATGCAGCATCTTATGTTGAAAGAATTGTCCTCTCTTTTGATTATGCTTAGTTCAGTGTGGTATCACCCACCGAAAATAGCAGACCTCCAAGCTCACAACGCGTCGCAGCACCTAAAGGCCCTTTTAGAAATGTCAGCCCCTGCGTCTCTAACATGCACGTCCCTGGTTTGCAGCACACAGCCATAGCTGCACAGTGTAAACATGTGTGACCCAGCATAGCAGAGGGGCAGTCATTTCGGAAAGCACAGCTTTAGACCAGCCCTGAAATTACTTTTTTTTTTCTTTTTTTCTAAAATGTGATAAAGCCACAAAAGCATTTCATAAATTTCAGGCTACATTTCACTTAAACGCCAGAGCTTAACTCTGCATGTAAATAAGACTTTTTTAAATTAATGTGAAACCTCACATTTTGCAGGTTACATTTCATCTAAAAGGCTGAATTTCTCAGATCTAGTATCTCTGCATGGCATAACTCTTTAAGCCATATCTACAAAACTGTTGGGTCAATCTTCACAACCAATATATCATTTTGTAGCTATGATTCCCAGCTTTCAAATGAAATGAAGAAAATGAAAATGAAATGACTAGCCCTCAGCTGTGTTCGGACACATATTGTAGCATTCAGCTCTATCTGTACAGTGTAAACATATTGTAGCATTCAGCTCTAGCTCTAAGGACACAGTGTAAACATATTGTAGCATTCAGCTCTATAGCTGTAATGACAGTGTAAACATATTGTAGCATTCAGCTCTACAGAGTGCCAGACGGTGTCCTTGTGGTTGTTTGTCCCACAGGCAGCGTCTGTCTGGCCCCAGGCATCAGACATGCTGACAGGAACAACATGTTGAGATACTCATCCATACTGTATGGTCCTTAACCTCCAGGATTATACCAGTCAAAGTTACCTTTTTGTGCACTGATGTGATTGAACCGGACTCTCATGCACTCATATCTTAATATAATGTACAACAACGCATTGATATTCTGCATCTTAATCGCTTGTAGTCCTAAACCAGCCGTATTGAGGACCAACACAGATGTTCAATTTGTCTGATTGGCAGAGAACCAATCTACTATTACATTTTTCTTAGAGCCGCATCCCACTTCCAAGCCCATACACGCCCATTTCGCCTCCACTTCAACTCATAGCTAGAGCAGATGTCGGTAGAGCGTAGGGAATAAAACCGCCCATAACTCTATCATTGGCCCCCCGTTGCCATGGTGACCGCCGTCCATTGGCTCGTATTCCCAGCTATGGGACCGGCGGATCCAATTTCAACCGAGGGGGGCGTAGCCAGAACACACACACACACACACACACGCACACACACACACACACACACACACACACACACACACACACACACACACACACACACACACACACACACACGCACACAAAAATAGCTAATAGTTAGCTCACAACTTTCCACTTTTCTCTTTCACCTCAATCGCAGTAACATCCGTATACACCACGTCATCGCATCACCAATACGTTTTATTTATTATTATTGTCTCCACCAGCCGAAGGCTGAGGGAGAGTATGTTTTCCCCTCCGTCCGTCCGTCCGTGCGTTAGGGTTGTTCGATTAATCGATTTTTAATCGTAACCCGGTTTTTTTCCTTTGGAAGATTTAAAAAAATGGAAATCGTAAAATCGATTTTCACTTTAATTAGGGAAATTCTTACTCATTGGAGCCTTGCACGCGCAAAAAGTACACAGCCCCGTCCTCCTAAAGCAGGACGACAAGGTCCGACACCAAATTAATAGGCTACTACTTTCTATCTGATGTGTAATTTCTTTGATGCGCGTTTAGCGCACGTCAGACTGAGCAGAGTTCACCACACTGCGCTCACTCGCGATGGTTCAAGCAGGCAGCAAACAGAACAAAACGCTGCTGAGCTGGTAAACTTACTTACTTGTTGTAGTTTGAAAGAAGCTTATTAATTCTGTGTTACCCACCTACTGACTAGTCTACTCCTACTGTCCCTGTCACTGTGTTAATTTTGCGTCGGGAAGCGAAGCGCTTCGCCTCCGTTTACAATCAGTCAACATCTCCGTGCATGAGTGGTGCAGGGCAGGGGCGTAGCCAGGAATTACATTTTGGTAGGCGAAATGCCTACCAAAATGCCTCACCAGCCTCCAAGAGCTGGCTTGTTTTGGCTGTTTTGTCACTCACTATTGATAATGAAACACTAAGGACGCTAAGTTGTATGTGATTGTTGCACAACTAAAGTTATTATTATTAATACCCTTATTGTTTTATTGCATTTTGCTATTTGGCTATATAAAAAAAATCAAAAAATGAAACAATAATGAAAAAAAAAATCATTTCCTTGCATTTTTTAAATGAAAACAAAATAGTTGAAACAATGTATTATTCTTTTAACAAAAAATCGAAATCGAAATCGAAAATCGGGATTTCAGAGAAAATAATCGAGATTTTATTTTTTGGCCATATCGAACAACCCTACCGTGCGTGCGTCCGTGCGTGCGTCCGTGCGTGCGTCCGTCCGTGCGTCCTCGCAGTTTGTGAGCAGCTAATCTCCGGCGCCGTTGGCCCGGTCGCTGCCAAAATTAGCACACACACTCCCTGGATGCCAATTCAGAACCTCTGCCCCACATTTTTCAAATCAGCCTCATGGTGGCGCTATAACAGGCCGATTTGTGTGGCCTGGTTGTTCCCAGCTAATCTCCGGCGCCGTTGGCCCGATCGCTGCCAAACTGAGCACACACACTCCCTGGATGCCAAATCAGAACCTCTGCCCCACATTTTTCAAATCAGCCTCATGGTGGCGCTATAACAGGCCGATTTGTGTGGCCTGGTGGAGACCTGTGCTCGGAAGAGCACTGCTTCTAGTTATTTTATTTTTTTTTCCAAATTTTTTTTCTCAAACATTTTTTTTTTCTCAAAAAATGTTTTTTCTCAAAAAAATTTTTTTTCAACGCATTGATATTCTGCATCTTAATTGCTTGTAGTCCTAAACCAGCCGTATTGAGGACCAACACAGATGTTCAATTTGTCTGATTGGCAGAGAACCAATCTACTATTACATTTTTCTTAGAGCCGCATCCCACTTCCAAGCCCATACACGCCCATTTCGCCTCCACTTCAACTCATAGCTAGAGCAGATGTCGGTAGAGCGTAGGGAATAAAACCGCCCATAACTCTATCATTGGCCCCCCGTTGCCATGGTGACCGCCGTCCATTGGCTCGTATTCCCAGCTATGGGACCGGCGGATCCAATTTCAACCGAGGGGGGCGTAGCCAGAACACACACACACACACACACACACACACACACACACACACACACACACACACACACACACACACACACACACACACACACACACGCACACAAAAATAGCTAATAGTTAGCTCACAACTTTCCACTTTTCTCTTTCACCTCAATCGCAGTAACATCCGTATACACCACGTCATCGCATCACCAATACGTTTTATTTATTATTATTATTATTATTATTTTTCCAATTTTTTTTTCTCAAACATTTTTTTTTTCTCAAAAAATGTTTTTTCTCTAATTTTTTTTTTTGAGAAAAACATTTTTTTCTCAATTTTTTTTTCTCAAAAAAAAATTTTTTCTCAAATTTTTTTTTTCTCAAAAAATTTTATTTTCTCAAAAAAATTTTTTTTTCTCAAACATTTTTTTTTCTCTAAAATTTTTTTTTTCTCTAAAAAAAATTTTTCTCAAATTTTTTTTTCTCCAAAAATTTTTTTTTCTCCAAAAATTTTTTTTTCTCAAAAAATTTTTTTTTCTCAAAAAATTTTTCTCAAAAATTTTTTTTCTCTAAAATGTTTTTTTTGAGAAAAAATTTTTTTTCTCAAAAAACTTTTTTTTTCTCAAAAAACTTTTTTTTTCTCAAAAAATTTTTTTTTTCTCTAAAAAAACCGGACTCTCATGCACTCATATCTTAATATAATGTACAACAACGCATTGATATTCTGCATCTTAATCGCTTGTAGTCCTAAACCAGCCGTATTGAGGACCAACACAGATGTTCAATTTGTCTGATTGGCAGAGAACCAATCTACTATTACATTTTTCTTAGAGCCGCATCCCACTTCCAAGCCCATACACGCCCATTTCGCCTCCACTTCAACTCATAGCTAGAGCAGATGTCGGTAGAGCGTAGGGAATAAAACCGCCCATAACTCTATCATTGGCCCCCCGTTGCCATGGTGACCGCCGTCCATTGGCTCGTATTCCCAGCTATGGGACCGGCGGATCCAATTTCAACCGAGGGGGGCGTAGCCAGAACACACACACACACACACACACACACACACACACACACACGCACACACACACACACACACACACACACACACACACACACACACACACACACACGCACACAAAAATAGCTAATAGTTAGCTCACAACTTTCCACTTTTCTCTTTCACCTCAATCGCAGTAACATCCGTATACACCACGTCATCGCATCACCAATACGTTTTATTTATTATTATTTTTTTTTTTTTTCAATTTTTTTTTCTCAAACATTTTTTTTTTCTCAAAAAATGTTTTTTCTCTAAATTTTTTTTTTTTAGAAAAACATTTTTTTCTCAAAAAAAATTTTTTTCTCAAATTTTTTTTTTCTCAAAAAATTTTATTTTCTCAAAAAAAAAAATTTTTCTCAAAAATTTTTTTTTCTCTAAAATTTTTTTTTCTCTAAAAAAAATTTTTCTCAAATTTTTTTTTCTCCAAAAATTTTTTTTTCTCCAAAAATTTTTTTTTCTCCAAAAATGTTTTTTTCTCCAAAAATGTTTTTTTCTCAAAAAAAATTTTTTTCTCAAAAAATTTTTTTCTCTAAAATGTTTTTTTTGAGAAAAAAAAATTTTTCTCAAAAATTTTTTTTCTCTAAAAAATTTTTTTTTTCTCAAAAAATTTTTTTTTCTCAAAAAACTTTTTTTTCTCAAAAAACTTTTTTGCCTCAAAAAACATTTTTTTCTCAAAAAACATTTTTTTCTCAAAAAAAACCAGATCGTGGCCACCCTGTACCTCAGGGATTTGTTTTCGACGAATATTTACTCCTATAGACGCAACGCGACGACCTAGAGGGGAGGCCGGCGTAGCCGGCCGACCTTCTAGTGTTCTACGTTACTCAAAACACCTGTGTTGGTCCTCAAAATGGCTGGTCTAGGACTACAAATGCAACCCCTGAATAGTCGCGCAACAAAGCCGGATGCACCGCAGTGGATTCAAACCCACAACCTGCGACTTACGTCCAACCCCGTGTACAACATACTGTAACCTGCGTACAGTATACACACTGTAGCGCATGTAGATTCCTTTGGTTTTGATTTTCTTTTCACCCACATTCTTTCTGTCTATTCTGCCTCTTTCTGGAAACAACACGAACCATGGTTTCAGAAAGAGGTGTCATGTCTATATAAGGAGAAGCAAGGGTGATGTCATCCTCACTCCCTCATCGTCGGGGGACCCCCTGGTGTCCCCCTCAAAGACCCCTGGGGGTCCCCGGACCCCACTTTGATGAGAACCAATGCAATAAACATCTCTCAATAGGCTGGCAGATGCTGGTGGTCCACTTTCACTTGCTTTTGACTCTCCCATTAAATGATTACCCATGATGCACCCTGGCATCTATAGCCTGGGGTGGGGTTAGAGGTCACGCACACGCACACGCACACACACACACAAGTAGTGTACTAAGTCTATATGTTGTTGCGTTTTTGCCACCACTAGGGGGCGCTATTTTAATTAATGCATAATTAATTAGATGGATTAAAATATTTTAATTAATGAATAAAATTAGAATAAATTAATTGAATAAAAATTTCAAAATCTGCATATTTAATATAATCATAACTAATATTTTAAAGTGTTATGGTTTTATGTTTTATATTGTTGGTTTATAAGTTTTTAAAAGTACTGATACAGTAGAATGGAGGAGAGGAGGAGAAGACAGGAGGAGAGAGAGAGAGAGAGAGAGGGAGGGGTGGTGAAAGGGAGGGGGTTGGTGAGGGGGTAAATGTGACAGCAATCATGGATGTCGCAAAAAAAAAAAAAAAATCGGTTGACTGTGTGTGTGTGTGTGTGTGTGTGTGTGTGTGTGTGTGTGTGTGTGTGCGTGTGTGTGTGTGTGTGTGTGTGACAATCAGTCAATGGTGTGGGTTGTTTCTAACTGTAACATTACAGCAACATGATTGTGGCAATGGAATATTGTATGATGTGTATGTAATAAATAGATAATGTACTACATCTAGGCCATCTGTGTCTGTCCATCTGTTTGCAACATTGCACCAACTTCTTTTTCTCGTTCCAATTAATTTCGTTTCGTTCTAATCAATACCTCCATTATTAAAAAATAGCCAATCTACAAACTCACAACATTACACTGCAATATCATATTATGCATTGTGTATCTGATATTTTAGGCATCAGTTCTACAGTGTTAACAACTTTATAGTAACTCTGAGGATATTATCTGACATTAAGTAATAAGCATATTTAACCACATGAACCCTTCTAGGCAAAAGCTTTATTGCTTATAATGTGTATGATTTGACACATTCACGAGGGGATACGGTCAGAAATGGTACTGCAGCTGAATAGTTTTATTAATAGTATAATTAGTGTGCATGTTTTAATGATGACATAGAGAAGAGAGAGAGAGAGAGCGAGAGAGAGAGAGAGAGAGAGAGAGAGAGAGGAAAGGGTGGGGGGGGGAATGTGTGTGTTTACACTATGTGTCGCAAACTGTGTGTGTGTGTGATAGCCCCAATAGAAGCAGCAGATGGTCTTAGGCTTATCTAATTTTAAAACTGTCCCCTGCCTCAAATCGTAACTTTGCTTTACTAGTGACATTGCATGACATGGTTGGGGCAATGGTATATTGTAAGTTGTATGTGTAATAGTTATTGTACAACTACTAGATCATCTGTGTCTGTCCATCTGTTTGCTGTTTGACCGCACAGACATCAGTGTATTTTGGAGTCATGTCAATGGCTCTTTTTCATATATTTAACCACTTGAGCCATCATTACCTAATAAATTGGTATTATAATATGTACTCGGTCTGCTATTTTGCCCCCCTACACCAAACCTCTTTGCGAAAATAGCCAATCTGCAAGCTCACAACGTCTCGCAGTGCGAAACATTGTATGCATGTAGATCTGCTATTTTTGTGTACAGTTCTACAGTGTTAATATAAAATGATTGGAAGCTTTTGAGGACCCCCTTTACTAACTCTGAAGCCCTTAGTTGATATTAAACCTACATTATAATTTAGTTTCATCTACACCTGTGATTTCAAAACCCTTCCACCCATGCATAGTCATATTGGGTACTGTATGACAGGGTGCACAAATATATTTCCTTATCAAGGTATCTAATTACCCTTATCTGACCCCCCACAGATGACACCAAGAGGGTACTCTATATCTTTATCTCTGATCATACTAGCAGTAGCTGATCTGTCATTTGAAAGTGTTACACGACAATCAACCTTTCGATAAAACATAATATGATCATAGGCCATACCATGGTTTTATAGGGTAAAAAGAAATAAAATCATGTGTAAAAGTAGGTGAAATAACTACATGTTGTACCAAGTGTCCCAACTGTGCTTAGTTAATCCTAAACTTCCTCATTTTTCACAAGTATTCTTATCTACACTACCCAGATGACACCAAGTAGGGTACTATGCTATCTTTATCTCTTATCACACTAACATTAGGTAGCATGTTATTTGAAAGCTTCTCATAACTAATCAGCCATTCGATAAAATATAATGTGATCATAGGCCATACCATGGTTTTATAGGGTAAAAATAAATAAAATCAACGTTTAAGTAAATGATATAACTACATATGTTTGCTAAGGGTCCCAACTGTGCTTAGTTAATCCATTTCTTCTATACAAAGTTCCTCATTCTTCAACCACCAAGTTTTTTCTTATCTAATTTTCATCACAGATACTAGGAAAGAGCTTTTAATATAATCACTAACAGAGTTCTGAGGTATTGTTCTTCAACCCATTCTGTACGGACATGGGAGGTTTTTCGGGGGTTTTACTGACACTAGAAAACAAAATCATTGCATTTTGGAATTTGCCTATTTCTTGAACATAATTCAAGTGACAGATACACAAACAAGCAGGGATTTTGTGATTTTTAGCACCAACATGTAGATCTGCTATTTTATATGTTTAGGCATTTGTTAATATAAAAATGATTGGAAGATATTGATTACCCTCTGTTGTAACTCTATTTGATATTAAAACTACAGATAGTTTCATCTGCATCTATAATTCAAACCCTACCCACCTCAAACTCTGACATAGTGGTCAGTAGTGGTACTACACATGACAATGTCCTAATGTTACAAAGATGACATGTTAGCAGGGGTGGATTTGGTATTGTCATAGGAACATGTGTGGTCACTTATGGCCACTAGTGGTACTACACCGATAGAATAATAACTATTTCTCATTAACATTACATAAATGAGAGAGGAATCCAGCTTGTAGATAAGCTATTTTCACTAGTTTGACTAACTATACTACTTATAGTTGTATTGTGGAGGTCTAATCTGTGTTCTCAAGACACTAGATTATTCAAACTATTTACCTCAACATGACCAAAGTGTTGCATAGTAATACATTTAACTTAGATATGCTGTCAACCAAACCGGGTTGTCCCAGTCATGTATATATTAGGTGTTTTGCACCGAATGCACTGATATTGGACAGAACTGACAATACACATGACAATGTCCTAATATTAGAAAGAATTATAGAGTGTCAGCTTGTAGATCTGCTATTTTCACATTTGTTTTTTCTTTGTTGCACAGACGTGCATAGACCCAGGGGGAAGGGTGCTTATCTTTAGAATCCATACACCTGATTGCAGTAAAAACAGTTTAAAGACTATGACACACTAATGCAACTCCTTGTGTCACCCCATCTTACATTTATTTTGTATAATAATTAAATTAGATGTACAGTATGTTAGTTTTGTAGATTTGTGATTTTGAACCCATAGGCTAACAGCTTTGCAGATGTGTTATTTTGGGGTAATACCTTGCATACCTATTATTTTCACTGGGATGTGATGTACGTGGGGTTGTCCCTGTTGAATAATATATTGGAATATGGTGTGATTTAAGGGTTAGGGTTAGGGTTAGGGGGATTATTTGTATGGCCACTAGTGGTACTACACCGCTAGAATAATAACTCTATTTCTCATTAACATTACATAAATGAGAGAGGAATACAGCTTGTAGATCAACTATTTTCACAGTTTTTTATTGTAAGAACATGTGGGGTCACTAGTGACCACTAGTGGTACTGCAGCAACTGTAAAACAATTGTATTGTACAATTTTTTTAATTTTCTTTTTTTTACTATTCATGGTCATCTCAGAGAGATGAAAAAATAACCTTATACGTAGCATTGTAGCCACTTGAACCCTATCTAAGCAAAAATGGCCTATCTACAAAGGTTATCTAAAATACAATGGAGGGGCATTACATGAACAGTTTAACATTTTTAAAGTTTTGTGCCATTTGTCCAATACGCTGAAAACATGTATTAGTAGTAGTATATTATGGGGTTAAAATAAAATACTAGGTATTCCTTAAAATATTAAAACTAAATATTGTGTTTAACCTAAAGATTTATCTTTACATACAGCACCTTTACATATAGAATTCCAGGTATGCTTATGCAATGGGAAATTCAATTCCATCATATGAAATTATGGATCACTAAGTTGACAGATGTATGTGAAATAGCGATATCTGTTGGGGTGAATCACTAACAACAGCATGTGTATTTCTTGTAATTGATGGAATAGGGAGATTATATATTATTTTTTTGACAAACTAAATTGAAATGCCATTATATTTACCGTACAACCCTATTATTTTATCCTGTTACTTCCATCCTATACGGTAGATATTCACTAAACGTGTAAGCCTTAGAAACGCCTTAATGGACTTAGTATTTTTAAAGCAAATAATTGTTTCACTCATACAATAGTTTATATTATTTAGAAATAATTGCTCTGACAGTAGTTGGGGAAATAGTGCCATCTAGTGGATATAGTTTTTTCTACCCTGAACTTTGCAGCCTGAATGACTGATGAGGGAAAATACTGCCCTCTGGAGGATGTAGGGGAAAATACCACCCCCTGGAGGATACAGGGGGAATACCAAATCAAACTGTATATACATATAATGAACTCGAATGTATGACACCATCCACTCACTCATCACTAAGAATTTCGACTAACACAAAACAGACAAAACTAAATATTACTGCACAAACATCTCTAAGAAAATTTAAACTAATACACAACAGACAAAAATAACACAACTCAGAAATTTTAACTAGAAAACTAGAAAATATCTAGATTACCGTAGGTTCCACAACTATCACTATCGCAGAGTCAGTAGCTTATGTTACTCGTTGTGCTAAGGTATTGTTAATCTTTGAATTTGTAGATAAAACATATTTCTAGTGTTAGTGGTTAGATCATACATAATCTCTGAATCTCTCTCTCCAACACAATTTCACTCATAATTTCTGTTTTTTTTTTCTTTTTTCTTCTCTCTAAGCCATAACAACTAGTAAACATAACTAATACGGTAGTTGCTCAGTACACCGTATCACTCATACAATAACTTATATTATTAAGAAATAATGCTCTGACAGCTAGTTGGGAAAATAGTGACATCTAGTGAATATGACAAGTTTTTCTACCCTGAACTTTGACACCTGAATGAGGGGGAAAATACTGCCCTCTGGAGGATGTAGGGGAAATACCATGCATACTCATATTTAGGGATTGAATCCTTTAGCGATAAGCTACAGATACAGATAACTAGAAAAAACTAGCAGATCTATAGTACCATCGATTATCAATACAATTAACATACAATACTTTCCCCCTTCACCCCTACCCCACTGGTCATGTTTAACATAGTTTTCTTCTCCGGGGGTGAAACACTTGCTAGATTTTGTCTACACACAAACCATACATAAACAGCATATATTGCAAACATAACATCACAGAGAATTACTTCTAACACAAAACAAAAACAAAAACAGTAAATATTGCAAACAACGTCACTGAGAATTAGAACTAACACAAAACCACTGCACTGTACAAACATCTCTAAGAAAATTTTAACTAATACAAAACAGACAAAAATAACACAACTCAGAAATTTTAACTAGAAAACTAGAAAACATCTAGATTACCGTAGGTTCCACAACTATCACTATCGCAGAGTCAGTAGCTTATGTTACTCGTTGTGCTAAGGTATTGTTAATCTTTGAATTTGTAGATAAAACATATTTCTAGTGTTAGTGGTTAGATCATACATAATCTCACAATCTCTCTCTCCAACACAATTTTTTTTTCTCTCTAAGCCATAACAACTAGTAAACATAACTAATATGGCCGTGCTCAGTACACCATTTCATCAAAATCGGTAACCTATTTGGTAATAACTTTATGGTTATGATTCTATAAAATCTAAAAACATTTGTAATTCAACCAAAATGTAATTCTGGAGTTTACTAATATTGTACAATGGGTGTTGTACAATCTATTAATACAATTTTTTTTTTAAGTTGTCTGATTTACACATTATTGTAGTAATTTAGTGTTGAGAATTGTTGTGTGTCACCACATGTGTGGTGAATTGTAACTTGTAATTGTAACAATTGTCTAAATAACTATATGAATATGGGGAATGAATCACTGATTCTGGTAATATTTTACTTTTGTAGTTTATTCTGTTAGGTACACTGCATTATTCAAGTCAGTAACATAACATAGATCTTTTCAAGAAAAAGTACACTCTGATTATGTCCCACCAACACCATTCACCATATACTCTAATCCTAATACTATAATTGAGGTCACTAAAATGCTTCAAGTGCTAGGTCTGTTTACGGACCTGTGCTTTTCCTATGCACATTTCTAATAAAGTACTCTATTCAATCAATCTAAGGCTAGCTAATATTAGTAATAGTTTTTTTTTTTTTTGTTCATATAGGGAGTTATGAATCAATATACTGGGTTACATATGATCACACCGAGTGTGTTTCATACTAGGATCTATGCAGGTTACCCGTACTGTTACAGTATGGGATATATGTAGGCCTATTGGTAAAATATTTGCACACAAAACATTACTATATTATGGCTAATGGGATAACATTAATATACTCAGTGATCATTAAATACATTTTCTCCCTCATTATTACCCATATGAATGAACACCATAGCTAATGAAAATGGTGTAAATACATGTATATCATTGTTGGTTACATTAGAAGTGAGCTAAGCTGACCCCTCTAGTGAAACAAAAACTAATTTCAAAGCTATTACAGTAAAACCGCCATTTAATTGAACAAAAACTACCAAGACCAAATATCCTGTATATCAGTATATTTTTATTTTGACAAGAAAACATGAACAAGTATTTACATGTATAATGATGCACAATGTCACCGTATAATCACGGTTGTTAGAACTCTAACTATAATTTTAATTCGAGAAGCCCGTTGTTAAGGCTATGTATGAGTTCTGTCATTTTTTGGTAACAGTTTTGTACATGATTACCAGCTGAACGTCCGCATAAGTAACACCATTCCTGTGTTGCCAGTGTCACATATATCCTGTTTGTTAATTTCACTTCGGGTAGTTTCCATGCATCGGGGGCTGTGATTATGTTTGGATGTGCAATAAATCCTCTGCGGAATCTCTCCTGACCAATTGCAATCTTTAGCCGGTCGGGTGTATAGTTTGCTTTGAGATACGGACATTCTCCTCTGCTGTAGAATGCATGTTGATTTAAAAGTGTATCGCCTGGCAGAAACTTTGAAAGCAGAAGGCGGCAGGCTCCGCAGCGATGATTATCCCCTACCCCTGTATGCTCCATGTTAGCCGGTTCCCCTAACCATGCAAACTGTGATGATTTCAAATTGAAAACACTATCATTGTTTGAATTGCTGTCGGATACGTGCTGTGGTGGAAGACCACATAGAAAAGCTTCAGATGCGTACATTGAATGATCATCTGGTGGGATATTTTTCCCTCCATTAGTACCATTCATCCATTTAATTCGACCATGCATAAGTCCATCAAAATAGGGATCTATGCCTGTGGGGACATATTCTCCATCTTTAAAAATGATTCCTGGGAAGATTGTGGGCTTTCCATCTTTCTCGTTAAAGTCGAAGGATTTTTCTACATCTTTAGCGAAGGTGTAAAATGCATTGGTCGCTGCTTCGCCAGAATCCTGTTTTTCTAGCCCCAATTCACGGGTGTTATCCATTTTTTTTGAAAAAAGAGACTGCAGCAGACTTCCCATTCTCCTTTTTATATCTACAGCTTTTCAACGCCCCTTAATGCGTTGTACCGAGCATCCGGCGCATACTATGACATAGGCTATTACTTACCCATCTGTAACAGTATGGGATATGTGCATTGGTAAAATATTTGCACACAAAACATTACTATATGACAAATGGAATAACATTAATATACCCAGTGATCATTAAATACATTTTCCCCTCATTATTACCCATATGAATGAACACCATAGCTAATGAAAATGGTGTAAAATACATGTATATCATTTTGGTTACATTAGAAGTGAGCTAAACTGGCCTATCTAGTGATACAAAAACTAATTTCAAAGCTATTACAGTAAAACCGCCATTTAATTGAACAAAATACTACCAATAACAAATATTCAGTATATCAGTATATTTTTATTTTGACAAGAAAAAACATAAACAAGTATTTACAAGGATAATCATAGTCAATACAACTGACAAAACATTACTATATGTCAAATGACACAGTGGTAACAAAATATACACAGAGTTCATTAGATAATTGAACATGATCACCAGTAAAATATACATTATATTCTTCTAAGTAAAATGTACATTATTGAGAAATAATGTTCAGTACTTGGTTCTACAGATGGTGTGTTACTCCAAAACAAAAAACAAAAAAGTATTTACAAGGATAATCATAGTCAATACAACTGACAAAACATTACTATATGTCAAATGACACAGTGGTAACAAAATATACACAGAGTTCATTAAATAAATGAATATGAACATGATCACCAGTGAAATATACATTATATTCTTCTCAGTAAAATGTACATTATTGAGAACTATTGTTCAGTACTTGGTTCTACAGATGGTGAGTTCCTCCAAAAAGTAACAAGATTGTTCAGTACATCATGTTTCTTTGAGTTTCCACCCAACACATGTTCGAAATTAATTGTCTCTTCGATCTTTTCTGGAATATCTTCCACCTCCTTCAGATCGTGTAGAAAGGCTTCACACATCCCTTGAACTCGGGATGGTATGACATCGAATCCCTGAGTTTCCAGCACACTCATGACCCCCAATATGAATCGACCATTCCAAAGTCTTTTGATTAATTCATTAAAATGATTGAATACATAATATCTTGGTAATGGATACAGACATTGATGGTTTGTCTGACTAGGATGATCTGTTTGACAACCGTAGCAGGCTTCTTTCATCTGGTCAAATATTACCACATCCAATAGCTTCGAGACACATACTTTTACAATGTCAAGAAGCATTATATTCCCCAGACAATCAGGCTGGCTTAGAGTCGAAAATGAATTAAATGGTCTGGGTGGTGAAGGTGGTGGTGAGAAGTAGGGTGTAGAATAGCCTACAGGTGATGGTGGAGGAGTACCAGGGACTGGATAGTATTCTTCATTCGTTTCAGACATGAAATCCGCCCATGGCCCAAATTCTACAGTTTCCTCTGGAAGAGTAGTGGTAGAGTCAGGCTTGTCATTGTCAACTTCTTCTCTTCTTTCAGTAGATTCCTCCATGGCTGCTGGTGTAGAGAACCATACGCACAATACCCTTATATTGTCTATGGGGAATAGGCGTGGTCGGAAGGGAAGGGAGGAACAGTAAGGTGGGCGTATGACCCTAGCTAGATATAGGTAATTAGTTCAACCCATGTTAACCCAACATTAATGTGATCAGATGTACATTCTTTGGAAAAAATAAAAAAAAACATGTGTTTAAAACATGGTTAATTTTTCTTTATCCTTTCTTGGCAACCAGATTTCTTACCTTAACAGTAACAGCTTTATTGACTGTACTTTTCAAAACAAATGGTTTTGTTAAACAGTATGTTGATTCATAACTCCCTATATGAACAAAAAAAAAACTATTACTAATATTAGCTAGCCTTAGATTGATTGAATAGAGTACTTTATTAGAAATGTGCATAGGAAAAGCACAGGTCCGTAAACAGACCTAGCACTTGAAGCATTTTAGTGACCTCAATTATAGTATTAGGATTAGAGTATATGGTGAATGGTGTTGGTGGGACATAATCAGAGTGTACTTTTTCTTGAAAAGATCTATGTTATGTTACTGACTTGAATAATGCAGTGTACCTAACAGAATAAACTACAAAAGTAAAATATTACCAGAATCAGTGATTCATTCCCCATATTCATATAGTTATTTAGACAATTGTTACAATTACAAGTTACAATTCACCACACATGTGGTGACACACAACAATTCTCAACACTAAATTACTACAATAATGTGTAAATCAGACAACTTGTATTAATAGATTGTACAACACCCATTGTACAATATTAGTAAACTCCAGAATTACATTTTGGTTGAATTACAAATGTTTTTAGATTTTATAGAATCATAACCATAAAGTTATTACCAAATAGGTTACCGATTTTGATGAAATGGTGTACTGAGCACGGCCATATTAGTTATGTTTACTAGTTGTTATGGCTTAGAGAGAAAAAAAAATTGTGTTGGAGAGAGAGATTGTGAGATTATGTATGATCTAACCACTAACACTAGAAATATGTTTTATCTACAAATTCAAAGATTAACAATACCTTAGCACAACGAGTAACATAAGCTACTGACTCTGCGATAGTGATAGTTGTGGAACCTACGGTAATCTAGATGTTTTCTAGTTTTCTAGTTAAAATTTCTGAGTTGTGTTATTTTTGTCTGTTTTGTATTAGTTAAAATTTTCTTAGAGATGTTTGTACAGTGCAGTGGTTTTGTGTTAGTTCTAATTCTCAGTGACGTTGTTTGCAATATTTACTGTTTTTGTTTTTGTTTTGTGTTAGAAGTAATTCTCTGTGATGTTATGTTTGCAATATATGCTGTTTATGTATGGTTTGTGTGTAGACAAAATCTAGCAAGTGTTTCACCCCCGGAGAAGAAAACTATGTTAAACATGACCAGTGGGGTAGGGGTGAAGGGGGAAAGTATTGTATGTTAATTGTATTGATAATCGATGGTACTATAGATCTGCTAGTTTTTTCTAGTTATCTGTATCTGTAGCTTATCGCTAAAGGATTCAATCCCTAAATATGAGTATGCATGGTATTTCCCCTACATCCTCCAGAGGGCGGTATTTTCCCCCTCATTCAGGTGTCAAAGTTCAGGGTAGAAAAACTTGTCATATTCACTAGATGTCACTATTTTCCCAACTAGCTGTCAGAGCATTATTTCTTAATAATATAAGTTATTGTATGAGTGATACGGTGTACTGAGCAACTACCGTATTAGTTATGTTTACTAGTTGTTATGGCTTAGAGAGAGAGAGAGAGAAAAGAATCCTCCATGTTTTCTAGTTTCTAGTCTCAATTTCTTAGTGGTGTTATTTTTTTTTTAAATATTTTTGTTATGTTGCAAAGTTTTAGTTGCTAGTTGAACATTCTTCGTGAGGTTATTTTTTGTAATACTTTCTGTTAGGTGGCTATATTTTATGTTTTGTGCATTTTAGTGTTGAATGAGGAAGTGCATGGTTTGTACAGATGAATAGTGTTTTGCTATGCAGAGTAGTGACACATCGTGTAACGAGTAGACCAGAGTGTCAGAATATAAAGTGTAAGATAATTGTGTTGGTGGCAAACCAGTATGTCTACCAAATTGATTTACTGAGTATGATTTGTGTAGACAAATCTAGCTAGTGTCTCACCCCAGGAAAAGAACAACTATGTTACACATGACCAGTGGGATAGGGAT
The DNA here is from genome assembly GCF_963921795.1 of Nannobrachium achirus. Taxonomy (NCBI): domain Eukaryota; kingdom Metazoa; phylum Chordata; class Actinopteri; order Myctophiformes; family Myctophidae; genus Nannobrachium; species Nannobrachium achirus. The sequence goes on along the minus strand of NC_137819.1, from coordinate 65,299,053 downwards.
GAAGGGGGAATGCATTGTATGATAATTGTATTGATATTCGATGGTACTATAGATCTGCTAGTTTTTCTAGTTATCTGTATCTGTAGCTTATCGCTAAAAGGATTCAATTCCCTAAATATGAGTATGCATGGTATTTCCCCTAGATCCTCCAGGGGCAGTATTTCCCTCATCAGTCATACATACGGCTGAGTTCAGGGTAGAGAAACTTGTCATATCCACTAGGTGTCACTATTTTCCCAACTAGCTGTCAGAGCATTATTTCTTAATAATATAAGTTATTGTATGAGTGATACGGTGTACTGAGCAACTACCGTATTAGTTATGTTTACTAGTTGTTATGGCTTAGAGAGAAGAAAAAAGAAAAAAAAAAACAGAAATTATGAGTGAAATTGTGTTGGAGAGAGAGATTCAGAGATTATGTATGATCTAACCACTAACACTAGAAATATGTTTTATCTACAAATTCAAAGATTAACAATACCTTAGCACAACGAGTAACATAAGCTACTGACTCTGCGATAGTGATAGTTGTGGAACCTACGGTAATCTAGATATTTTCTAGTTTTCTAGTTAAAATTTCTGAGTTGTGTTATTTTTGTCTGTTGTGTATTAGTTTAAATTTTCTTAGAGATGTTTGTGCAGTAATATTTAGTTTTGTCTGTTTTGTGTTAGTCGAAATTCTTAGTGATGAGTGAGTGGATGGTGTCATACATTCGAGTTCATTATATGTATATACAGTTTGATTTGGTATTCCCCCTGTATCCTCCAGGGGGTGGTATTTTCCCCTACATCCTCCAGAGGGCAGTATTTTCCCTCATCAGTCATTCAGGCTGCAAAGTTCAGGGTAGAAAAAACTATATCCACTAGATGGCACTATTTCCCCAACTACTGTCAGAGCAATTATTTCTAAATAATATAAACTATTGTATGAGTGAAACAATTATTTGCTTTAAAAATACTAAGTCCATTAAGGCGTTTCTAAGGCTTACACGTTTAGTGAATATCTACCGTATAGGATGGAAGTAACAGGATAAAATAATAGGGTTGTACGGTAAATATAATGGCATTTCAATTTAGTTTGTCAAAAAAATAATATATAATCTCCCTATTCCATCAATTACAAGAAATACACATGCTGTTGTTAGTGATTCACCCCAACAGATATCGCTATTTCACATACATCTGTCAACTTAGTGATCCATAATTTCATATGATGGAATTGAATTTCCCATTGCATAAGCATACCTGGAATTCTATATGTAAAGGTGCTGTATGTAAAGATAAATCTTTAGGTTAAACACAATATTTAGTTTTAATATTTTAAGGAATACCTAGTATTTTATTTTAACCCCATAATATACTACTACTAATACATGTTTTCAGCGTATTGGACAAATGGCACAAAACTTTAAAAATGTTAAACTGTTCATGTAATGCCCCTCCATTGTATTTTAGATAACCTTTGTAGATAGGCCATTTTTGCTTAGATAGGGTTCAAGTGGCTACAATGCTACGTATAAGGTTATTTTTTCATCTCTCTGAGATGACCATGAATAGTAAAAAAAAGAAAATTAAAAAAATTGTACAATACAATTGTTTTACAGTTGCTGCAGTACCACTAGTGGTCACTAGTGACCCCACATGTTCTTACAATAAAAAACTGTGAAAATAGTTGATCTACAAGCTGTATTCCTCTCTCATTTATGTAATGTTAATGAGAAATAGAGTTATTATTCTAGCGGTGTAGTACCACTAGTGGCCATACAAATAATCCCCCTAACCCTAACCCTAACCCTTAAATCACACCATATTCCAATATATTATTCAACAGGGACAACCCCACGTACATCACATCCCAGTGAAAATAATAGGTATGCAAGGTATTACCCCAAAATAACACATCTGCAAAGCTGTTAGCCTATGGGTTCAAAATCACAAATCTACAAAACTAACATACTGTACATCTAATTTAATTATTATACAAAATAAATGTAAGATGGGGTGACACAAGGAGTTGCATTAGTGTGTCATAGTCTTTAAACTGTTTTTACTGCAATCAGGTGTATGGATTCTAAAGATAAGCACCCTTCCCCCTGGGTCTATGCACGTCTGTGCAACAAAGAAAAAACAAATGTGAAAATAGCAGATCTACAAGCTGACACTCTATAATTCTTTCTAATATTAGGACATTGTCATGTGTATTGTCAGTTCTGTCCAATATCAGTGCATTCGGTGCAAAACACCTAATATATACATGACTGGGACAACCCGGTTTGGTTGACAGCATATCTAAGTTAAATGTATTACTATGCAACACTTTGGTCATGTTGAGGTAAATAGTTTGAATAATCTAGTGTCTTGAGAACACAGATTAGACCTCCACAATACAACTATAAGTAGTATAGTTAGTCAAACTAGTGAAAATAGCTTATCTACAAGCTGGATTCCTCTCTCATTTATGTAATGTTAATGAGAAATAGTTATTATTCTATCGGTGTAGTACCACTAGTGGCCATAAGTGACCACACATGTTCCTATGACAATACCAAATCCACCCCTGCTAACATGTCATCTTTGTAACATTAGGACATTGTCATGTGTAGTACCACTACTGACCACTATGTCAGAGTTTGAGGTGGGTAGGGTTTGAATTATAGATGCAGATGAAACTATCTGTAGTTTTAATATCAAATAGAGTTACAACAGAGGGTAATCAATATCTTCCAATCATTTTTATATTAACAAATGCCTAAACATATAAAATAGCAGATCTACATGTTGGTGCTAAAAATCACAAAATCCCTGCTTGTTTGTGTATCTGTCACTTGAATTATGTTCAAGAAATAGGCAAATTCCAAAATGCAATGATTTTGTTTTCTAGTGTCAGTAAAACCCCCGAAAAACCTCCCATGTCCGTACAGAATGGGTTGAAGAACAATACCTCAGAACTCTGTTAGTGATTATATTAAAAGCTCTTTCCTAGTATCTGTGATGAAAATTAGATAAGAAAAAACTTGGTGGTTGAAGAATGAGGAACTTTGTATAGAAGAAATGGATTAACTAAGCACAGTTGGGACCCTTAGCAAACATATGTAGTTATATCATTTACTTAAACGTTGATTTTATTTATTTTTACCCTATAAAACCATGGTATGGCCTATGATCACATTATATTTTATCGAATGGCTGATTAGTTATGAGAAGCTTTCAAATAACATGCTACCTAATGTTAGTGTGATAAGAGATAAAGATAGCATAGTACCCTACTTGGTGTCATCTGGGTAGTGTAGATAAGAATACTTGTGAAAAATGAGGAAGTTTAGGATTAACTAAGCACAGTTGGGACACTTGGTACAACATGTAGTTATTTCACCTACTTTTACACATGATTTTATTTCTTTTTACCCTATAAAACCATGGTATGGCCTATGATCATATTATGTTTTATCGAAAGGTTGATTGTCGTGTAACACTTTCAAATGACAGATCAGCTACTGCTAGTATGATCAGAGATAAAGATATAGAGTACCCTCTTGGTGTCATCTGTGGGGGGTCAGATAAGGGTAATTAGATACCTTGATAAGGAAATATATTTGTGCACCCTGTCATACAGTACCCAATATGACTATGCATGGGTGGAAGGGTTTTGAAATCACAGGTGTAGATGAAACTAAATTATAATGTAGGTTTAATATCAACTAAGGGCTTCAGAGTTAGTAAAGGGGGTCCTCAAAAGCTTCCAATCATTTTATATTAACACTGTAGAACTGTACACAAAAATAGCAGATCTACATGCATACAATGTTTCGCACTGCGAGACGTTGTGAGCTTGCAGATTGGCTATTTTCGCAAAGAGGTTTGGTGTAGGGGGGCAAAATAGCAGACCGAGTACATATTATAATACCAATTTATTAGGTAATGATGGCTCAAGTGGTTAAATATATGAAAAAGAGCCATTGACATGACTCCAAAATACACTGATGTCTGTGCGGTCAAACAGCAAACAGATGGACAGACACAGATGATCTAGTAGTTGTACAATAACTATTACACATACAACTTACAATATACCATTGCCCCAACCATGTCATGCAATGTCACTAGTAAAGCAAAGTTACGATTTGAGGCAGGGGACAGTTTTAAAATTAGATAAGCCTAAGACCATCTGCTGCTTCTATTGGGGCTATCACACACACACACAGTTTGCGACACATAGTGTAAACACACACATTCCCCCCCCCACCCTTTCCTCTCTCTCTCTCTCTCTCTCTCTCTCTCTCGCTCTCTCTCTCTCTCTTCTCTATGTCATCATTAAAACATGCACACTAATTATACTATTAATAAAACTATTCAGCTGCAGTACCATTTCTGACCGTATCCCCTCGTGAATGTGTCAAATCATACACATTATAAGCAATAAAGCTTTTGCCTAGAAGGGTTCATGTGGTTAAATATGCTTATTACTTAATGTCAGATAATATCCTCAGAGTTACTATAAAGTTGTTAACACTGTAGAACTGATGCCTAAAATATCAGATACACAATGCATAATATGATATTGCAGTGTAATGTTGTGAGTTTGTAGATTGGCTATTTTTTAATAATGGAGGTATTGATTAGAACGAAACGAAATTAATTGGAACGAGAAAAAGAAGTTGGTGCAATGTTGCAAACAGATGGACAGACACAGATGGCCTAGATGTAGTACATTATCTATTTATTACATACACATCATACAATATTCCATTGCCACAATCATGTTGCTGTAATGTTACAGTTAGAAACAACCCACACCATTGACTGATTGTCACACACACACACACACACACACGCACACACACACACACACACACACACACACACACACACACACACACAGTCAACCGATTTTTTTTTTTTTTTTGCGACATCCATGATTGCTGTCACATTTACCCCCTCACCAACCCCCTCCCTTTCACCACCCCTCCCTCTCTCTCTCTCTCTCTCTCCTCCTGTCTTCTCCTCCTCTCCTCCATTCTACTGTATCAGTACTTTTAAAAACTTATAAACCAACAATATAAAACATAAAACCATAACACTTTAAAATATTAGTTATGATTATATTAAATATGCAGATTTTGAAATTTTTATTCAATTAATTTATTCTAATTTTATTCATTAATTAAAATATTTTAATCCATCTAATTAATTATGCATTAATTAAAATAGCGCCCCCTAGTGGTGGCAAAAACGCAACAACATATAGACTTAGTACACTACTCACACACACACACACACACACACACACAAACACACACACACACACACACACACACACACACACACACACACACACACACACACACACACACACACACACACACAGCTTCTCTTTGTTCAGAATGAAGCATCGAATCTCCTCCAGACAAAGAAGGAAGGAATCTCTCCTATCAGCGATATCTCACAGTCTGGACGTTCTGTTCGTTACAGCGTTACGTCCCAGACAAGCTGAGTGATCCCTGATTGAATCCAATTCCCTGCTCCCCCTCCACTCATCTTTCTCTCCTCCGTGCCCCCCCCCCCCCCCCCCCCCCGCTCTGATAAAAGAGGAGACACATGACAATACAGGTTCTGCTGACCTTGCTGATTAAATAAAGCTTTTGAAAGAGAGAGAGAGAGAGAGAGAGAGAGAGAGAGAGAGAGAGAGAGAGAGAGAGAGGGGGGGGGGGGTGAATAGGCAATGAGCAGTGGTGTAAGTACAATTTTGAGGTATTGTACTTTACTTGAGTATTTCAAATTCCCAATACTCCTCCATCCGGTTAAATTCTTCTTCTGCCGAAAAACACACCATAACTCCGGTTCTAGCGCTCCCCAGCGCGCGAGTTTTGAAACTCTAGGCTTGCTAAGGGAAAACCACGTCCCGCACTCATTTTTGAAGCTTGTGATTGGCTGAACCGGAGGTAGGGAGCGCTCCGTTGTAGTCACTTGGACTGTGGCAGAGGTGCACCAAAACCTAAACCTATCCTTAAAGCTGTACTGTGGAAGCTGCTCAACTAGTGGTCAGTAGCGGTATTGCTTTTTTCGGCCGGAGTCGCCGCGGACCACCGGAACGGGGGTCCGCGGACCACCGCGGCCGTCGCGAGCACCTCCGCCTTGCCGATACGATTCCGTAGAGCCGTCTCCCATCATTTTTAGACCAGAATTGAGGGAGTAGCAAGCAAGATTCCTTCACCAATGTAAACACAGTTGCTGAGGGAAGCTACTTCCTTTAGAGACAGCAAGACTCGCTGTGATTGGCCGGTGGTGTATGATCGGCGCTGTGATTGGCTGGTAGTGTATCATGTGGGAGATGACATCATTTTGCCGGGAAATTCTCCCCCCCTCACAACTCATAGAAAACATATAAAGAGAAGGCTTCAGAAGCTGAAAATAACAGAGTGGGGGTTCTAAAACTTTAGCGAGTTAGGACAATTTTAAGATTTGTTTTATAAAAAAAGTTACATGGTATAACTTTAACTCTAACCCTAACTCTAACCCTAACCCCAACTCTAACCTTAACCCTAACCCTAACCCTAACCCTAACCCTAACCCTAACCCTAACCTTAACCTCAGTAATACTAACGCTGGTGAATGCTAACCTGGTGAAATGCTAACCTGCCGACGCTGGTGAGTAGCTAACCTGCCGACGCTGTTGAAAACGAGCGCTCCTTCCCTTAGCAAGCCTAGAGTTTCTAAACTCGCCCCCAGCGCCATGCGCTCCATTCACACAGTGTGTAGTGGTGCCTGGGTGGAGCTACACGGCAGGGAGCCTCACTCTGAGCCACAACACCCATAGTGTGCTGCAGAACAGAGCAGCGTGCACACGCAACCAACGTGCACGCATGTGATCGCCGTTGGAAAACTTGGTAAAATCACAGAAAAGGCTGGCACTAAACCGCAAAGATTATTTAAAAATAGCTGGCACCAAGTGTGTTACTTGTAACAGACAATTTCTATATTTTTACTTAACCCCGCAAGGCCCAGCGTAGCTTTTTGGCAAACATTTTATTTTATCAAAAAATTGTTTACAATGCCATTGGCCAGGATATTTGCATATGAATACCCCCCACAGAGGCTGACATTCCAGAGTCTGGACGAACAACATCTCACGTTTTTGTGAGGAATAGTCCTCACAAAAACACAAGTAAAATGCCTGTAACAATGTTTTTGGTGAATGTCTACAACATTTACATTTTAGAATGTCTACAACATGTACATATGTTATTATTGTGAAACATATCCCCAAAATGTAAATTAGAGTATGATTTATGGCTATAAAACCTTACAAAAACATTTAAAAACATTACATTTTCCTCTGATTAGGACTGACTACAACACCATCTGATTTAAAAAAATAAATAAAAAATTGGCAAGTAGAAATTATTTTGGGTCTTGCAGGTTTAATTAAAACATTAGAGTGCTGGTGATGAGGGGGAGGACAGATTCCTCCAGCACGTCTCTCCTCCATGCACACAGCATCCTGCAGGCTCCCCGCCGTTCAGCCTCTCTTATCGGCCCCGGACAGACAGAGGCCTGTCTGCTGGATGACCTTGGTTACAGAGACCCCCAGCTGTTAACTAACCTTCTCTTTACCGGGCCCTCCCTCCCATGGGCGTGGGGGGGGGGGGGGGGGGGGGGGGGGACTGAGTTACCAGGGCCCAAGGTGGAGGGGCCCTAATTATTTTATACTTTAGCTATTGAAAAATAGCAGATATACAAGACTCACAGCGAGCTTGTAGAGCTACTATTTTTTAAAAGTCCTGAAAATTTTGTGCAAATCTTTGAATATATGTATTTTTTTAAAGCGAACGTTTGTAACTCAAATTTAGCTTCTGTGGGGGTCCCTGGAACTAAATATTTTGAGATGAGGGTCCGTGGCCAAATGCATATCATTTTGGGGGTCCTTCACATGAAAAGGTTTGCGCACCACTGACATACTGTGGAAACATACTGTAGGTTTTTCAAAAAAACCTTAGAAGGATTTGAAATATTCAAAGACTTGCACACATTTTCACGATTTTTCAAAAATAGCAGATCTACAAGCTCGCTGCCGCGCTTTGAGCTTGTAAATCTGCTATTTTTCAATAGTCAAAGCACAAAATAACTCCCCCTATGAAGAACATTCATGGGGGGCCCCACAGTGAGTCCTTGTACCCAGGGCCCAGCATTTGGTGCGACACCCTTGCTCCCTCCCTCCCCTATCCTACCTTGGCTTTAGAGCCCGGCCCCCCAGCTGTTAATTAACACCCCCTTCCTTCTCTTACCGGGCCCCTCCCTCCCTACCCTCCCCTACCCTACCCCCGTGCCCTTGATCACCACAGCGTACCCCCATAACCCTGGCAGGTCCCGGCTACATTAGCGGGACGGCTCGGTGACATTAGTCTCTTTGGATTAAGCGTGGATGTAATGAGAGGAGGGGAGAGGAGAGGAGAGGAGAGGAGAGGAGAGGAGAGGAGAGGAGAGGAGAGGAGATAATGTTCATTATACAGGCTGAGTGTGGAGACGTTGCTGTCGTCATTCCTGTCAGCGTCAGGCCTTAATGGCTCTGCTGTCGCGAGGAATGCTGTTTTATGGTTGTCATCATCAGAGACGGAGCTGCGATCACAGCACAGAGAGCAGCTTAATGTGGTTACAGAGGCTCGCTGTGTGGAGCCGCGCTGCTCGCCGTTCAGGAACAGAGCCGTCGCGGGTATAGAAAACCTTGTATTGCACAGGAATGCTGCTACGCACACCCAGAGTCCTGGACGGTAGTGGACTGGTGCCGGCCCCGGCAGGAGAATCCAAACTAGAAGAGAAAATTTCTAAGAAATTTTAAGTGTGCCTGCAGCTCGCTAAGTCTGTGCAACCTTGTGTAGCGGTTGGTGTTAGCATTAGCGTTATTTCATTTGACGCAACCCGCGTGTCTGTATGACAAACGGTTCACGAGATCAAGGGTCACTTCCTGTTTGGTGAGGGGCACTTCCTGTTTGGCGAAATAGGCCCCAATTAAGGTCATGGACGATTAATGAATTAAAGCTGCAAGCAGCGATGACCGGGCCCTCGCAGCTCTACCCACGTCACAAGGCCAGCAGCCAATCAGAAACCAAACAGGAAGTCAGCCATTTCGACTAATTAGTGGCGTTTTGGAGCATTTTTGGCCGTTATGACGGGTCGCACTTTAACGACAGTTTTTTGAGAAAAAATTGTTTTGTGAGAAAAAAAAAATTTGAGAAAAAAACTTTTTTGAGAAAAAGAAATTTTGAAAAAAAAAATGTGAGAAAAAAAAATTTTGAGAAAAAAAAATGTGAGAAAAAAAAATTTGAGAAAAAAAAATTTTGAGAAAAAAAATTTGAGAAAAAAAAAATTGAGAAAAAAAAATTTTGAGAAAAAAAAATGTGAGGAAAAAAATTTTTTGAGAAAAAAATTTTTTGAGAAAAAAAAAATTTGGAGAAAAAAAAAATTGAGAAAAAAAAATTTGAGAAAAAAAATTTTTGAGAAAAAAAAATTTGAGAAAAAAAATTTTGAGAAAAAAAAAATTTGAGAAAAAAAAAATTTGAGAAAAAAAAAAATTTGAGAAAAAAAAAAATTTGAGAAAAAAAAATTGAGAAAAAAAGAAAAGGTATGACACCAGCCGCGAGTCTGTACGACAAACGGTTCATGAGTTATAGAGGCACTTCCTGTTTGGTGAAGGGCACTTCCTGTTAAAGAGGGGGCGGGGCTTAATCAATTACAGCTTATCCCTATTGGTCGGAAAAAGACCAAAGTTGTGTGAGCATTTTACATTTTAAATGACGTTGCTAGGCAAAAGTATGGCAGAGTTATGTGGCGCCAAAGTTTCTGGGAAAAAAAAAATTTGAGAAAAAAAAATTTGAGAAAAAAAAATTTGAGAAAAAAAAATTTTGAGAAAAAAAATTTTGAGAAAAAAAAATTTTGAGAAAAAAAATTTGAGAAAAAAAATGTTTTGAGAAAAAAAAATGTGAGAAAAAAATTTTTTTGAGAAAAAAATTTTTTGAGAAAAAAAAATTTGGAGAAAAAAAAAATTGAGAAAAAAAAAATTGAGAAAAAAAAATTTTTGAGAAAAAAAATTTTGAGAAAAAAAATTGAGAAAAAAAAAATTTGAGAAAAAAAAAAATTGAGAAAAAAAAATTGAGAAAAAAAGAAAAGGTATGACACCAGCCGCGAGTCTGTACGACAAACGGTTCATGAGTTATAGAGGCACTTCCTGTTTGGTGAAGGGCACTTCCTGTTAAAGAGGGGGCGGGGCTTAATCAATTACAGCTCATCCCTATTGGTCGGAAAAAGACCAAAGTTGTGTGAGCATTTTACATTTTAAATGACGTTGCTAGGCAAAAGTATGGCAGAGTTATGTGGCGCCAAAGTTTCTGGGTTTTTTTCAGAGTCCCCCATTCAAAGTCAATGGAGTTTTTGGGCGTTGTTTTTTGCGGATTACATCGCAATCGTAAAGCGGATCGGAAAGAAAAGTAATAGCACACCATTCCCGGCCGAGCCGCACATTTTGATGTATATATTGCGGGGGTGGCGTAAATCGTGCGGCAGTTATTACGTGCCGAAGTTTCCCCCATTCTAAGTCAATGGGGTTTTTTGGCGTCGTTTTTTGCGAATTACGTCGCAATGGTAACGCGGATCGGAAAGAAAAGTAATAGCAACCTATTCCCGGCCGAGCCGCACGTTTTGATGTATATATTGCGGCGGTGGCGTAAATTGTGCGGCAGTTATTACGTGCAGAAATTCGTGGCGAAAGACTTAATTAATGACTTAAGTATGGCGGATTACAATAAGTGTTTTGCTATTGCATAGCAGGCACACTTAATGATACAGTAGTCTTCAAGAGACTATCCTTACCCTATCCTTACCTTCCCCTGACATTTCTATTGTAAATACCATTTATTCTGCATTGTTGCGACTTGCGACCTGACGGTCGCAGTTACTATCAAAACCTCCACCGGCTGTCAGTCAGTCTGTCAGTGTGTCAGTCTGTCCGTCACACGTCACGTCACACTTTTGCCCTACTCATATCTCCGCCACCGTTGCCCTGATCCATGCCAAACGTGCACACACACTCATTTCTCTCTTCTAGCGCCGATTTTTGCAAGACACATTTAAGACACATTTTTGGACACTGCTCCTGCAGATTTTGCCCTAAAATCACACAAAGCTGTACACAGTATCTCTAGTCATGTCATCAACATGGATCTGTCCCATTTCCCATATTCTCTCCTGATTGGCTACCATTGCCTTCTAAAGTTTGTGTATGCGAGCTGACGGTCGCTTATCTCCCGATTAGGGAGTCTTTCTGGTAATTTGTTATGATATCTACTGCATAGTAGTGTGTTCTATCTGTCTGTCATTCAATGTTGTATGATTTCAAAAATTACCTAAATTGAAACAAGCCATAAGCTTTTTTGGGTGTATCCTTTTATTTGACCTTGTACCAGTGAACTGTACTGTTATGAAACTGTACCTTTTCCTATGCAAACTGCTTATAAAGTCTTCAATCAATCAATCCATCCATCCATCCATCCATCCATCCATCCGACAGACAGACAGACAGACAGACAGACAGACAGACAGACAGACAGACAGACAGACAGACAGACAGACAGACAGACAGACAGACAGACAGACAGACAGACAGACAGACAGACAGACAGACAGACAGACAGACAGACAGACAGACAGACAGACAAGAAGGTGGAAACATGGCACACACTAGTAGACAGACAGACAGACAGACAGACAGACAGACAGACAGACAGACAGACAGACAGACAGACAGACAGACAGACAAGAAGGTGGAAACATGGCACACACTAGTAGCCAAAGTGCCAATGGGGCTCATGGGGCTGTTAAGTATGACATCATTTTGTAGGCATGATACAGAGGAGAATTTCTGCCCCCAGTTTCCGTGAATCTTTTTACTATTTACACATTTTTCTTCTCTTTGTTATTGAAAGGAAAGTCTTAGAATTATACTTTAGTCGTTATTTTTGTCTCGGATCTGTTGAAATAGCGAGGGACAGAAAATGCTCTGGGGGCAGATTCTCCTCTGCCTACAAAATGATGTCACGGCTTAAAAGCCCCTAGTTTAAAAGCCCCTAGCTAACTGCTGTCTTCAGTGGGTGGTGATTGGTGGGTTGTTGGTGTCCATCACCTCATTAACCTCCTGGTGTCTCCTGGTGTCTGTGGCTCCGCAGGCTTCAAGCTGAGGAAGCGTGGCATCGCCAACGAGCCGACGGGCGGCACGGGGAACTGTCCCCACCTGGTGGAGGCCATCCCCTGTGAGGAGCCGTCCTGCTACGAGTGGCTGCTGCTCCGTCTGGAGCCCTGCGTCCCAGACAATCACAAGGAGTGTGGGCCCGGA
>NC_137819.1:65251674-65281674 GCF_963921795.1 Nannobrachium achirus | reverse complement strand
TTAAAACGATAGAAAGCAGTAAATGAAAACATTTTAACTCATCTTTTCTTTTCTCTATTTACAATCTAAAATATGAACCCTTGTTGTAAAAAACAAACAAAGTTGTCCTTTAAGGAATGCAATTAAAATCTGATTTCTTCTTGTGCTGTTCAGACTTGATGAATGTGACTTGGAGCTGCAGCCACAGTGTGAACACATAACAGCAGTGCTGTAAAGTAACTAAGTACATTTACTTAAGTACTGTACTCAAAGGAGTAGTTCACCCCCAAAATGACTTTTTTTCTATTGATTAGTCACGCCATGGAGACTAGAGTTCAATAATATTTTTTGATTTTTGTCACATTCCTAAGACAAAAATTTGATTCGAGTAAATTTACCCCCATTGATTTCGGATGGGGACCCGTTTCGAAACGGGTCCCCATCCAGAACGAATGGGGATACATTTATTGCTATCACATTTTTGTCTTAGGAATGCGACAAAAAACTACAAATATTATTGAACTCTACTCTCCATGGCGTGACTAATCAATAGAAAAAAAGTCATTTTGGGGGTGAACTACTCCTTTAAGTAAAAATGTGTTGAGCATTTCCAATGTCCAGTACGTTTACTTCTAATCCACTACATCTCGTATCCAAATATTGTACTTTTACTCCACTACAATTATTTGAACACTTTAGTTACTAGTTACTTTTCAGATATAAATTATAATCTTACAAAACATACATAAACCACTTTAGCCCTAATTTATACCGTGGCTGTTTGAAAATAGCCGATCTACAAGCTCGAGCTTGTATATCTGCTATTTTCAAACATATTGTAATTTTACTCTCTGTACTTTAATTACACTTTAATGCCATCACTTTCATACTTTTACTCAAGTACATTCCGGACTTTTACTTGTAACAGAGTATTTCTATATTGCAGTATTGATACTTTAAAGGAGCTATAGCCAACTTTTTCTTGAAAAAATGATGCTAAAATAAAAATAATGTTTATAAAAATATTTAATAAAAAAATAAGCTTCATATATGTGTTTCAATTCAAAATGACCACAAAAAGCATAAAATAATGATAAAATCATCATTTTGGCCATTGTCAGACCAACACTTTGTTTACATTCTAGTCTATTCTTTGATAGTTTTAGACTAGGATGTAAACAAAGTGTCGGCCCGACAATGGCCAAAATGATTATTTTATCATTATTTTACGCTTTTTGTGGTCATTTTTTTAATTGAAACACATATATGAAGCTTATTTTTTTATAAAATATTTTGAAATATTATTTTTATTTTAGCATCCGTTTTTCAAGAAAAAGTTGACTATAGCTCCTTTAACTTAAGTAAAAAGTTTGAGTACTTTTTCCACCCCTGCATAATAGTAGGATACAGTAGCAGCATCTGTCCAAACAACTTGCTGAATCTAAATCACATTCTGTAGGTTACGTTGTGAGGGTCAAGCTAAAAACACTATAGCGTCTAATTATGAACAAGTAACTGACATATACTGTATATCTGCATAGCTAATATCTATCAAAAATATCATAACACGTGAAACAAGGAATAGGGTGTGCTGGTGATGTGTGTGTGCTTGCGTGCGTGCGTGCGTGCGTGCGTGTGTGTGTGTGTGCGTGTGCGTGCGCACATGTGTGTGTGAGCGTGTGCACATACGTGTGCACGTGGAGGTTTTGAATATGGCAATTACATGGAGATTCCTGCGCCGCAGTGTGCAGCTCCCTGCTAATGAGGCCTCCAGGGAGATGGAGGCAGAGGATGTGAAAGAGAGAGAGAGAGAGAGAGAGAGAGACGGGGGGGTCAGAGGGGGGTTCTTTACTTGTCAATTGGTTTCCATATTACGGTCATAATCAAGGCCTGCATTTACAGGCTGCCATGACGCCTCCATGGAGCTGCTTATCCCTTTAAGACCGGAGGTCCATTCTACGAGCATGTCTGGAAATGGACCTTTAAATGACCTAACTGGGCCCTAACTGGGCCCAGTTAGGGCCCCAACTTAGGGCTGTCACGATATGACATTTTATATGACGATTAATTGTCACTCAAATGTTTTTTTCGTTGATAATTACATTTCTGTTCGGCTTTAGGCTTTGAAGTTACACATGGTAGATATGACACATAACCTAAATATACAAAGAAATTACTGACATATTTGACAACTTTCTACTTAAAAAATAACATTGATAGTGGAAATAGCCGATCTACAAGCTCTGCTATTTCCACTATTTCTGAAAATGTTTGTAAATGTATGAACATTTTTCAACATTCACGATTATGACGATTATGACAAAATATTTGCGATTATGTCAAATATTTGCGATTATGTCAAATATTTGCGATTAGACGATTATGTAATAATTGTGACAGCCCTACCCTAACTGGGCCCTAACTGGGCCCTAACTGGGCTGGCCCGAGGCCCTACCCGGCCCGACCAATTAGCATACATTTAAGGCCCTATACCCGGCCCAAAATGTCACCTCGGGTTTGGGCAGAATTTGAGATCTCTATATTCAGAATAAGAACAGTTTTCTGAAGAAACAGAAAAAAAAGAAAAAAAAAGTTTGTATATCAATGGGTGCTCAAACTTTTCAATGGGGGTGTCCAGGACACCCCCATCTAAAGAAATATGAGGTTACACAGGGACCCACCAGAAGCACAGATTTGAGTAAAAAACTAAAAAAAGTATATATTCAAAGATTTGGTAGCATTGCATGACTATGGAGATGGTATGTTCCATTACCAATTTGCATGAAAAAAAAGTAATATAAAGAATTGTGTTTAGCAAAAAGAGGTATAACACTCCGATGTGAAGCTTTGATTGATGGAAGAATTTATTAGAAGTTTGCATAGGAAAAGGTACCGTTTCATGATACAGTTCACTGGCACAAGGTCAACTAAAATGATACGCCCTAGAAATCCTATGAATTGTTTCAATACTCTTTTGTTTCAATACAGTATCTAACTCTCATTCGGTGCATTGTGTGAGTCAAGCAAAAACAGTAGGCTATAATGTCTATTTAATTAGCACTGTGAGCTTTGTATATGTGCCATCTTCTTTTATAGCCAAGGCTAAAGTCTATCAAAATGCCAGGGATGCGTTGTGGGTTGTAGAGGGTTATTAGGCAGTGTTCCCCCGCTCCTCTCTCCTCTCTCCGCTCACACAGCTCAGAGCTTCCTTTCAACTAGAACACACAGCAATCACACTGCACCACACCAAGTCATATTTAATACAGTTAGTTCCCTTCTTATTACCGTGGCCCCCACAAAGCCCCGGCTGTGATGATTCCAACCACAAGAATGAGAGGAGGAAGGACTTATTATAAGAAAGGACAAATATATCTGCAGCAGCGGCGGCAGCCAGAAACCTGCTATCTCCAGCATTCATCTTTTTATGTTTTTTTCCCCCCCATGAATCTGTGGTTTTCAACCAGTGGTCCAGGGACCACCAGTGGTCCTTGAGGGGGTTCCAGTTTGTCCCCCAGCTAAATGATGGTGAGTTGGTAACCAAATGGACCCTTATAGATCTTTAACTCTGGAGAGTGTAAAATGAAACCAAATGGATTTGGTTTCATTTTCATTTGAGTTAAATTATGGTTCAACATCTGCGTTACTTAATCTGCAAGAAATCTACACAATTAGAGAATGTAGAAGAATTTTTATTTTGATGTTACCGACATCAATAGAGCATGGAATTGTGGACAAAATCATATCCAACGAGCTTAAATGACTGCGCCAGATGGTGGCAGCAGTGCGTATGCCTGTATACCGCCCTGCTTTTACCATCTGGATTCATTCCAACCAAACCGATGTAGGAGGCGGGCCATTTTTTCAAGTTCTTTAGCAGGTGATTGGATGGGGCCGTCTGTCTATCACAGTCTGGGAGTGCCAACTCCAACCATTCATATTGGCCTGACTGCATGACGTTACACCCAGACTCCGCCTCCTGGGTTTCCACGTGGTCTGCAGTCAGACTCTATTGGCTCAGAGCCGCTCAGAGCCGCTCAGAGCCCGCCCGTAGCTGCCGCTGATTGGTCCGTTCTGGGACTTAACGAGTGATATCAACTCTCCCTGAGCAGGTTCAGATGGTGAAGTAGGGCGGTACTCACTGCTGCCACCACCTGGCGGAGCCAGGTTAATCAAATGGTTGTTCCGTGACTCAAAGGACCTTGCTGTGAAAAAAGTTGAAAACCTCTGCCATAAATTAATTCTCTATTTCCGTGGTTCTCAAACATTTTCATGACCCCCAATCATTATTGTTATGTAAAAAAAAGTATATTTTGTGCCAGGGACCGTCAACAAAATGTGTTTTGTTAAAATGGTTCAAAAGTACTCGCAATGGCTTCGGACTGACTTTCAAGATTGTTTGAAATCTGCTGTTTGAAAACCCGGCTAGATGATCGTACTGTAGGGTTAAAGTGGTTATTGATTTTGATGCTGTGTTAAGTCATTGTGAGCTTGTAGATCGTCTTATTTTCAGCATGCAACCAAGTCAAAAATCAAATATTTAGATGCCATCAAGGCACAGCAAAAAAAAAAAAACATTTCAGTCGACAAAATCGACTGTAGATTTAGTCACCTAAAAAGTTTTCAGATGAATAAAAAATCACTAAAACTGAATGAAATTTGATTCAAAAAGACTATGGCTAAAATGAAACCAAATGTCGCCATCAAACACAACACTGTTTTCTACATACAAGGTTTCTATCCGACTTGTGACGACAAACTACTATACTTTACACCCGCCTCCATACCTCTTTCCCCAGTTCCCCACTAGCCTAGCACTATTCCTGGGAGGAATTAACTTGACCCATTTCTCCTCTATGTGGGGTAACACATCCAGGTAAGGAGTATTATTTATACTCCATTGCACTGCGACGTTGGCTTCTCGCCTTGTTAGTTAGCGTAGAAGATCCAGGGTCTCTGTCGGCAAGCGACGCCACAGCGTTACACATACAGTATAAATTATAAAGACTTGCTTTAAAGCAGCCTCTGTTGTGTTTTTCCAGTGGAAAAGGATATAAAAATGGGTCAAGGTGACCTGGTCCTATCGCTGAGAAGCTGCTGTTGCTGTTATTACGGCTCCCCTGTTGAATCAATGGGTTCAGCACAGCTAGAGGAGCTAGCATGGCTGCACGCAGCAAGTCACCATGCATGTCAGTCAGTCCTGTCTTTATTCTACCTTACAGGGACGTGCTGGGCCCCTGATTCAGCCCGGGAAAAAGAGTTGGAGAGGCCCTCATTGCGCGCTATAGAGAGAGATCTCTCTCTATTGCGCTGCTGCTACTCAAAGATTTGTCATTTTAGATCATGACAAGTGACAAGCCAGTGGGCCAATTACTGTACATGAGTTATATTTCGTTGTTGCCGGGTGGAAACCTTGTATGTCCAAAACCGTTTGTTTTGTATTTATCATTTTAAAAATGATTTAAACTAGTGAAAACAGCCGATCAACAAGCACACAACGCCTCGCACCACGAGGCGGTGTGTGTGCTTGTAGATCTGCTGTTTTCACTACTTTTGTGCAACGGCCTTGTATGATGAAGCAGGGCTTTGCTTTGTGAAAAAATGTATACATTTGAAACTTGGAGATACGTGGTTTCTGCCCGACAGTGACGATTTACCTTATTGGCCGCTCAGCCCCCAAAATGGAAAAAAGGCCGACATTTTATTTTAATTTTTTTCATAATGGCCGGCCTGGACCGGCCGGAAATGAACCGGCCATTCGGGAGTTGGCCCGCTTTTCCCAATGGCCAGCACGTCCCTGGCTGGCTGCACAGCAAGTCAGCATGCAGTCAAAACTGTTTTTATTCCATGTTATATTGTTTACCTCTGATTGAGAGCAGAGGAGATTACCTCTCTCTCGTCTGGAATAGACTCATCAAATCAATCCACGTTTATTTACAGATGTGCCATTTCAAAATGTCAGAATTTCTTGTACTTTTCCTGCATTTGTTTCTGGAAATATACTTGTATTCGCAGGTTTAATTTCGTGGTTTATCCTTGCTCATTCTTCTGTTTTGTTACTGAAAACTAAAGGCACTTTTCAACACTTCTTTTCATTGGAAATAAGAATGTGAGCAGCATTTACATAACAACAACAACACCTTTACAAATGACCTCCTTTCTCACTGTCAATGTTCTGACAATTTACTGACGATCCACTGTCTGTCAATGTCTGGCCGATGGCATCACTTGTTAAGTTCTCCAGTGGCACAGACATGTGTATAAAGAACATTATAAAAAACAACTTATGTGGTACCCAATTCTTCTGACTACACATAATATGTGTAGTCGGACATATTATGTCATGTCCAAGTATGAGTTGAATAAGGAGAAGGGGATCATTGGGTGCGTTTATATGCACAGATGTATTCCACTTATATTCGGAATGACTGCTCATTCAGAATAGAAATGCTCATATAAACGTTTAGGAATGGCCATTCCGGTCTGACCCGAATTAATTTTCATTCTGGTCTGAAGAGGTGGTTTATGCCGTTTCAATCGGGATACATTTGTCATATAAACGCTCCATTCGGAATGAACTGCTGTCTGAACTCAAAAGAATGACACATCGAAAGAGCGACATTTCCCCTACTCCCACAGCCTTACTAAAGGGCAACCTCTGTCTTCTCTCAAGCCCTGCCAAATTAATGTAAACAAGACTAATATTGTAATCTGATTTCCCAGAAGTTGTTGTTTTTTTTCGCCACTAGGGATGGTGACCCGTTGTCACACCAAAAGTGGTGACCGATATTGAATACTGTAGATTGTGTAGAATGATTACACGATCAACGCAGACTGCAAGGCATCGGTGATCGGTCAGTCTCTGTCTCTGTTGACAGAAACGGCTCATTCATTCAGGAAACAGCGTAAATGTGGCATCTGGATAACGAAACGACGAAAATTGGCAAACAAACTCGTTAGGTGACTCCGTTACCCAAAAAAGTAATCCGTTACAGGTTACACTAACGCAGATAGTTTTAACACGTTACACCCAACACTACAGTAAATGCACAGAAGCCTGTATTCATAGAAGGTTGTCTTCCTAGAGCAGAGGCAGGTTGTTGCGGTGCAGCTTCTACATCAGTGGAGGAACGATGATGATGATGATGATGATGATGATGTGTGTAAGGTTTTAAAAACACACAGCGCTGCCTTTGATGTGTGCTGGGGTTGCCTGGCTCGCCATGGGCAGAGACACACACACACACACACACACACGCACACGCACACGCACGCACACGCACGCACACACACACACACACACACACACACACACAGACACACACACACACACACACAGACACACACACACACACACACACACACACACACACACACACACACACACACACGCACACACTGCTGTTCTGTTCTCACGCTCTGTGAAGTGAAGGTGTGATGAATGGGTTTGGAACGCTCCCCGCTCGCTGCATCCTGCAGCCACAGGCACAGGATGAGTGGAAGTACAGTAACACTACATATGCTGTATAAATAATTAAGACCTCGATTTGTTTCATCCACTTTAACCATTATTTTATACTTTATCTATTGAAAAATAGCAGACATACAAGCTCATAGCGCGGCACCGAGTGCCGCGCTATGAGCTTGTAGATCTGCTATTTTTGAAAAATTGTGAAAATGTGTGCAAATCTTTGAATGTATATTTTTCAAAGCAAACTTTTGCAATTCAAATCTCTGCTTCTGGTGTGGGGGGGGGGGGGGGGGGGGGGGGGGGGGGGTCCCTGAAACAACATAATTTGAAATGGGGGTCGGCGGCCAAATAGGCTACATGTAATTTTGGGGGTCCTTGACGTGAAAACGTTTTAGAACCACTGATTTAGAACACATTATAGAATCTGGTAAAAAATATTCAAAGACTTTTTTTTTTTCAAGATCTTTAGAAAAATAGCAGATATACAAGCTCGCAGTGCGGCACTCGGTGCCGCGCTGTGAGCTTGTATATCTGCTATTTGTTAATAGTTAAAGCATTCAAATAATTGTTCAAAGCTAACGCAGCACAGAAGCGTTGGAGGTCTAATAGGGATAATGTGTGCTCCTCCACCAGTCATTTGCATTGTAAATGCATGCCGTGTTTCTTCTACTAAACCGTGTGTGTGTTTATTATTAAAAACCCCTCCGGCCAAGACGCTTTCTGCTTCCTCTTTCTGCTCCTTACGTTACCGTATCGTTGCTTTACTGAATGATGCAAGCTGCTACGCATGTTAACTCTGAGGCCTTTCCCTTTTAAATCGTTTTGAGGGGAAAAATGCTGCTATTTGTACCAAAGCGACTGCAAGAGATTGCTGCTATTATACCCTGTATAATATGTAACAGCGCTATGTGACATACCGTAAATGCTCTAATAATATCCTATATTTAATAAAGAACCGGACCTGCTTTAATTTCCGGGTGCGCAATTGAATTAAGTAATTAAGAGCCGACGCTCCAATAAGAGCCTCCTTTTTCCTCTTTTTTTTACGTTACGTATCATTCAGGAGTACCTTTCTCCACTCTGTCTGACTGTCACTCACATCCCAAGCCAGCTGTTACGGTGATTTACCGTACACTGTCTACAAACTGCGCAGCGATATTTGGACGCCGCTCATTTCACGTTCCGTTTGGCAAAGACGGATGACTTTGGCAACTTACCGGGGCGCGTGCGTGTGCGTAGTCCTCGCGAACATCGGCGTGGATGACGGCCGCACATGAGATCTTTAGCGTGGAAGTTTAATCCAAACAGTAAATGAAGCTCAATGAAGCTAATGCGGCTATACTAGTATCCATGCTAGTATCCTGTGGTTCCTGTTTACCAGGGAGAGTCGCATCTGAATGACGAAACGAGCCGCTGAGCTTGATGGGAAATGTAGTGTTTTTTATTCCCCAGCAGTATGCTGTGTGGACTGTATTCTATTCTGATACACATTATGAGGAGCTGATTTTCAGTATGAATTGGTTAATGCAATACAATACAGCAGAATGTTATCTCTGTATGAGCCTTTCTATGATGATTTTCCAATAAAAACGCTTTTCTTTATAAATAACCTAATATATAATATATAATATTTATATTTTTTTCCAAAAATACGGTATCTAATAAAAAAATCTGATCTGAATCATTCTGATATTTTTGAGAAATAGGAATAAAAGCCTTGTCTCTTATACTGTCCTGCTTCCAACAAGAGCCTGGTGCCCGCTACTCTTGAGACAAATAATAGCCCGGGTTCCTATAAGAGAATTTACGGTAGCTCTGTTTACACAATGCTGAGCCCCCTCCAACTGTATATACGTTCCCCATTTTCAACAGTTTTTATTATATTTTGACACTTGTTTTGGCAATGTAAACATTATGTTTTCTAATGCCAATCAGCTGCTTTGATTTGCCACAGACTGCCTGTCTGAAGGAGTTGGGAGGAGTCTCTTGTAGTTTGGTGGAGAGTCAGCTTTAGTTCTACTTTTAGTCCCTCTGTAACATGGCAACCGTCTAAAATTGTCAGTTTATTTGGTCTGCGTTTTAGTCCCCATAGTCTTGATTGTCTCCACCAGCCGAAGGCATGGGGGAGAGTATGTTTTCCCCTCCGTCCGTCCGTGTGTCCGTCCGTCCGTCCGTGCGTCCGTGCGTGCGTGCGTCCTCGGAGTTTGTGAGCAGCTAATCTCAGTCGCCGTTGGCCCGGACGCTGCCAAAGTGAGCACACACACTCCCTGGATGGCAATCTAGAACCTCTGCCCCAAATTTCTCAAATGGCCCTCATGGTGGCGCTATAACAGGCCCATTCGTCCTCCGAGTTTGTGTACAGCTAATCTCCGGCGCCGTTGGCCCGGTCGATCCTAAAATGAGCGCACACACTCCCTGGATGCCAATTCAGAACCTCTGCCCCAAATTTTTCAAATGGCCCTCATGGTGGCGCTATAACAGGGCAATTTGTGTGGCCTGGTGGAGACCTGTGCTCGGAAGAGCACTGCTTCTAGTTTAGTTTCCATTTAGTTTTGGTCATAGTTTTAGTTGACACAATGAACACAGAAAGGATGTGAACAGCAAGCACGAATCACTGGTTTCTTTCCAAACTGGCCTGGCAAAGCATCTATCAGAAAAACTGCACATGGCTTTAAGGATGTGAGGGTTAGGGTTAGGCAAGATGAGGGCCCCGCTGTGAGCATGTAGATGAGGGTTCCCCGATTAGTTTTCCTCAAGGGCCAAATCATGTCTAGGGTACCAAGCAGAGGGCCACAGCATTGAATCATGTCTAGGGTACCAAGCAGAGGGCCACAACATTGAATCATGTCTAGGGTACCAAGCCGAGGGCCACAACATTGAATCATGTCTAGGGTACCAAGCCGAGGGCCACAACATTGAATCATGTCTAGGGTACCAAGCCGAGGGCCACAACATTGAATCATGTCTAGGGTACCAAGCCGAGGGCCACAACATTGAATCATGTCTAGGGTACCAAGCCGAGGGCCACAACATTGAATCATGTCTAGGGTACCAAGCCGAGGGCCACAACATTGAATCATGTCTAGGGTACCAAGCCGAGGGCCACAACATTGAATCATGTCTAGGGTACCAAGCCGAGGGCCACAACATTGAATCATGTCTAGGGTACCAAGCAGAGGGCCACAACATTGAATCATGTCTAGGGTACCAAGCAGAGGGCCACAACATTGAATCATGTCTAGGGTACCAAGCAGAGGGCCACAACATTGAATCATGTCTAGGGTACCAAGCAGAGGGCCACAACATTGAATCATGTCTAGGGTACCAAGCAGAGGGCCACAACATTGAATCATGTCTAGGCTACCAAGCAGAGGGCCACAACATTGAATCATGTCTAGGGTACCAAGCCGAGGGCCACAACATTGAATTATGTCTAGGGTACCAAGCCCAGGGCCACAACTTTGAATGATGTCTAGTAGAGATGTTACCGATCAATCGGCAATGGATCGGATCGGGCCGATCAAAGCGTGATCGGTGATAATCGGTGGTTTAGATCAAAAGGTAAATTCACCGATCCGATCCGATCGGTGCATCCGATCAACCAGCCGTTCAGTATGCCCACTTGAGGCCATTTTGGGGTATTGATTTCCACAGTGCTGAACTAGCAGTGTTGTTTTTGTTGACGAGACGATAACGACGTTTAAAATGAATGAAAAGCTGCAAAATATTGTAAGAGTAGTGGCCAATCATATAGGGGAACGTTCTTGGATGCAGCAACAGGCTGTGTCATTGGCTGGAATGTCGGCATGAGAATACACGTGTTATTTGTTGTTGTCTGCTGGGTATTGGGAAATAAAAGCTAATCATCTGATTGAGGAAAGATGTCAATATATGTTCGTTTTTTGGAAAAGAAGAAACGTTTACAATCCACGAAAATAATGCAGGCTTACTTACTGTGGAACGCTCCTATTCCAGTTATGGTAAGCTGTCCTTTTAACAAATCATATTCCTTTATATTCCTTTGCTTTGAGAAGCAGTGTGATAAAAGTTCTTATTCCCGTTCCAAAGTACTCCATGTGGCTGCACGCGCTGCAGTGATGTTATTGTAATCGTTACGTTCCAATCCTTATGCAAGCTTCACTGGCCGTAACGTTGAAAGTGAAAGTAATGTTTTCTTTTGCGGTGAAACCATGTGGTGAAAAAAGTAGGCCTACTCGCATTTTATACTCGAGTAAAAGTATCAATACTGCAATCCCTTACGAGTTAAGTAAGTCCATTATTCAAAATGTACTCAAGTAAAAGCACAAACGTCCTGGCATCGAAATGTATAAAGTATCAAAAGTAAAAATACAAAATGTTTGAGCATAGCAGATCTAGAAGATCATGCACAGTACAGTACTTAAGTAGCCTACTAGGCCTAGTTACTTCACAGTGTAAAACGTGTCATACGGTAATTATTTTGCCTTGAGCATAATGAAAGCAAGGCAGCGAAATAAGGTACATCTTTCCTTGACAATAATGAGAGGCAACAGACAACAGCATTACTGAGATTTTTTCTGAATATAATGTTTTATATTCCTATAAATATTACATTTTGGAAATATAACTAAACTGAACCATTGCATGATTGCCAATTTGCCTAGTTAGTAGTAATACTCCAATGCTTTTTAAATGTATTATTACACAATATATATTCAGCTTGGTGTAAGTGATTTTCTTTGGTTCAAATAATTTATTATAAGAAAATAATATAACCTTTTTAACCTATAATGTTTTGTTTTAACCAAAAACCACTTACCCTACTATATAAAATGTATACCGTAAATAAAAATTGCAATTAGATATTTTCTCAAAATCATTCAGCCGCCTTAAAGACACATTTTTCTTTTTGACTAAAACTATTGACTAAAACTGGACTAAAACCTTTTGAGTTCTCGTCGACTAAAACTAGACTAAAACTATCAGGGATATAAATGACTAAAATCTGACTAAAAGAAGCATTTCGTCAAAAAGACTAAGACTAAGACAAAAACAACACTGTGCTGAAGGAATAATTAGTTACTGCTATGATAATAAATACATAGTAATGCTGGTAAATAACTATAAGGCAAATATATAAATGAATTCATGAGTGAATGAATTAATTAAAGTTAAAACATTAACATTTAGAAAATATAAATAATATATAAATAATAACTTGATCGGATCGGTGATTGATCGGTATCGGGTGATCAAACTTTTGTGATCGGTGCTCGGTGATCGGTTCCAAAAAACCTGATCGGACCATCCCTAATGTCTAGGGTACCAAGCCGAGGGCCACAACATTGAATTATGTCTAGGGTACCAAGCCGAGGGCCACAACATTGAATTATGTCAAGGGTACCAAGCCGAGGGCCACAACATTGAATCATGTCTAGGGTACCAAGCCGAGGGCCACAACATTGCAGGGGGCGACGGTGGCGTTCCCACTACTCCAGTGACAGTTCAGATATCGTTGTTGTCGGGTGAAAATCTTGTATGTCCAAAACCGTTCGTTTTGCATTTATCATTTTAAAAATGATAACGCCTCGCGGTGCTCGCGGTGCGAGGCGTTGTGTGCTTGTAGATCTGCTGTTTTCACTACTTTTGTGCGACGGCCTCGTATGATGAAGCAGGACTTTACTTTGTGAAAGAACGTACAAATTTGAGATACGAGGTTTCCGCCCAACAATGACGATAGTGTTGTTGCTGCTCTTATACCACCATTATTACTGGGGTTGGTGTGGGCCAGACAGTAGCCCCACCTATTGGGGAACCCTGTTGTAGATCGTCTGTTTTCAGGTTTTGTCAGGTTCGGGGATGTGACGGTGATGAATCCATGGGGGCAGATGACACTGACATCATCATCATCAGAACCATCAGTGTCATACTGACAATCTAATGATCTCCTCCCAGCATGCATCACTCCCCTCCCCTCTCGGATTATCAGTGACATAGCGTCACATAAGAAAAACTCCTTCTAACGCTATGGACCAGAGATACACCACATTCCTCCCCCCCTTCTTTATCGACCTCCTGTTGTCTTCTTCCTGATGAGAATGGATTGTTTCGTCCCCGCGGCTTTCTGACACATCATGTGACTGACCCTTCACCCCCCCCGCTATCCCCCCTCCCCTCCCCCCTCCGTCATGGTGGGGATCTTAACCCCCCCCCCCCCTTAATGATGAGATGGGGGGGGGGGGGGGGGGGTTTGCAGGAACCCCCTGCGGTTCAGGATCGATGCGACGTCCACAGTTGCTAGATCTCACAATATTTAACCCATTGCGATCGGGAACGCGTCCATGTCACGTTTTATGCTTTAACTATTAAAAAAAAAAAAATTTTTTTACGTGAAAACGTGTGCAAGTGTCTTTCAATATTTTTGACCCCGATTCTATAAATGTCTTCTACATCCTTCTTCTAAATCAGTGATTCTCAGTATTTTTCATGTCAAGGACCCCCCAAAAATGACATGTATTTGGTCCGGGGACCCCCATCTCAAAATATGTTGTTGCAGGGACCCCACCCAGAAGCAAATATCTCAGTTACAAATGTTCGTTTTTAAAAATATATATTCAAAGGATTTGCAAAAGAAAATCATGATTTTTCATAAATAGCAGATATACAAGCTCACTGCGCTGTCAGCTTATAATAGATCTGCTACTTTTAAGTATAAAATATGTCCAGGTATTCATGGGTTAATACATCCCGTTCCCCCCCGCCCGGCCACATCCTTGAAAAGACCCCCAAACGTCTACACATTTAATATGTCCTGTCCGTCAGCCGCTGTCTTGTCCATCCCCCCCCCCCCCCCCCCCCTATAAAAAATGTCCGTGAAGTCTTCCTGGCATCTTGTCATGGCAGACATTGTGACAGGGAACCACAGCAGATGGTAATGCGGTGTTAATTGTGGCCCGTGTTGTTTTTTACAACATTAGCTGTTTGTGTTTGTGTGTTAGGAGCTGCATGGTGCCGGTCAGGGACGTGCTGGCCATTGGGAAAAGCGGGACAACTCCCGAACGGCCGGTTCATTCCCGGCCGGTCCAGGCCGGCCATTAGGAAAAGAATTCAAATAAAATGTCGGCCTTCGTGCAATTTTGGGGGCTGTGCGGCCAACAAAGTAAATAGTCACTGTCGGGCAGAAACCTCGTATCTCCAAGTTTCAAATTTGTAAATTCTTTCGCAAAGCCCTGCTTCATCATACAAGGCCGTTGCACAAAAGTAGTGAAAACAGCAGATCTACAAGCACACAACGCCTCGCGGTGCGAGGCGGTGTGTGCTTGTAGATCTGCTGTTTTCACTAGTTTAAATCATATTTAAAATTATGAATACAAAACAAACGGTTTTGGACATACATGGTTTCCACCAGACAACAACGAAATATAACTCATGTACAGTAATTGGCCCACTGGCTTGTCACTTGTCATGATCTGAAATGGCAAATCTTTGAGTAGCAGCAGCGCTATAGAGAGAGATCTCTCTCTATAGCGCTCAAAACAATGAGGGCCTCTACAACTCTTTTTCCCGGGCTGAATCAGGGGCCCAGCACGTCCCTGGTGCTGGTACACACTAACATGCACGCACGCACGCACATTAATTAATAATTACCTTCATCCTTGTTCACCTGTCCAAACTGTCTTGCTGTGACAACGGCTTTACTGAAGCTGCACAAGTTGGATCATAAACTTCACTTTTTTCAGCTGTAGAGACATGGTTGTTATTTTGTTATAATGATTATTTTAAAAACATTAAAAAAAAAATGTTAAATAGCCGCAAGCTCACGGCTCGCTTGAGCTTGAAGAAAGGCTATTCTATTCACAGCTGGCCAGTAGTGGTGCTATACTGCTTTTGTTGGTACATTTACCAAGAAAAGCAGAATAGATGTGGGCATCCTCTGTTCCAAGGCCAGTAGAGAAGTGGTCCTTGGTCTCCACTCCCAGCTTCTTCTGGGTTTCTATGAACTCCCTTTTCTCCCCAGTTTCAGTCATACACACACGCACGCACGCACGCGCGCACACACACACACACACACACACACACACACACACACACACACACACACACACACACACACACACACACACACACACACACACACACACACACACACACACACACACACAGCTGTTGTATCTTGTACTGCCAGTGTGGAACCTCCGTCCTACTCCTGGGTTTGAACCCCCAGAACCATTGGGTAAAGGTTGGATTTGAACCCCCTGACCCATTGGGTAAAGTGTGGATTTGAACCCCCAGAACCATTGGGTAAAGTGGATTTGAACCCCCTGACCCATTGGGTAAAGGGTGGATTTGAACCCCCTGACCCATTGGGTAAAGGGTGGATTTGAACCCCCAGAACCATTGGGTAAAGGGTGGATTTGAACCCCCAGACCCTTTGGGTAAAGGGTGGATTTGAACCCCCAGATTGGGTAAAGTGCCAGCCCGGTGATGGGCCTCCTAAGCAGGCTCAATCTTGTTCTTGTGGTCATCATGACCCAGCCTGGAACCAGACCAATCCGCCTGGGAAAAAACAAAAACTTGCCCTTGGTGAATATGGGTCTGGCCCCGCTCAATTGTGAATCCATTTCCTCTCCTCAGAGATTTGGGGGACCAATCAGGGCCCAGCATTGGTCTGGTCTAACCAATCGTGTCCAGAGCCATTTTGTTTTAACCCACCCCTTGGAAATGAAAATTCTGCCCACGAGTTCAGACTAATATCCGATACGCAGTGAGGAATTAGTATGAGCAACACCAGGCTAATCATGACCCACATTTCATGATGACCATCGGTTATGAAAGAATCAATTATGTTTATTTAACAAAAACACATTGTTGGATAATCAACCACTAATTATGATGTAATTGATTCATTTGAGCGTGTTTGTATTAGTCTGGGGCTGACGGAATCAATCAGTTTGCGGTTATATTGCATTGCTCCGTGCGCGTGCGCGTGTGTGTGCGTGCATGCATGTGTGTGTGTGTGTGTGTGTGTGTGTGTGTGTGTGTGTGTGTGTGTGTGTGTGTGTGTGTGTGTGTATGTGTGTGTGTGTGTGTGTGTGTGTGTGTGTGTGTGTGCGCATGCGTGCGTGCGTGCGTGTTATCTTAACGTTGGGTAAATCATTCAGAACAAGATGTCTTGGCAGACGTCCGTGTTGTCAGACATTCAGAGCTCTTCCTCTAATGATGCTACAGTGTGTGGTTTTATTGATGCGGTGTATTTATCCTGCTGGCTGACCTTCTCCTCACACTGGATGCATTAAGACATTTAGACCAGGAACGCATTATTTTATGCTTTAAATATTGAAAAATCTATTTTGAAAAATCGTGAACATTGTGCAATTCTTGACCCGATTCTAAAAGTGTCTTTTAAATCTTTATAAGGTTTTTTTTTTTTTTTTTTAAACCTATGTTTCTATGTCAGTGATGCTCAAACCTTTTCATGTGAAGGACCCCCCAACATGATATGTATTTGGCCACGGACCCCCATCTCAAAATATTTAGTTCCAGGGACCCCCCAGAAGCAAAATTTGCAGTTACAAATGTTTGCTTAAAAAATAGATATATTTAAAGATTTTCACAAATGTTCGGTGCCGCGCTGTGAGCTTGTATATCTGCTGTTTTTAAAGCATTCAATAATTCCAGGCCTGGATGCATTAAACATGGAGGAGATCCTGAACATCTGTGAGGAGCAAAGGTTCAGCTCTGCTCTGGTAGTAACACTATACGCCCACGCACCAATGAGCTGGCTCGCTGAGTTAAAGGCTATGTGTTGTACATCCAATGAGCTGCCTCTCCTGTGTTAAAGGCTATGTGTTGTACAACCAATGAGCTGCCTCCCCTGTGTTAAAGGCTATGTGTTGTACAACCAATGAATGAACAGCCTCTCCTGCATGTGTTAAAGGCTGCTTTGATATACAACCAAGCAGCAGTATTTTGGGGGGTCCCCAGATGATTAGTTTAATGTTTGATGTACCACCAAGCGGCAGTATTTTGGGGGGTCCCCAGATGATTAGTTTAATGTTTGATGTACAACCAAGCAGCAGTATGTAATGTTGGGGGGTCCCCAGATGATTAACAGTAAACAAACAAACCAACATACATTATGCACAATATACAGTATCTGCAAGACCTTTTCAATAACAACTTGGCCAAATTGTCAAATATTACGTAAGATGGAAGCAAATGTGAAAATATCCGTTCTGCTATGCAAGCCGTCGTGAGTTTGTAGTTTGTCTATTTTAACAATATTTATCTGTGGAAGCGAGTCAAACTAAATCTTATGCCTACTATTCCAAGTGCTTGTCAGTCTGAAGTGAGTTGTGCATTTTATGAGTTTTATGAGTTCATTTCATGATGTCCCACGAAGCTTGGGACGGACAGATATACATATACACAAAGCCAGATGTAGGAACGGTCAGCACCGCTCAAAAATGTTCCCTCTTGTTACTGAAAAAAGCATTCTGTAGCAACGACTAGCTATGAGAATTGAGTATACGAATAACAGTCTAAGTCCATATATATATATATTTTTTGGAATATAGATATTTTTTGTAAACCACAAACTAGTCATTTCTAATTTGTTAAATTGTTAATGCACGCCCCCCTCATTTTGTTCAATTGTCTGTTTTAATGTTATCTGCTCCCTTTGTCTGCTGAATATTGCTTGTACGGACTTATACTGTTGTTCCACAAACTGTTGGAGATATACTGTTTTTACACTTTCATAATAATTTTCAACATAATACTTTTAAAGTGTTATGTCTTATAATTCCTAATATATATATATGAGTTAAGTAAAAAAATCTAATTCAACAAAATGAGGGTCTGCATTGAGAATTTAACAGATTAATAACTTCTAGTTTGTGGTTTACAGTCTGGTAAATCAAAAACATATCTATAGTCATTCAGCTCTGTTGGAGCTGATATCTGTTGAGTCGTGCTTGCATAACGTCTTCAGACTAGGATTTGAGTCTAGGATGTACAGGCTATGCTACACACACACATTTTACTATGGCAAAACGCTGAGGAAAAAGGCTACGGACACACGCGCCGCTCAAAAAGTACATGTATTCCAATGCTCCTGTTAATGCTGGTTAAATATTATGTATGATTATTTGTCCCTGTGCTCTGCCCCTCCCTCCAGGGGAGTACGTGGAGAGGCAGCTGTGCCGCGATGCCATCCTGCCCATGCCCGTGATGTGCGAGGTGCCCTGCTCCAAGGACTGTGCCCTGAGCCCCTGGACCTCCTGGACGATGTGCTCACACACCTGCTCTGGGAAGAACACCGAGGGGAGGCAGATGAGGGCCAGATCCATACTGGCTTATAACGCTGGAGAGGGTGAGTTCATCAACACTCTGCTACACAGAGGTTATGTGTTTCACCAAGTCCTGAAAATATAGAATAAAAATAAAATAAACGCATGGGTTCATCAGAGGGTGAGTTCCTCCATCCACACTCTGCTAAACAGAGCTTATGCTCTTACAGTGGTATCCTGTTGACTTTGTCCCACTTGCCAAACTGGTTTCCATAGAACCCTAAAGGTACCTACATTAGGAACGCCCCCCGATTATTTAGCCACCCCCACAGAAATATTTGATTTATTTCAACCAATCTTATGACACAATGGGAGGCCTCCAGGGGCATGTTTTAGCCTAAACTTCGCTCTTTGAAAAAACAAAGGCGTGTAGTAAAAAACAGAACCTCTGGCAAAACCAAACCCATACGTACCTTTGAGGACAAAGTCAACAAGAGTTCATCCAACACCAGTGTTGATTTCGTCGACTAAAACTATGACAAAAAATGTTTGTCGACTGTGTTTTTGTCACTGACAAAAACTAAATAAAAACGAAATAAAAACTAAGCTGTGATGACTAAAACTATAAGACTAAATATATTGACAACGTTGTCAACAAAATTAAAACTAGACTAAAACGTTAGGGAGGGACTGGTGGGGAAGAGAGTCATTTTATGTTTGGTTGCTCTCAGGTTTTGCTCGCTTAAAATAGCAGATCTACAAGCTTGTGAGCTTGTATTTTCAGCACGCAAACCAAGTGTAAAATCAGTCATTACGATGCCATCAATCTCTGCCAAAATACATTTTAGTTGACTAAATCAACTGTAGATTTAGTCGCCTAAAATCCTATGATATTTAGTCGACTAAAATTAGACTAAAACTAAATGACATTTTATTCAAAAGACTATGACTAAAACTGAATCAAAATGTGCTGTCAAACACAACACTGGCCAACACTCTGCTGAACAGAGGTTATGTGTTTCGCAAAGTCCCGAAAATATAAAATAGAAATAAAATAAACGCATGTGTTTATCAGAGGGTGAGTTCCTCCATCCACACTCTGCTAAACAGAGCTTATGCTCTTATGTTCAGGTTCAGGTTTATTGTCACATATATCCATACAATGTGCAGCTTGTGCAGCTTGTGCTAACCCTGCAAGCCAAATGACGTCATGACGTTATGATAATGTCCTCCGGTGACTCCGGTGACGTTCAGAACCAGGCCAGATCACAGCCCATATGGGGATGATCTTGACGTCATTACCAGGACGTCATATGGCCTTTTTTGTTTGACAGGATTATTGTTATTGTTTGTGATGTAGGTTGAAATATGAGCATGTAAGGTTATATTCTGGGACGTATCTGACTAGTTATGATATTTATCTGGCCTCGATCAGATCCTCTCTGATTAATCCAGGATGTCCGTTTTCGTGGGCAGGATTTATGTTGGTTGAAATCAGGTGATATTCTAGGCCAGATCTGACTAGTCATGGTTTGACTTGATCTGGCCCCAATCCAGACGTCACTGATTGGTCCAGGTCCTGACCGTGCTTGCTGGGAAGAGCAAGCCAGTTACCAACAAAAGTGTAGACCTACATCCCATACCATACAGTGTAACAGTGTACAGCTTAAAAAGTGTGTGCAGTGGCTATTGCCTATGTTTCAACCGTTCAGCAACCTGACTGCTTGGGCAAAAAAAAAAACTATTACTGAAACGATTGGTGTGTGATTTGATGCTCGACCAGTATTTGTGGGTTTCGCCAAGTCCCAGAAAAGGCGCTCTGTGATTGGCCCGTAGCAGTCACTTTGATTGGCAGTTCAAACGGTCACCCCAAAGCCTGATTTATGAGACAGCTTGTGTGGGACAACCAAGGCACGGATGTGTTTGTAATGACAACTCATCAAAACACATGCAACAAATTGCATATGCAGCAATATGCGTATGAGCTCCGCTCTGTGCTGTGAGGTCTGCTGGGGAAACTGGATGACAGCCTAATAGACCCCATGGACGGTCATCTGGGATCTTTATAAGTAGGAAAATTAGCATATAGATATTATTTAGTCTGGAGTGGTCTGTTAACACATCGGGTGCCCAGAATTATTCAACATTTAATTTGCTGGTGCCCATGGCAACCCGCCATTTTACCTACCTTCGAAGTACTGGCGAGAAAAGTAATCCGAGTAAATGTAATCCAAGCATGTCCTGTTTATTTCGCGACCGTTTTTTATCAATTCTAAGCCACAGCGTTTGTGGTACGGCCGGTAGAAGAGGCCGCCGTTTTGAGAAAAAAGAGGAAAAGAATCCGGAGAAAACTGCATTTTTGTGCAGCCGTTAAACAGGAAGTCAACGAGACAGACAGCACGTCCTGGTCACGTGATTTCACGCTGCATTTTGGGAAATGGAGTTTGTTTCATCACCGCGGTAGCCAAGTACAGTAGCTACAGTACAGTATAGTTTACTGTACAACACGTCGAACGTGTCGTTGGGCACACGTAAACATCAAAGAGATTGGCGTGTGGGCACCACGTGGGCATATAATGTGTTAAGCTGTGAAAGGGGGCATGTCCACAGAAGGTTCTCCAACCCCCCCCCCACACACACACACACACACACATATTTTTTGCATATACGTGCTTTGGATTAAACGCCTACAAGATTTTAACATATATAACATTGCTGTGCTAGAACGGTTGTGTCATGTTTGTTCTAACTCATTGTGCTGCACCATATCTTCAGTTTGGTGTAGACATTAAGCACATGTCACCGTGATATGAATGTGTTCCTCCCTCCACAGCCACCGCTAGGGTTGTGATATGAGTGTGTTCCTACAGCCACCGCTAGGGTTGTGATGTGAGTGTGTTCCTACAGCCACCGCTAGGGTTGTGATGTGAGTGTGTTCCTCCCTCCACAGCCACCACTAGGGTTGTGATATGAGTGTGTTCCTACAGCCACCGCTAGGGTTGTGATGTGAGTGTGTTCCTCCCTCCACAGCCACCACTAGGGTTGTGATATGAGTGTGTTCCTACAGCCACCGCTAGGGTTGTGATGTGAGTGTGTTCCTCCCTCCACAGCCACCGCTAGGGTTGTGATATGAGTGTGTTCCTCCCTCCACAGCCACCACTAGGGTTGTGATATGAGTGTGTTCCTACAGCCACCGCTAGGGTTGTGATGTGAGTGTGTTCCTCACTCCACAGCCACCACTAGGGTTGTGATATGAGTGTGTTCCTACAGCCACCGCTAGGGTTGTGATGTGAGTGTGTTCCTCCCTCCACAGCCACCACTAGGGTTGTGATATGAGTGTGTTCCTACAGCCACCGCTAGGGTTGTGATGTGAGTGTGTTCCTCCCTCCACAGCCACCACTAGGGTTGTGATGTGAGTGTGTTCCTCCCTCCACAGCCACCGCTAGGGTTGTGGCCTGGATCACTGTCATGCAGGGTAAGATGTAGTAGAGGCTGCTGTGTCTTCATAGAAGCTTAGAGAAACTCCATAGCTGCATAGAGGTCTAGAGACTCCATAGATAGAGGTCTAGAGACTCCATAGATAGAGGTCTAGAGACTCCATAGATAGAGGTCTAGAGACTCCATAGATAGAGGTCTAGAGACTCCATAGATAGAGGTCTAGAGACTCCATAGATAGACTCCATAGATAGACTCCATAGCTGGATAGAGGTCTCCATAGCTGTAGTAATTGTAGTCAGTGGTGCAAATACATTGACCACTTAAGCCCTATTTTATGCTCAAACATAGACAATCTACAAGCTCACAACGTGATGCGATGCGCTGTGGGATTGTAGATGGGTAGATTAGTTTTCTTTTTTTTTGTGTGTGTGATAGCTTTTGAAAAGAAAACACATATATTACTTTTACTTTGGCACTATAAGAACATTTCGATGC
Source organism: Nannobrachium achirus (assembly GCF_963921795.1). Lineage (NCBI taxonomy): Eukaryota > Metazoa > Chordata > Actinopteri > Myctophiformes > Myctophidae > Nannobrachium > Nannobrachium achirus. The sequence continues at coordinate 65,259,024 of NC_137819.1, read as the reverse complement.
CAATCCTACTTTTGTACTTTTAGCCAGGTCACATTTTGCATACAGGACTTTAAACTTTTAACAGAGTACATTTCTACATGGTGGTATTGGATTTATGTGCAGTATGGATGAGCAATGCAGCCATAAGAGCATCTCAGTAGAGGGGTTTACTTTTTACTTCAAACTCTCAGCAATTCTTCCACCACTCACTGTAGTCAGTGCTAGAGAATATTACTGTAGTTGGAGACTGAGTGTGTTAGTGAATATTACTGTAGTTTGAGAGTGGAGAGAGAGTCAGTATTTTATTCACAGTGTCAGAGCCTTCATGCATAAGAGATACATTGAGCTCATTCTCTATCGTACACTACTTTCTGGCTCCTCTTTAATAAATGTATGAATCGTCTTTATAGAATTGATCACAACTTCATACATTCCTCTGCTCTTTCTCAAGGTGTTTCCCGGCTGTCCATGGTTCCTCCCATCTTTGGTACTTGTATTATACATTATATGTTCTTATATAAGAGTAGAGATGTTATACCCTATAGTTAGACGTACAGTAGTAGAGAGGTCCTGAGAGGGCTTTTAGCTGATGTTGTAAAACACGTAGCCTCCCTTAGGCTGCATATGGTTACTGTCGGGCAGCAGAAACCCTCTATCTCCATGTTGCAACCTTATTTTGTAAATGAATACCCTTCATTGTCCTACTACAGTGAAAAGTGGCAAAAATTGCAGATATACAAGCTCACAACGCATCACAGTACATCATGTGATGTGTTGTGAGGTTGTAGATCTACTAGTTTTTGCAAATGTTTTAATGTAAAAGTGAAAGTGTCTATATGGGAAGGGTATTTCACCAATGAAAAGTACAACCAAGAGCTTGGGACTCAATAACTACCACATTGGATCCAAAGAATGAACACCCCAACTTATAAATATATTTTTTCCGATTCCTAACGGCTTTGGACGTACAAGGTTTCCACCCGTCAGCGACCATATGTTTTATTAAGTAGAAGGAGATAGAGATGTGTGTGTCTAGTCCAGATCCCTCAGTCTGTTAAATGCTGCTGGGTGCACGGTGTGCTGGCTCAGCTGAATCTCTGATGTTTGGAGCAGCGTAGAGAGAAGACCTGAACCTAACAGCATATAGAGCATGGCAGCAGAAGTGGTGTGACAAAAAAATCTCCCATTCATTTTCCCCATAGACTTTTACAAAAAATATTTATAACAATTGTGTAAAGCCTAGAACCAAGCCATACAGGATGGCAGTGAATCATGACCATACAACATTTGATCCTATATGAAAACGTATTTTAATATTTCATTATTTGATACATTTAATAAATATCCTTTGTTTTAGCGATTTTCAAAATGTTCTTTGCACAGAAAAAACTGTTTTATGATCATGACATCCTGGATTCTATGCTTAACATAATTGTTCTAAATATCTTCGTGAAAGTCTATGAGGAAATGAACAGGAGATTTGTTTAGTGGCACCAGTACCACGGCCACTGCGATGCTCTATAGCTGTAATGGAGAAGGTCTGAACTAAACCGCCCATAGCTGGGTAGCCTGGGATTCAGTAGCATGTTGGGTTTCTGATCCAGTCGGAAGCGGAAACAACCTACGTCATGTTGTAGTCATCAGACTGACTACACTTTGGAGGGACAGCGAATACACTTCCTGGCACCGGTTCTGACAATTTGGCTGGAACTACCAAACCGGAAACAGTTTTAAAGATTTGGCTTTTAATAAAGGCTTTTATGCCTGTATTAGATAGGACAGTAGAGTCTACTGTCCTATCTAATAAAGGCATAAAAGCCTCTACTGAGTAGACTCACAGGAAATGGGGGGGGGGGGGGGGGTGAGCGACATGCGGCAAATGTTGTCCGGATCGGGAATCGAACTGGCGCCGCCGCCCGACATCCATGCGTATGTGGCAATGCCTGAGTGGTATGCGCCTGGACCAGTAGCACCCCCCCCCCCCCCCCCCCCAACTCGCAGCAACTGGCAAGACTTCACTTCTCTAGCATTTAAATAGTGATTGGGGAAACAAACAGGGGAGACCAAAACAAAACTACGCCGCTCATTCTGCCTGTTGCCGGATCAGGCCACGCCTAGACCGGATCAATTGAGGGTATGTGTGTGACATCATCATCATACCCGGAACGTATGCGGGAACGCCTACTGAGTGGCAAAAAAAATTACTTTCTGGCCTTGACAGACCATACATCCAAACAGAACAGTCCTATCTGATTGTATTAAACGACGTTAAACAACGTTAAACTCACTTTGCCACTCACTTTGCCACTCGATTTGCCACTCAAAACTTATACCAGGTTTGTAGAAAGCCTGGTGACGTGAGGTGACGTAAATATTTGTGCAAGTCTTTGAATACGTCTGGTCCTTATGCGGGCAGGAGCCTATATCACGTTTCTGTAGTGGGAGATTATTGGAGACGCCCCAGCCATGATGCTCAAGTTCCCTGGACATGACCTTGACGCATCACGTTGGAACACACTTGTAGATCCGCAATTGTTTTTGGTGAATGTTTCCCCCATAGTAGGGATGCTGGTTAAATGAATCAAGTATGAAGTTATGTTCAAACTATTCTCTAACGTTTTCCTACAGGACACATACTGTAGCTTAGTGGGAAAGATTTACATATGTATGTGCCGTAATATGACCTAAATGTAAGGTTCTATAATGTAACAATGTAATACAGGTGTGACCTTAGACAAACATGTTTGAGAACTACTGGTATAAACAACAAGAAGAGGTTTACTTATCAGAGGACACACATTTGATTGAAATCTTTATTTCAGGGAAATCCATTGAGACCAGGGTCTCGTTTGGGTGCCCTGTGTACAAAAATAACATTTACAACAATGTGCAGAGCAGACATATTGTAGGCAGCAAGGTACAACAACTAAAAAAAGTATTCAAAAATATTACAAATCTAATATTACACCTTATGCTAATGTATGGACATCTCTGTTGTTTCATACACCATCTTTGGGCATATGCTACACTATTGTTATTTATAATTTGAGCTTGACTGTGATACATGTGGCTACTCGCACAGGACTTCGCACAGGGCCTCGCATTTCTCCCAGACGGCTCTGATTACACGCATCAGGTTCATATGTAGGCCTATTTTTACAGTATCAGGTCAGCTAAAATATCTCTTAAACATAAAAATAAACAAGGACATCCAGCTTCAAAGTTTTCCTGATATTGTTTCTTCCATGCCTGCTGAAGGCTGCACTGCAGCTCAGTACTTCTAGGAACCGTGACTTGACTTTCTGAGATCTGTCTGTCTTGTCAAATACAACCCGGATGGTTTACCTTGCAAGAAGAGCTTTGTAAATATGATATGATTATTATTATTCTTCCTCCCAGGAGCCTGGGAAGAGCATCCTACTGAAGTGTAGAATGTACAATGATCACTTCTAAAACTTTCTCCAGTAACAAAGCAGATGCACTCACTGAACTGTGGGAAATTACATCCAAGGGCTAAAGTACTGTCTGAGACGCACGCACGCAAACACGCATGCATGCATATTCCGTTGTGCTCAAACGTATTCAAACCCACTCTGCAAATCTGGTTTATTGGCTAAATTCACAAACTGTCAACTGAATGAAATAAATAAATCATACAAGAACAATGGGACTAGCTCAACAAAAGTTTTTTTTTTCTTTTTCCAAATTCAATGCTAAATGCCACTTTCAATGTCACTTTCAATTATTCAACTCTTAATTACACCTAAAAACATCTGTAATACAACTGCAATCGACTAATATAGTTGCATCAGATGTGCAATCTGGTCTGACTAGTGTGTTGACTTGTTGACTGTGATTAGAGCAGCTAGAAACATGGCTAAGTCTAAGGAAGGGTCAGACAAGTTCAGAGAAGAGATTATTGCTCTGTGCAAAAAAATAAAAGGTTATAAAACAATTGCAAAGACACTGAATGTTCCAAAAGGTACGGTTTTGAACATATAGTTCACAAGTTCTAAGTCAAAGGAACAATTGCTACACTAATAAACCAAATTTTCAGAGGGCGTTAAATAATTTCGGTAGAATACAGAATATCTCTCAAAATATTGATTCTAGAGATTATTGAATTGTAGTTTGAGAACAATCCTCTTCCTTTGACAAGCAGCATGATCTATTTCTGTATTCTGTATTTGACAGCCGATTTGACAGCTGGGATTATGAATGTTGAAGTATGTAACAACTCCAGGTTCAAAAGACTCTTACTGAGAGCAGCAACACATTCTGTATGAGACTAATCCGACAACACACACGCAGCTCAACGAATGATAACAATAATACGAGTGTCATATGAATTATAACGATATTAAGAGCGTCGCGCTCGTAGCTGACAACGTCTCCACAGTGACAGACACACAGAAGAATGAGAGTGAGAATTGTCTTGTCTGTCGTTTTGGTGTACAAGATAAAACGCTCCACTTAATTAACACTAGCAGAGATATAAAAAAGAACCCTTAATTAACACTAGCAGAGATATAAAAAAGAACCCTTAATTAACACTAGCAGAGATATAAAAAAGAACCCTTAATTAACACTAGCAGAGATATAAAAAAGAACCCTTAATTAACACTAGCAGAGATATAAAAAAGAACCCTTAATTAACACTAGCAGAGATATAAAAAAGAACCCTTAATTAACACCAGCAGAGATATAAAAAAGAACCGCTGCAACATTCTTCAACCGGTGCCAAAGAAGAGGGAAAAGTTTAATTGCGACCGCTTAAATATTTAACGGTTAATTTAAGCGTCCATTTCATTACAGCCACAGCGTCAGTACTAATGGTTGTCTGGTATTTAACCCATTAAGGTCTAGAATTATTGAATGCTTTAACCAGTGAAAAATAGAAGATATACAAGCTCACAGCGCGGCACCGAGTGCCGCGCTGTGAGCTTGTAGATCTGCTATTTTTGAAAAAGTTGTGAATACATGTATTTTCAAAGCGAACGTTTGTAACTAAAATATTGCTTCTGGGTGGTCCCTGGAACTAAATATTTTGAGATGCGGGTCCGTGGCCAAATACATATCATTTTGGGGGTCCTTCACATGAAAAGGTTTGAGAACCACTGACATAGTAGTCTCTCAAGAACAGACTAACTGAGCTCCAGTTGAGCGAAAAGGACCTTTTCTTTGACGATGGCTGGCCAGATTGCTGACATAGAAATGTAGTTTTTTTTCCCAAAAACCTTAGAAGGATCCAAAAGACACTTATAGAATCGGGTCAAAATTCTAATTTTCACGATTTTTCAAAAATAGCAGATCTACAAGCTCGTAGTGCGGCACTCGGTGCCGCGCTGTGAGCTTGTATATCTGCTATTTTTTTAATAGTTAAAGCATTCAATAATTCTAGGCCTGAATGGGTTAATGATCATCAGCGGTGGCTGATGTGATGTGTGAATATGAATATCCATCCTGTGTAATCCAATCATATTTAATGTTATGAATCACAACCAGATGAAGGACGTCCCTGCTATGCAGAGGTCAATTATATCCTCTCTCTGTTGGGTAGAAACATCATTTAGTAGAAACATCATTTAGTAGGGGGAAATAAGGGAGAATTCGTTACGCGTTGGATGCAAGCATGACATTTGGTTACAGATGTCTAAGGACCCCTTAGCTGAGAGAGAGATGAAGCAGGGACCCCCAGATTCCATATAGTTTCATCATTTGACAGCACGATCATCAGTGTATTTTGGATTCATGTCAATTTGTGTTTTCAGATATATTAACCACTTGAACCGTCAATACTTAATAAACTTGACCTTTCACTCTGTACTTAGTCTGCTCTTTTTCCCCTCTACACCAAACCTCTTTGCCAAAAATAGCCGATCTACAAGCTCAGCTCGTAGATCGGCTAGTTTTGGCTAAAGTTCTCAGAATATGGACGTTAGGGTTCAAGTGGTTAATATAAAGAACAAGAAAAAAGGTTTCTATCACATAAAGAATTGGAGGACCCCCTGTAGTAACTCTGAGGACCCCCTAGGGGTCCCGGACCCCCTGTTGAAGACCCCTGTCCTAAGACATCCTAGAAGGGGTGCCCCAAAACAATCTCAAACCGGAAGTTAGTTATGGACACAATTCTAAATGGCTGCCTAAACTGTTGACCCGTTGACTCAAAAGACACCAAAAGAATCTCCAAAAAGCATAGAATTTGGCCCCAAAACTCTTGAACAGGAAGTTATTGACACAATTGAAAATGGCTGCCTACAGTGTTGGCTATTGACTCAAAACACCTATAGAATCTCATAGAGGAATACACTTTGGCACATGTGTCAAAAAGTATTCTTTACAGCCCTCCTCTGAGACACAGAGGCAGTACACAGTACATCCACAGTACATCTGCAGAAACTGCAACAGAGACTGCCACTCGAGCAACGGACTGTTCAGCCACAGCAGGGCCTGAAACCATAGACCAAGAGTCTTCAACAGGGGGTCTGGGACCCCTAGGGGGTCCTCAGAGTTACTACAGGGGGTCCTCCAAATCTAAAATCTCCTTTTTAGCCAGATTCTTAAGCAGATTCTGAGAACTTACCCAAATTGGACACAACCTTTTAGTCAACTGGCAACATTTTCTCCATGTTCATATAGCCTAATTGGAACACACAAATGCTCAAAATGAAAAGAAAAAAAAACACTATCTACTCTGTCAATGTCTGTGGACACCTGCCTACCAGTGACATCATTGTTGTCATAGTTTTTAAAACACAATGTCTACTTTTTCATCATGCGATCTTTCCAGGAATAGAATGCCCACAATAACTTTCCCATCGATGATTGATTGATTGAGTTATGTATTAGAAATTTTGCATAGGAAAAGGTACAGTTTCATAACACTGATACAAGGTCAACAAAAAGGAAACTCTGGTAAGGCGATGCTTATTTCCGTTGAGATCCTTCTCTTTAACTCATAACATTGAATGACAGACAGATAGAACACAGTACTGTGCAGTAGATCTATATCAGAAAAGCACTTGTAAACAAAAGAAACAAAAACAGTGCAAAAGTTATTTACAATAGGAGGGTCTGGGGGTGGGGGGGGGGGTAAGGTTAGGACAGGATAGTTGTTACCAGTTTGGAGCAGCTGCCGCCTGTAAGTGGTTTTTCAGGGCCGTTTTAAAGCACGTTAGGGATTTGCACTCCTTTAAGGCCTTCAGTAGGGTGTTCCACATTTTAGTGGTATAGCAGGAGAACGAATTTGACCCTTAGGACCATAATTGCTTCGTTAGGGTCCTGTCCGTGGAATAGGATGTCACTAGTAGGCCGGTGTCTGAACTGTTCACAGCCAATGATAGCAAAACATAATGAGCATTAGTTAGGACC
>NC_137819.1:65179076-65251474 GCF_963921795.1 Nannobrachium achirus | reverse complement strand
GTCATCGTCTGTATAATGCTAATGGCCAATGCCATGTGAAAGTTGTGATCAGTTGCTGAAGCGAGTGAATAGATAAAGGTGGAAATGCATTGTGTGACTGACCTACTGACTGACCTACTGACTGACCTCTCTAATTGTATGGTTGGTGCCTTGCATGGTTTCCTCCGTCACCGGTGCGTGAATGGGTGAATGTAATGCACAATCTCTGTAAAGCGCTTTGGATAAAAGCGCTATATAAATGCACCATTTACCATTTACCATTTATATGTTAGATGATAACGCCCAAGCACTGTACAAAGAAAGAAACCCTACCAGAAGCCCTGCCCAGTAGGGGAGTGGAAGCCTCGCACCCAACACCAAAGCTCTTCTCTCTCCTCTCCTCTCTCTCTTCCTCAGTGGTTTCTTACAGAAAGCATTAAGTCTCAAACCTCTGTCTCTCTCTCCTCTCCGTCCTCCTCAGTGGTTTCTTACAGAAAGCATTAAGTCTCAAACCTCTGTCTCTCTCTCCTCTCTGTCCTCCTCAGTGGTTTCTTACAGAAAGCATTAAGTCTCAAACCTCTGTCTCTCTCTCCTCTCTCTCTTCCTCAGTGGTTTCTTACAGAAAGCATTAAGTCTCAAACCTCTTCTCTCTCTCCTCTCTTTCCTCCTCAGTGGTTTCTTACAGAAAGCATTAAGTCTCAAACCTCTTCTCTTCTCTCTCCTCTCTGTCCTCCTCAGCGGTTTCTTACAGAAAGCATTAAGTCTCAAACCTCTGTCTCTCTCTCCTCTCTGTCCTCCTCAGTGGTTTCTTACAGAAAGCATTAAGTCTCATTCCTCTGTCTCTCCTCCTCAGCGGTGTCTTGCAGAAAGCAGGACGGGGGCCAGGCGGACATGGGGGCGTGTCTGCAGCATGCCAGCGCCATGCCCGCCCTCACCCAGCCATGCCAGCTGCCCTGCCAGGAGGACTGCCAGCTCACGCCCTGGTCCAAGTTCTCCCCCTGCACCGCCGACTGCGTGGGCGTGCGAACCCGCAAGAGGATGCTCGTGGGTGAGTGATGTACCGGAGATTATACAACAGGTAGTTCCAACGAAGCCCTCTGATTGGTTGAAATAGCGCTCTACCCGTGGTGATATTGAGCATTATGGAACGGGTCTCGTCAAGTAAAGAAATCAGGTGCGCTGGTCGCAAAAAAGCTGCCGGCTGGCTATCATTGTTATCGTAGGCGATGCCTTGTAAGCGGCTACGCTAGCAGTTTCATGTGAAGTTCAGGGACATTGTAGCTAAATGTTGCATTAAAACATTACACATTTCTATCAAATATCGTAATTCACCCTTGGTCAGCCTTCTGATTGGTCCCTGACTGACCAACCAGCAGGCTCTTTCTGCCTTGTCCCGCCCTGGTTCTGCCTTTTTTATGTTGAATTTGATAAAACATATTTTTTTGGAGGAATAAAAACAATTAAAAACATGCCCAGTCACTATACTGCACCTGAGAGGCTCCTTTTGACTGAAACCAAGTTTAAAATGAGAATTGAACACATAGAATAACAATAAGAAGCAACTGAATTTCAATGGTAGTGGATGGAGAGAACCTTTGTCCAACCAAAACACAGCAACCAATGGGTGCGAAGAGGGGCGGGACAACGGACGGGACTTGACAAAGGGTCAATTCAATTAGCTAAGACATATTTGGGATATTAGCCAGGTATCGTTTTAACGTTATCTTGTCTTATCTTATGCATCCATCCATCCATCCACGCATGCATCCATCCATCCAACCATCCATCCATCCATCTTCAGCTGCTTTTCCAGAGTGGGATCTTGAAGGTAACACTTCTAGCTGAGAGTTCCATGGGGAGGGGGAGGGGGGAGAGATGCCCCCTCCACTTTTGAGATAAAAATGAAACAAATAAACACAATGAGCAGCAAAGCTCCTTGGGGCCAAAGTTATTTGTCGCAAATTCGCTGTATGTCCGAGTCGCAGAGCTTGTCATTGGCCGAGCTTGCCTGGACGCTTAAATTAAATGAACTCATAAAAGGAAGCGCTCACTACACACTGTGTGTGTGTGTGTGTGTGGTCACACCACAGATGTATTTTACCTATGAGGGCGGATTATGACCTTTCATTTAGTTGGAAAAGGAGTGTTTGCTGAAATCCACAGACATACCACTCCATTCCCATTGAAATGCATGGCAGAATCCTCCTTCACACGTAGAATAGAAGAAGAAGTAGAAGTACAAAGTACAAAAGTATTGGCTTCAAAATGTACTTAAAGTACAAAATTATTTTGTAATAGCCTAATAATCAATCTACAAAGTAACTGGTAACTAAAGTTTTCGAATAAATGTAGTGGAGTAAGAAAAAACAAAACGAGATGTAGTGGAGTAGATGTAAAAGTACTGGATATTGGAAATACTCGAGTACAAAAAACACAAAAGTACAGTACTTAAAGAGGTGGTGCCATAGTTTTGTACTTTTTCTGGTTTTCATGTGTCTAGGAGGTTGACAGTACTTCATTAGACCCCCTGGTGTGGTTGTTATGAGCAATTATGTATTCCCTTTGTATTTGGGGTTTCTTCCTGGAGGCTGACACCTTGTGGGTCAAAAGTGCCGATCCAAAAACACAGATAGAGTGACATCATATAATCATCCCCTCCCCTTTTACCATTCACCCAACACTGTGGGCGTGGCTAACTTCAGCTGGGTCACCACCCACCATGACAACCAGGCATACTTAATGAACTGGTGGGTGTGGCCACATAAGAACATCATTTTAACTCTTTCTGTACATTTTTTTGGAAAAAATCTTCCTACTAGTATAATCATAATAGTAGATAATCATGTTTTAGAGCAGGGGTCTTCAACGTTTTCAGGCCAAGGACCCCCTAGTTGAGAGAGAGATGAAGCAGGGACCCCCACAACCTTTATAAAGTTTCATCGTTTGACAGCACAATCATCAGTGTATTTTGGATTCATGTCAATTTGTGTTTTCAGATATTTAACCACTTGAACCTTTAGTAAACTTGACCTTTCACTCTGTACTTAGTCTGCTCTTTTTCTCCCTCTACACCAAACCTCTTTGCCGAAAATAGACGATCTATAAGCTCACAACGCCTCACAGCGCGAGGCGTTGTGAGCTTGTAGATCTGCTATTTTTGGCTAAAGTTCTCAGAATATGGACTAACTAGGGTTCAAGTGGTTAATATAACAAAGGAGGAAAAAGGTTTCTATCACACAAAGATTTGGAGGCGCCCCCTGTAGTAACTCTGAGGACCCCCTAGGGGTCCCGGACCCCCTGTTGAAGATCCCTGTTTTAGAGGGGGAAAAAATCACGGCACTCCATCTTTAAGTAAAACAAACAGTTAAAACCAGAGAGAAGAGCGAAACACAAGAGTAAAGAAAAGAAGAGAGAAAAACAATATTGTAACGTGTGTTTACTATGGTCTATTATGTCGCATTTCCTGAACGTGTAATCAACTAGCGTCGACGTAGTGATGTAACATCATGACGCCTACGTCGTTACCACGGTAACCAAAGCATACATTTCGCTGCAGGGCAGCTTTGGGCTGACGCTGTCTGAGCGCACAGATCTTTAAGTGAATGTACTTCCACCGCTGCGTGTGTTTAACAGTCTGTTGCTTAAAGGACTCACAGTCTCTCTCTCTCCTCCTTCCAGGGAAGAGCAAGAAGCGAGACCAGTGCAAGAACAGCCAGTCGTACCCTCTGTCAGAGACACAGTACTGCCCGTGCAACAAGTACAACGCCCAGCCGGTGGGCAACTGGTCGGACTGCATCCTGCCCGAGGGGGGGCGCGCGGAGGGACAGCTGGGCATGAAGGTCCAGGGGGACATCAGGGAGTGTGGGCAGGGGTACCGCTACCAGGCCATGGTCTGTTACGACCAGGACGACCGCATGGTGGAGACCGCACGATGCAACAGCCACGGTGAGCCCCATCTAGCACTGTCACAATTATTACATAATCGTCTAATCGAAATTATTTTGTCATGATCGTCATAATCGTAATGTTGAAAAATGTTCATAGATTTTCAGACATTTTCGAAAATAGTGAGCAGATCTACAAGCTTACAACGTGTCGCGATGTGACATGTTGTGAACTTGTAGATATTGTAGCTATTTCCACTATCGTGTTCTTTTTTAAGTATAAGTTGTCAAATATGTCAGTAATTTCTTTGTATATTTCGGTTATGTGTGAGATCTGCCATGTGCAACTTCAAAGCCTACAAGCCAAATAGAAATGTGATTTCCAACGACAAAAACACTAACTGCAATTATTTGAGTTAATCGTCATGTAAAATAATCGTGACAGCCCTACAGCCCCACCCATGCCAGAACTCTGTGTCCGATGACCATCCCAATTTTGGAGAGCCCTAGACACCTGATTATCTTGTTTTTTTAAACGATGTTTTGTCAAATAAGTGCAACATTTTCTAATCAATTTGAAAAAATAAAATTATAATAAATGGTCAAAAATGTACGTTGCAATGAGACGCATTTTAGCTGGAGCTTCTATTTTTTAATTATTTTGGAAGCTTTTGATCATTTTCACATATTACATGTGCAAAATATATGGTCAGAAAGGTTGAAAGTGGTAAAAAAAAAATCTAATCTGGACAATTCGGGTATAACGTGATACCGATAAAATACGGTAAGTAAGAAAGTACTTCAGCTAGTGTCGTTTTAGATTTTAGATTTTTTTAAAGTGTGAGCAAACTAATTTAGAAGACGTGTTGAATCGGTCTTACACACACCATCACAGTGAGTACTGATAAACTGCCTTCAATATAACTGCCATGTGGTTTTAAACACCGTGGAATCAAAGTGTTCTTTATGGCTGATATTAATGATGATGCAGTAAATCCAGCAGTGATCCTGGGATCCATTGATTTGTCATCATTCTGGTCGTTTGGTGTCAGCGAGGGGAAGAGAAGGCCCGACCACTTGTTCTTTTTATTCTGGTCGTTTGGTGTCAGCGAGGGGAAGAGAAGGCCCGACCACTTGTTCTTTTTATTCTGGTCGTTTGGTGTCAGCGAGGGGAGGAGAAGGCCCGACCACTTGTTCTTTTTATTCTGGTCGTTTGGTGTCAGCGAGGGGAAGAGAAGGCCCGACCACTTGTTCTTTTTATTCTGGTCGTTTGGTGTCAGCGAGGGGAAGAGAAGGCCCCACCACTTGTTCTTTTTATTCTGGTGGTTTGGTGTCAGCGAGGGGAAGAGAAGGCCCCACCACTTGTTCTTTTTATTCTGGTGGTTTGGTGTCAGCGAGGGGAAGAGAAGGCCCCACCACTTGTTCTTTTTATTCTGGTGGTTTGGTGTCAGCGAGGGGAAGAGAAGGCCCCACCACTTGTTCTTTTTATTCTGGTGGTTTGGTGTCAGCGAGGGGAAGAGAAGGCCCCACCACTTGTTCTTTTTATTCTGGTGGTTTGGTGTCAGCGAGGGGAAGAGAAGGCCCGACCACTTGTTCTTTTTATTCTGGTCGTTTGGTGTCAGCGAGGGGAGGAGAAGGCCCGACCACTTGTTCTTTTTATTCTGGTGGTTTGGTGTCAGCGAGGGGAAGAGAAGGCCCGACCACTTGTTCTTTTTATTCTGGTCGTTTGGTGTCAGCGAGGGGAGGAGAAGGCCCGACCACTTGTTCTTTTTATTCTGGTGGTTTGGTGTCAGCGAGGGGAAGAGAAGGCCCCACCACTTGTTCTTTTTATTCTGGTCGTTTGGTGTCAGCGAGGGGAAGAGAAGGCCCGTCCACTTGTTCTTTTTATTCTGGTGGTTTGGTGTCAGCGAGGGGAAGAGAAGGCCCGACCACTTGTTCTTTTTATTCTGGTGGTTTGGTGTCAGCGAGGGGAAGAGAAGGCCCCACCACTTGTTCTTTTTATTCTGGTCGTTTGGTGTCAGCGAGGGGAAGAGAAGGCCCGTCCACTTGTTCTTTTTATTCTGGTGGTTTGGTGTCAGCGAGGGGAAGAGAAGGCCCGACCACTTGTTCTTTTTATTCTGGTGGTTTGGTGTCAGCGAGGGGAAGAGAAGGCCCGACCACTTGTTCTTTTTATTCTGGTCGTTTGGTGTCAGGGAGGGGAGGAGAAGGCCCCACCACTTGTTCTTTTTATTCTGGTGGTTTGGTGTCAGGGAGGGGAGGAGAAGGCCCCACCACTTGTTCTTTTTATTCTGGTGGTTTGGTGTCAGGGAGGGGAGGAGAAGGCCCCACCACTTGTTCTTTTTATTGGGCCTTGATTGGAAATCCAATACAGAGAGAGAACAAATCAATGAGGAGGAAACTAAGGGGTTGTTGCTGTGTTGCCCGGAGCCCAAATCCGTCATGATTCACATTAGCATTCCACCGCGTGGGTGCACGACTGTTTGTGTGTGTGTGTGTGTGTGTGTGTGTGTGTGTGTGTGTGTGTGTGTGTGTGTGTGTGTGTGTGTGTGTGTGTGTGTGTGTGTGTGTGTGTGTGTGTGTGTGTGTGTGTGTGTGTGTGTGTGTGCCTTCGAAGGGGAGAGAGAGGAGAATTGAATTAGCAGTCACACTGCTGTCACCTTCTCCAGGGACGTGCTGGGCCCCTGATTCAGCCCGGGAAAAAGAGTTGGAGAGGCCCTCATTGTGCGCTATGGAGAGAGATCTCTCTCTATAGCGCTGCTGCTACTCAAAGATTTGATTTGAAGTGACAAGCAGTAGGCCAATTATTGTACATGACTTATATTTTGGTCATTGTCGGGTGGAAACCTTGTAGGCCTATGTCCAAAACCGTTTGTTTTGTATTTATCATTTTAAATGATTTAAAGTAGTGAAAACAGCCGATCTACAAGCACAGCCGATCTACAACGCTTGTAGATCGGCTGTTTTCACTACTTTTGTGCGACGGCCCTGTATGAGGAAGCAGGGCTTTGCTTTGCGAAACAAATTATAAATTTGAAACTTGGAGATACGAGGTTCCTGTCCGACTACTTTGTTGGCTGCCCAGACCCCAAAATGGAACGAGGGCCGACATTTTATTTTATTTTTTTGGCCGGCCTGGACCGGCCGGGAATGAACCGGCCGTTCAGGAGTTGTCCTGCTTTTCCCAATGGCCAGCACGTCCCTGTCCTTCTCCATCCAGGAGATAAAACAGAGGAACACGTTTATATTCTGTGAGCAGAACCTCTGCCTCTCCTCACTGTCAGGCACGTGCACACATAGACATCAAAGGGGGCTTGAGCCCTTTTACCCGTCTGTAAAATGTTCCCTCTCCAGATTCAAGAGAATTGCCGTGTCCAAACTCTCTCTGAACTTGAATGCAGCATCTTTATGTTGACAGAATTGCCAGTATTGACTTGATAATGCTTAGTTTAGTTGTGGTAACAAGCACTGAAAATAGCCGACCTCCAAGCTCACAAGAGCTCAATATTTCCACTAAAGGCCCGTTTATAAATGTCAGCCCCTGCCAGACAGTGTTTTGTATTCAGTGCGGGCCGCAAACCGGGAGCCAGTAGAGGGAGCGGAGAAGAGGGGAGACCAGTTGAAGACCAGTCGTTCCGTGACATTTTGGATCAGTTGGAGAGGTTTAAGTGCACATGCTGTGAGGCCAGTGAGGAGAGAGTTACAGCAGTCGAGTTATGATTCACTTCTGTATGTGACTCACTACTGTATGTGACTCACTCACTAATGTATGTGATTCATTATGAGATTCACTGCAGTATGTGATTTACTGTGACTCACTATGTGAAGAGTGCACAACTGGACCGGGTCCTTTCGCTTCCATTGTGTGCACTCTCAGAGTTAAATTAGCACTGAGGACTTTGCCTTGTAGATTAGGCCGGGGATTCTAGGGGTTCAAATGCGGTATCGACTCGGGGGGGCCTTAACGCATATCAATACTGTCTGGGGGTCCTTATAGTTGAAACTGAACGGGTCAGAGAATGAGGTATGGCTCCTCCATACCTCCAAAACCTGATCAACCCCTACACCCCTACCCGTTCACTTAGATCAGCCAACACAGGGATGCTGACAGAACCCTCGCTAAAAACTCCAGGGCAAAAATCCACTCGTCCGAGACAGTTTGCCCTCCTGGCCCCCAAGCTGTGGAACAAACTCCCTGTCGCTCTTAGAACAACGGACTCACTTGCTAGCTTTTGCCGTGGACTGAAGACTCACCTTTTCAGACTCCACCTAAACCCTTTGCACTAATGAAACACTCAATGACCATATATGAAGCTAGTTGGCATTTTTTTGTAGGTTTTTTAGAATCCTTTTCTTTACTGATTATATTATTTTTAGATTGATATTCATATGCATGTGCAATATTGTTGTTGATATTCTGACATGTTATCTTGTTTATTATAGTGATGTATTACCTGCTTATTGTAAGTCGCTTTGGATTAAAAGCGTCCGCTAAATGCCTAAACTGTAAACTGAGTGCAGCTCCAGTGCTGTGTGAAGGGTTGGTGACTGCTAGGCAGTGTTCTTTTCCCTCTGCCTGTTAGCCTGAGGCTAACAGCAGCGGATCAGTGTTTGTGTGCAGAGATGAGGAGGTTGAGAGGTTTCATCCACAGCCAGGGACGTGCTGGGCCCCTGATTCAGCCCGGGAAAAAGAGTTGTAGAGGCCCTCATTGTGCGCTATAGAGAGAGATCTCTCTCTATAGCGCTGCTGCTACTCAAAGATTTGCCATTTCAGATCATGACAAGTGACAAGCCAGTGGGCCAATTACATTATTTCGTCGTTGTCGGGTGGAAAACTTGTATGTCCAAAACCGTTTGTTTTGTATTTTTATTATTTTAAAAATTATTTAAACTAGTGAAAACAGCCGATCTACAAGCACACAACGCCTCGCACCGCGAGGCGTTGTGTGCTTGTAGATCTGCTGTTTTCACTACTTTTGTGCAACGGCCCTGTATGATGAAGCAGGGCTTTGCTTTGAAACTTGGAGATACACGGTTTCTGTCCGACAGTGACGATTTACTTTGTTGGCCTCCCAGCCCACAAAATGGAACAATTTTATTTTTTATTTTTTCCTAATGGCCGGCCTTGACAGGCCGGGAATTAACCGGCCGTTCGGGAGTTGTCCCGCTTTCCCAATGGCCAGCACGTCCCTGTCCACAGCAGAGTAGAGAGGAGAGGACTCTCCTTCTCTGCTGCTGCCTGGGGACTGGAGAACGCCTGCAACGAAGGAAAGCTGGAAGTTTATTTTATTTGTACAGCAACAAGGCAATTCAATGTGCTTTAGGATAATATATATATATATATATATATATATATATGTGTGATAACAAATACAATTGCTAGTGCTGAAGAGAAAGAAAAAAGGAAAATAACTCAATCGAAGGCAGCGGCAAAAACCCAAGCGTCTTTAGTTGTGATTTAAAGGGATATCCCTTTTTTCTTTCTTTTTTTTCCTATTATATATATTTCTATTATATTTTCTATTATATTTATATCCCTATCCACCTGTTTCCGTGAGAATTTACTGTAGCATTATCTGCGGGACACTTCCAGAGGACAGCAGACATACAAGCTGACGTCGCGTCGCAGATGCAACCGTTGTGAGCTTGTAGATCACACTCGGCTGCGGCGCCGGAAGCTGCCTCACACCTTCTGTGCAATGCATAATGCAAATAGGGCCCCCATAGTTATGGGGGTGGCCCCCATAGTTATGGGGGCCCTATTTTTCGGGTATAAAGTCGGCTAAAACGAGTATTTTCCTATATTAAATCATATTAAATCAGGTATTTTTTGGTATATAGTCTGGATTTCTTGGTACCAACAGTCAGACAACAAGTGCCAGTTTCATAAAATCATTCAGTTCCCAGAGCTCAGTTAATCTACTTAGTTACTTTACACCACTGTCTACAACAGCAAGCAAACATTTTAGCCCGTGAACCTGTCTACAACAGCAAGTATGATGGTTCCCAAACTTTTTAGCCCGTGAACCAAGAGACATTACTACCTTGTACCAAACAAGTAGTGAAAATAGCAGATGTACAAGCTCACAACGAGTTGCTTCGCACTGTGTTCAGTGCGTTGTGACCCATACAACGTGTCCGCCACATCGGTCCAGACCCCAGTGTTAGGAAACAGCTAGCCTCGGAAACCCAGGCTTCATTGGCGATGGTTCTGGTACACCATAGCCATTAGCCACTAGCTAGCCCAAACGTTAGCCTAGCCAGGCAGCACAGCAGCATAACAACATAACATTCATTCATCATTACAAGTCTATAGCCACGAGCCCACGACTCACCAGTGAGGACGCCAAGGCTAGCAGAGGGCGATGTTTAATGTCTTCATAGCCTAGGTTGTGTTGTCTTGGTGTTCTGTATATTCCTTTATGGCCGTATTGTTATAATCCACCGAGTCCATGACGCATCAG
Source organism: Nannobrachium achirus (assembly GCF_963921795.1). NCBI lineage: Eukaryota > Metazoa > Chordata > Actinopteri > Myctophiformes > Myctophidae > Nannobrachium > Nannobrachium achirus. The sequence continues at coordinate 65,241,150 of NC_137819.1, read as the reverse complement.
TTACGCACGGAGAGACAGACGTTCAGACAGACAAGTTAAAAGGGAAGTCCTTTGAAAGCCATTTCCTCTCTGAACAGTGCCCAGAAGCACATTTCAAAACAAGAGCCTTTCTTTTTTTTTTTGTCTATACAATCGATCATTCAACACATGTTTATTTTGAAATTGTACTGGAAATAGAAGTAGCCAATAGCTCCTACTTCACGCCACTGATGTCAGAGCCTCTACTTGCCGATCGGCAATATTTTCCCCCCAACCCCCCTTTAGGGGGTGCGGTGGGACGTGGGGGAGGGGGTGCGGCCGCACCCCCAGCACCCCTACTTCCCTCCGTTTAATAGTAGGATTAAACGGTGTGATGTCATTGTTCAGTCTTACTTTTAAGTTTTAAGTTTAACCATCAATATTTGTTCCTTTTCTCACTCACCTCCAATATAAATTTAATTCCATGATATTTACTTCTTTCAGAGGTAGCAAAAGTGAATTGTAAACGAGCTGTTTTCCCCCCTTTCCATTTGCAAATAGGCCTACATTTATGGACTGAGACTGACCATTTAGTGAAGCCTATAATGATTATAATTTTAATAATGATTACATAGCCTACTTTTATTCTCATAATTATTTATTAATGTGGGTGTGCATGCGTGGTTTGGGTAACAGCATGTGTACAGTATGTGTGTCCACTAAACACAAACAGTGCTGTGTTGCTCAAATTAACTTCACAAAAGCAGATATACAAGCTCACAGCGCCGCACCGAGTGCCGCGCTGCGAGCTTGAAGATCTGCTATTTTTTTTTAAATCGTGAAAATTTGAATTTTGACCCGATTCTATGAGTGTCTTTTGAATCCTTCTAAGATTTTTGGAAAAAACCTATGTTTCTATGTCAGCAATCTGGCCAGCCATCGTCAAAGAAAAGGTCCTTTTCACTTAACTGGAGCTCAGTTAGTCTGTTCTTGAGAGACTACTATGTCAGTGGTTCTCAAACCTTTTCATGTGAAGGACCCCCAAAATGATATTTATTTGGCCACGGACCCCCATTTCAAAATATCTAGTTCCAGGGACCACCCAGAAGCAAAATGTTGAGTTACAAACGTTTGCTTTGAAAATACATATTCAAAGATTTGCACACATTTTCACGACTTTTTCAAAAATAGCAGATATACAAGCTCACAGCGCGGCACTCGGTGCCGCGCTGTGAGCTTGTATATCTGCTATTTTTCACTGGTTAAAGCATTCAATAATTCTAGGCCTAATGGGTTAACATATGCCTTATAGGAACATGTTTCTGGCCGCTGTAACCTCTCAGTTTGGCCTTTCTGCCCCTCCAAAAATCCTCCTCGATGCCAGCCTACTCACTGTAGCTTTTTCTTCTCTTTTCCTCAAAGAAAAACATTTTTTTAAACATTAATGCCTTTTGTAGGGAATGTGAACTTTTGGCTGCAAATATTTCTTTTAGACGAATATTGGAAATGTGTAAATGACCGCGCCTTGACCCTAAAATGATAGAACGCTAGGCCTCCTTTTCATCATTTAACTTTCACTTTCTAGTTTGGTGTATAAATATTTGATAAAATGCGTCATACAGTGTAAATCAAACTGCGTGCTTGCAGACAGCGTTGCGGGTCTTCCCCCCCCCCCCAGGCCAGAGCAGAAGGATAAGATGAAGCTCATGAAATGAACAGAGTTGAGTTGTTGTGGGTTTTTATGTTCTATTAGTGCTGACATGCATGAACCAGCATGATGAAACCCTGCTGAAACTCTGCTCTGGTCGTGTCCTCAACATGAACCCTGCACACGCACACACGCACGCACGCACGCACGCACGCACGCACGCACGCACGCACGCACGCACACACACACACACACATACACACACACACACACACACACACACACACACACACACACACACACACGCAGGGGGTCGGCAGTGGCTGGCTCATGGGTAGAGTTCCCCGTCATTAGATCCCGGGCTCCCCCAGAGTTAGTGTGGAAGAGTCCTTGAGCAAGACTCTGAACCCCTAACTGCTCCTGATGAGCAGGTTGGTGCCAAGCATGGTTTCCTCTGACATCACTGTATGAATGTGTCTGTGAATGGGTGAATGTAATGAATGTGTGTGAATGGGTGAATGTAATTAATGTGTGTGTGAATGGGTGAATGTAATGAATGTGTGTGTGAATGGGTGAATGTAATGAATGTGTGTGTGAATGGGTGAATGTAATGAATGTGTGTGTGTGTGAATGGGTGAATGTAATGAACGTGTGTGTGAATGGGTGAATGTAATGAATGTGTGTGTGAATGGGTGAATGTAATGCACAGTCATTGTAATGCACCTTGGGTAAAAGGCGAGAGATATATAGATTAACTTTTTGTTTTCAAATACGATACTCTGGTATGGTCCTGTTAATACGAACCCTCCAGCTATATATATATATTTTAAAGAGGCATCATTATGGCAAGACAAACAAAACATTTGAATTGCTGTGGGTTTACTGGTAACCTTAACTTTAACGCTTTAGGGCAACAAACAAGTTATATTTATATGTTAAACAAAAATAAAACTCTCTTTCCACAAACTCAACTTTGTGACATTTTCAGTTGGTTTTCCCAAAACCTTTCTCTTTCTCTCTCTCTCTCTCTCTCTCTCTCTCTCTCTCTCTCTCTCTCTCTGACCGAACAAACAAAACCACAGAATAGCATCTGAACTTCAGCATGAAGCGCGCGGAGGAGAAATGGAAAGGTTCTTTGACAGTGAGAATAAAGGGCGTGTGGAGGCGCAGGTCAAGAAGCCAGCAGTCATCCTCCTCCATGCTCTGGTAGTTTCACTGCGTTTGTCTCAACGCTCCGGTAAACAGCATCACAGTGATGATCCTCAGAGGTCGCTCTGACCTGTCGGTTCTCCCTCTCTGTGGGAGAGAGATGGGATCAGGGACGAACAGAGAATATAGAGAGGCAGGGGCTGACACAGAAAATAGCAGACCTCCAAGCTCACAACGCGTCTGAGCTTGGAGGTTGGCTATTTTCGGTGCTTGATACCACACTGAACTAAGCATAATCAAGTGAATACTGGAGATGTGGCGTAACGGCATGGATTTCTACACAGAGTGGGCAATTCTTTCAACATAAGATGCTGCATTCAAGTTCAGGAGAGTTTGGACAAGGCAATTCTCTTGAATGCTGCCTTCAGGTATGGCATGGAAAGAGGGGGCATTTGCATTTCTTTCACCATAGTAAAAACTGCATTCATGGTCTGGAGAGGGCACTTTTTACAGACTGATAAAAGGGCAGGGGCTCAAGCCCCCTTTGATGTCTGTGTGTGCACATGCCTGGATGGGATTGTTGCTGCCGGCTAGCACTGCTGGACGGTGGTTGGAACAGTACTGTAATGTTTTAGTAAAAGTATCAATACTTCAATGTAGAAACACTCTAGTCAAAGTCCAGAATTCAAAATGCACTTGAGTAAAAGTATTAAAGTATTGGTATCAAAATGTACTTAAAGTACCAACAAGTAGAAAGTACTCATTTCACCGGTTTCGAATGTATAAAATGGATAAAAACCGACAGGACAGGTACTCAGTCAGAAAATATACAGATGTGACAGTTCAAAACTTCACAAGTCCTGCCTTTGGCAAGACAGTCGATTTGCAGTGGATTTGCAGAACATTGAGCTTGTAGATCAGCTATTTTTTGCTATTTTTATGACTTTCTCTGACTTCAACGTTTAAATCTACATATGAAGGAGGTTTGTGCTTTTCAATGGGAATGGAGTGGTTTCTGGACATTTGCGAGTTTCTGCAAAAATACACTCCATTCTCCATAAAAATTAAAAGGCAAAACAGGGAAAGAAACCTGTGGAAAAAATGCATTTTGCAGGGCATTTGCAGGGGAAAAAGCAGTAAATACTGAAGAGTTGAAACTGAAGTGATTACTTTCTGTTTTGTATTGTATAGTAACAGTACTCAAGTAAATGTATTCTTGGTCCCCAGGCTACATCGAGGAGGCCTGCATCATCCCCTGTCCATCAGACTGTAAGCTCAGTGAGTGGTCCAACTGGTCTCGCTGCAGCAAGTCCTGCGGCAGCGGGGTCAAAGTTCGCTCCAAGTGGCTCAGAGAGAAGCCCTACAACGGAGGAAGACCCTGCCCCAAACTGGACCATGTCAACCAGGTTAGTATATGAGACCCTGTAGACCCTGTCCCAACCTAGACCCTGTCCCAACCAGGTCAGTATGACCCTGTAGACCCTGTAGACCCTGTCCCAACCTAGACCCTGTCCCAACCAGGTCAGTATGACCCTGTAGACCCTGTAGACCCTGTCCCAACCTAGACCCTGTCCCAACCAGGTCAGTATGACCCTGTAGACCCTGTAGACCCTGTCCCAACCTAGACCCTGTCCCAACCAGGTCAGTATGACCCTGTAGACCCTGCCCCAAACTGGACCATGTCAACCAGGTCAGTATGAAGACCAGGGGTCTTCAACGTTTTCAGGCCAAGGACCCCTTAGTTGAGAGAGAGATGAAGCAGGGCCAAATTTGGTATTAAAACGGTTTTAAAAGTCTTTAAATTGTAAGTGTTATACATGCGTAGATACCCTGTATACACTTATACTGTATGTTGTTTTTTTTACTGTGGAGTGAGAAAACAATGCTGCACATTAAGTTAATCATCTCGAGGACCCCACAGAATAACTTGGGGTCCGGTTTGGACAACACTGCTTTATATTGAACTCATGCATCAGTGGGGGGGTCCCCATCTATCTAAGAATGAACATTAATTTCTACGCTCACAGCTGCACTCAATCATGTTTTAATGTTTAATGAAAACATAATGGTTTGATCTTTCTCTTCTGGTCCATGAAGTTGTGACAGTGAACTGTTGGACATGAATTTAATGATGAATTCATGAGCTGAGTTCTCCTTCCTGAACCCTGTGGTCTGCAGAGTGAAACATTAATGACAGCAAGGGGAGATGGAGAAGAACTCGCTCTCTCTGGCATGAGAGGAATATTTAGATCATACATGTGGGTTTAAATGTATATTTCTGTTTAATCAAAACGCACCAACTAATATGAATTATGTTTCTTCCTTTTTCTTTTCTTTTTTTCTCCCCGTTCTCCCATCGCCGTGGATTGAATCAACAGGCTCAGGTGAGTGCATTTTTTTTTGCAAAAACTAAACTAATTTAATTGGTTACCTTTGTGTCTTTACAATTTACTTAACTACTGTACGTACAATTAAGGTTTTCACTCAAGTTGTACAATTAAGGTTTTCACTGAATGTTGGTAATGGGGGACTCAAACTAATAGCATTAGAAAGAACCTGGGACCCTTCTTCTCCATATATGGCATATCAGCTTATTGACCACAGCCTCAGTAAAAATGAATGAATTATAGTTTATGACCATCCACAGGATGTGTAGAATATCTCCGCCCGGCCGCAGCCGTGGAAGGAGGCGACCTAACCCTAACCACACACGTATAGCCACATAGTCAGAGTAATGAGTTGTCAGACTTGTGCCTTAGCAACTGTGAGCAGTACAGTACACCTGTACAGTATGTGTACAGTAGTGACTGTGGTCAGTATGAGGAGTGCAGTATTGTTGTATTATCCTATAGGTATATGAGGTGGTCCCCTGCCTCAGTATGTGTGGTATTGTATCTTATAGGTATATGAGGTGGTCCCCTGCCTCAGTGACTGTGTATTATTATAGGTATATGAGGTGGTCCCCTGCTCAGTGACTGTGTATTATTATAGGTATATGAGGTGGTCCTCTGCCTCAGTGACTGTGTATTATTATAGGTATATGAGGTGGTCCCCTGCTCAGTGACTGTGTATTATTATAGGTATATGAGGTGGTCCTCTGCCTCAGTATGTGTGGTATTGTATCTTATAGGTATATGAGGTGGTCCCCTGCCTGTCGGACTGTGGTCAGTACGTGTGGGTAGCAGAGCCCTGGAGCGTGTGGAAGGTGAGCAACGTGGATCTAAAGGAGAACTGTGGAGAGGGAATCCAGACCCGCAAAGTCAGGTAATCTCCACCTAGCCTTCAACCCACTGAGACCGAGCCTTGCATAGCCAGACTACATCACCTTATATTTATAGCATATCGTCGTTGTCGGGTGGAAACCTTGTATGTCCAAAACCGTTCGTTTTGTATTTATCATCTATAAAATTTACTAAACTAGTGAAAACAGCAGATCTTCAAGCACACAACGCCTCGCGATGCTTGTAGATCGGCTGTTTTCACTAGTTGTGTGTGACAGTCTTGTATGATGAAGCAGGGCTTTGCTTTACCAAAAGACGTACACATTTGAAACTTGGAGATAATAATAATAATAATAATAAACTTTATTTATAAAGCGCTTTTCTAAAACAGTGTTTACAAAGTGCTTTACAGTGTCATGGAACAAAAAATAAAAACATTTGTAGAGATAACACAATCAATTAGGATGCTTATATAAAATAGAATGTAAAATAAGGTATAAAATATAAAATGAAAAATATAAAAATAGAATTAAAAATGAAGGCAAATCCAGACGTAGACATATAGATATAACAATGTAACACAGTTACAAAAAGTGCAAGGTGCAGGTGCTAAAGTCTAGGAAAGGCCTTGGTGTATAAGTGCGTTTTCAGGAGTGTCTTAAAAGAAGTCACTGACTGGGCAAGCCTTAAGTCCACAGGCAGGTTGTTCCAAAGTTTTGGGGCCCGGGCCGCGAAAGCCCGATCACCCATAGTGACGAGGTTCGTTGGGGGAACTACCAATAATGCTCTGCCTGCGGATCTCAGGGTGCGTGTCGGCCTATAAGGCTCCAGCATGTCGGAGATGTAGCTGGGAGCCAGGCCATGCAGGGCTTTAAAAGTAAGCAATAAAATTTTAAAATCAACTCTAAAATCCACCGGTAGCCAGTGAAGGGCGGCAAGTATCGGTGTGATGTGCTCATGTCTCCTAGTATTGGTCAGGAGTCTAGCTGCCGAGTTTTGCACAAGCTGTAGACGGGAGATTACTTTTTTAGGGAGTCCGGAGTATAACGAGTTACAGTAGTCGAGACGTGACGAAATAAAAGCATGGATAACTTTTTCTAGATCCGCAAAAGATAAAAATGACTTAATTTTCGAAATGTTTCTTAATTGAAAGAAACACGACTGTACAACTTTTGTTACCTGCACTTTAAAAGATAGATCAGAGTCAAACATCACACCTAGGTTGCGGGCAGATGTTTTGATATTGTTCGACAGATCGCCTAGATGTGACTGGAAAGGGATGGTGTAATGAGGTGGGCCAAATAAAATGATCTCTGTTTTTGTCTGGTTGAGCTGAAGAGAGTTCTGGGACATCCAACACTTAATCTCTGAGAGACAAGTGAGGATGCGGGTCATATTGTTGGTGTTACCGGGCTTGAGGGGGATGTATAACTGTGTGTCGTCTGCATAAAAATGGAAATGGATATTGTATTTACGTATTATGTGACCAAGTGGGAGCATGTAAATGGAAAACAACAGTGGACCTAGAATTGAGCCCTGGGGGACACCCGAGGAGAGGGGGGCCTGGGAGGATGAGGCCTTCCCAATGACCACTGAGAAGCTTCTCTCACTAAGGTAGGAGCGGAACCAGTCTAGTGCCTGGTCCCTGATTCCAACCCATTCCTCTAGGCGTTTAATTAAAATTGAGTGGCTCACCGTGTCAAATGCTGAGCTGAGATCAAGAAGAAGCAACACGGAGCACTCACCAATATCAGCAGCCGACAGAAGATCATTGGTGACCTTTACTAGTGTGGTTTCGGTGCTGTGACAAGCTCGGAACCCTGATTGAAAGTCCTCAAAGACACTGTTAAAACTCATAAAAGAGATGAGTTGGGTAGATACAATTTTTTCTAAAATCTTTGATAAAAAAGGTAGCTTTGAAATTGGTCTAAAATTGTTTAAAACTGAAGGGTCCAATGATGGCTTCTTCAAGAGAGGCTGAACCAGAGCAGCTTTAAAACTGGATGGGAATACACCTGAGGACAGTGAGTGGTTAATAATGGTTAAAATATTGGGCCCTATTGTGTGTAAAACATCCTTAAAAAATCTAGTAGGGATAGTGTCCAGTGAGCAAGTGGAGGATTTCATTTTAGAAATGACTTCCTCCAGGGTTGACAGGCTAATCTGCTCAAAATGGGACAGAAGTGCAGGGGGGGGAGTGCAAACTCCGAGGGCACTGGGCCCAGGGGTAAACTGTTGCCTGATAACGTCTATTTTATTAATAAAGTGTAATAAAAACTCTTCACACTTTTCAGAGGAGGCTTCTAGTAGCTGAGTGGGAGGAGGGCCGACAACTGAATCTATAGCCTGAAATAGAACCCTGGGATTGTGACTGTTTGATGTGATCAGTTTAGAAAAATAAGAACTTCTTGCCTCTTTAACAGCATTTTGGTAGGCAGCCATGCTTTCTCGTAGTGAGTTGTAGGATGTAGGAAGTTTGTCCTTCCTCCATTTACGCTCTGCTTTTCTGCTAAGCCTTTTGCTCTCTCTTGTTTGCTCATTTGAGAAACATAATTGGTTTGATTTAAGGAGTTTGGTTTTAAAAGGGGCAATTCTGTCCAAAATGGTGGTGCATTTATTATTAAAATCACATACTAGCTTGTCAACAGAAAATTGAGACTGCGTGTTAAAATTAGTTGGAGCCACTAAAAAGGCCTGTTGGAAACGCTGAGCTGAGTTTGTATTAAAAACACGGGAGCGTGTGGAAATAGGGGGCTTGGGATCAGGAGGAGGAAGCAGAGTCTGAAAGGTAACAACTTTGTGATCAGAAGAGGAGAATTCTGTTGTACCAGTGTTATTTACCTCAAAACCAAATGAAAGGACCAGATCTAGTGTGTGACCCTTGTCATGGGTAGGACCAGTAACCGATTGAACAAAATTAAAAGATTCATAAAGTGTGATAAAATCTGAGGCTAAAACACAGGAAGATGTACAACAAATATGCACATTCAGATCTCCTAGAACCAGGATCCTGTCGTATTGGGGCACAATGGCGGATAAAAGATCAGAGAATTCGTTTAAAAACCCAGAGCTTTTTGGAGGTCTATAGATTAAAACACATAAAAAAGGAATATCGCCATTGATTAAAAAGCCAAAGCTCTCAAATGAAGAAAAGGTTCCGAGAGAAATTTGGGAGCATTTAAAGTTATCTCTATAAATAATGGCAAGACCACCACCAATGGTCTTTGTTATTCTAGGCTTATTAAAACAATAAAAGTTGGGGGGGCATGTCTCTTTAAGAGAGGCAGTGTTTTCGGGGGTCAGCCATGTCTCAGTAATCATAAAAAAGTCTAAGTTGTTATTCTGAATAACATCTCGACATAGAAATGACTTCTCCTTTAATGCTCTGACATTTAGAAGACCCATTAAAACTGGGGCTGTGAGAGGTGGAGACAGTTGGACATGTTGCTGGTTATTAGGTGGGATTGCTAGGTTGCTGAAGATGACAGAGCGTACAGGGTGGTCAAGGAAACAGGACCTACTACTACTAATAATTACAGGAATGAGAGTAGAAGAATTAGGGTGTGAAGGTCACAGAGGACCAACATCATGGGCTATGCAGTGAAGGCAGTGAATGAAATTTGTTGCTAGTATTTTGGAGCCTTTCAGATTAGGGTGGGTGCCATCCCTTTTATAAAGGTGCTGTTTAGACCATAAATCATCAAAGTTACTGATAAAATTGTAACCTGCTGCCACACAGAAATGTTTCAGCCAGTTATGAAGGCTAAAAATTCGACTGAAATGTTCACTGCTCTTTGAGAGACTAGGGATAGGGCCAGACAGAATGCAAGTTTTTCCCAAACTCTCAATAGTGTCACACAAGGATTCAATGTCATGATGAAGTTTAGCTGAGCGTCTAGACATGACGTCATTGGTCCCGCAGTGTATGATGATTGTGTGAATGGAGGGGTAAAGGTCGGTTAGAATTGGGGCAAGTTGAATAAGGTTTACAACTTTTCCACCACTTAAACAGCATATTATGGCTCCTGGAAACTTAATAGATCTCACAATCGAGTCCCCCAATACCATTACTTGGGGGACGGAACTGCTCTCATCTCCGTAAACTGCGAGATTAGGGGGGAGAATGTGAGAATCAGATACAGCTGGCCTCATCAAGGCAGGAGGCGTTGACACCTGGACAGTAGCTGGAGTAGTAACGGCTTTCTCACGCTCTGCTGTGGCGCTGGTCATCTCCACTGGATTAGGGAGAGTTGGAGGGACAGCCGGTTCAGCCACGCGCCGCCGTTTGACCACTGGAATAGCCTTGGGGGTAGAGGTGCGGGTCGATGTGCCGGTGAGAGATTCGGAGGAGGAATCAGGGCCACCAGCGCGTTTTCGAGGACGGGACGTCGCCGCCGATCGCTGCGGAGGGACCTTGAGCAGGCTCGGCGTGGCCGCGTCTGCCAACTCCTGGAGCGGCAAGAAGGAGTTGGAACAGGGGAAGCCAATGGTCAGGTCACGTTCTCCACAACCCGATGGATCGAAGAGGGACAAGGATAGTCTCCGCCTGTGAAGTCCCTTGACCACCGTTGCGTATGAGGCAGCCTCTCCGAGAGAAGGTAGGAGACTGTCGCCGCTCTGAGCGCCTCCTCCTCCCGGGCAGGGCTCCCGGGAAGCAGCCTCTCCGCTCGGGGCATCTCCGTTCTGAGGATCCATGATGGCCAGGCGGTCCTGGATTTGTGATTGCCGCTGGAGGAGTTCATTCAGGAGGTTAGTAATGGAGTGGAGCTCCGTCCTCAATGAGTTGACTTCTGCCGCTGATGGTGCCATTTTGGCAGTATCCGTAGTACGGCTGGGTCGTTTCTAGGCTATGGTTAGCCTCAGCTAACTGTTCGCTAACCGGCTTCTAGGCTAAAGGCGAGCCACAGCCGGCTAGCAGAACAGTGCGACTCCAAGGTGAAGAAAGTGATCTAGGTGCCTGATCACTGCGATTGCAAGGTGGTTGAGAAGCTGTATATCAGAGGACTAGTATCCAAGCATTTGGTGTTAGAAGATTGCGTAGAAATCTGTTAAAATAACGTTAAAATGCCACAGAGTGACAGAGCTTCTCACTGTCAGGTACCGACGCTCACGCATGCGCACGCTCTGTATACAAGGTTTCTGCCCGACAGTGGCGTTATTTTAGTGATTATGTTGCGAGGAAAACGTTGAGATAACAGCCATTTTGGTTAGAACTGACTGAAAATAACTTTGTACTTCAAGTTTAAAATGATACTAAATATTTTTCAAGTGTCCAAATAAATTCCAAATATTATCAAATGATCTCACGGCACCCCTGGACTGCCGTCACGGCACCCCAGGGTGCCCTGTCACCCACTTTGAAAACCCCTGATCTACAAGCTCACAACGGTTGCATCTGCGACGTGACGTGAGCTTGTATGTCTGCTGTTAACCGGAAGTGTGGTGCAAAGAATTCTCCAGTAAATTCCCACGGAAAGAGGTGGATATGGAAGCTTTCTTTCCAAGGACTCTGGACACAACTGGTTAGACCAGACCAATACCAGGGCCCTGATTGCTCACCCAACTTTTCGGGGTGAGGAAATGGAGGGGCCAGAGCTAAATCAGCAGAGGCAAACATTTTTTTGCACCAGCGGATTTGTCTGATTCCAGGCTAATTTAGACCGTTCAAGCCATTTAGACCAGGATGGCAGCTTTACTGTTATGTCACTTTGAACCACTTTAACCATTATTTTGATACTTTGGATATTCAAAAATAGCAGATCTACAAGCTCACAGCGCGGTTGCATATCGTCACTGTCTGGCCAAAATCTCTTAACTCCATTTTTTAGGTTTTAGATTTTTTGTCATAAATCAGGGCTATTGAACACCCTTTACATCTGAGTGTTGGTTAACATAATATTGAACCAATGAAAATTAATAAAAAACCCTTTGGTCAAAACCTCCCTAACAACACTTGAGCTCATTTTCCCGAAAATGAACATTTTGGAGTTAAGAGGTTTCGGCCCCACAGCAGAGAGCTATTTTTGAGAAATCGTGAAGAATTGTGCAAATCTTTGAATATGTATATATTTTAAAGCAGAACATTTGTAACTCAAATCATTCTTTCTCGGGGTCCATGGAACAAAATATGTTAAGATGGGGGGATCCACGGTCAAATCTTGACTTTGAAACACAAGCTAAAAACAACAACCTTGATGTTCTCTGTTTCTACTTTTACTGGGAAGCAACAAATCAATAAAAATCACCCTGCTAGTTTCAGCTGACCACCTGTGCAGCACCTGTTCATGTTTTTAAATGATCTGTTAGTGGAGTTTAACTCTCAAATACCTGGAACGCGCCCGAGTCGCGTTAGATTTTAACCACTTTAACCATTATTGTATGCTTTAACCTTAGAAAATAGCAGATATACAAGCTCACAGCGCTGCGAGCTTGTATATCTGCTATTTTTCAGTAGTTAAAGCAGTCAATAATCCTAGGCCCTAAATGGGTTAAAAGCCTTTGTTGTGTCTTTGAACGTCTTTTCATGTCCTTTAGAAAGCACCTTGAAATGTTCATCACTGCTTCAGAATGTCAACACATTCACTATTATCCACTAATGAACGGGATTAATGAGCTGCTGCTGTATACACAAAACATGACACACATTTTCTCTGTGTGTGTGTGTGTGTGTGTGTGTGCGTGTGCGTGCGTGCGTGCGTGCGTGCGTGCGTGCGTGCGTGCGTGCGTGCGTGCGTGCGTGCGTGCGTGCGTGCGTGCGTGTGTATGTGCGCGTGCAGGTGCATGCAGAACACCATAGACGGGCCCTCAGACCAGGTTGAAGACTACCTGTGTGATCCAGAGGAGATGCCGCTAGGGGCCCGAGACAGCAGACTGCCCTGCCCTGAGGACTGTGTGCTGAATGACTGGGGGGCCTGGAGCCCCTGTACACTGGTATATATACTATAATATACTCTATCTATATCTGAATGACCCTGGAGCCCCTGTACACTGGTATATATACTATAATATACTCTATCTGAATGACTGGAGCCCCTGTACACTGGTACTATTATAATATATCTATATCTATACTGCACTGAAGACTGTGTCCTGAACGACTGGGGGGCCTGGAGCCCCTGTACACTGGTATATATACTATAATATACTCTATCTGAATGACTGGGGCCCCTGTACACTGGTACATATACTATAATATACTCTATCTGAATGACTGGGGCCCCTGTACACTGGTATATATACTATAATATACTATATCTGAATGACTGGGGCCCCTGTACACTGGTACATATACTATAATATACTCTATCTGAATGACTGGGGCCCCTGTACACTGGTATATATACTATAATATACTCTATCTGAATGACTGGGGCCCCTGTACACTGGTATATATACTATAATATACTCTATCTATATCTGAATGACCCTGGAGCCCCTGTACACTGGTATATATACTATAATATACTATATCTGAATGACTGGGGCCCCTGTACACTGGTATATATACTATAATATACTCTATCTATATCTGAATGACCCTGGAGCCCCTGTACACTGGTATATATACTATAATATACTATATCTGAATGACTGGGGCCCCTGGGGCCCCTGTACACTGGTATATATACTATAATATACTCTATCTGAATGACTGGAGCCCCTGTACACTGGTATATATACTATAATATACTCTATCTATATCTGAATGACCCTGGAGCCCCTGTACACTGGTATATATACTATAATATACTATATCTGAATGACTGGGGCCCCTGGGGCCCCTGTACACTGGTATATATACTATAATATACTCTATCTGAATGACTGGAGCCCCTGTACACTGGTATATATGCTATAATATACTCTATCTATATCTGAATGACCCTGGAGCCCCTGTACACTGGTATATATACTATAATATACTCTATCTGAATGACTGGGGCCCCTGTACACTGGTATATATACTATAATATACTCTATCTGAATGACTGGGGCCCCTGTACACTGGTATATATACTATAATATACTCTATCTGAATGACTGGAGCCCCTGTACACTGGTATATATACTATAATATACTATATATATATCTGAATGACCCTGGAGTCCCTGTACACTGGTATATATACTATAATATACTCTATCTATATCTACATCTATATCTAAATCTATACATATCCCTATCCACAACTTTCCAACATCCCATCGTTCATTGCGCAGAAGGCATGTGGCATTTCCGGTGCCGCAGCCGAGAGTGATCTACAAGCTCACAACAGTTGCATCTGCGACGCAACGTGAGCTTGTATGTCTGCTGTTAACCGGAAGTGTCTCGCAGATAATGCTGCAGTAAATGATCGCGGAAACAGGTGGATATCTATACACAGAAGAGGAAAAAAAGCGGCACTCCAAAATGGATGCAAAAGAGAGCTGAGAGCTTGCAGATCCCCTATTGTCCACCAAACGTGCTCTTTTAGGGATTCTCATTCTCAGCTCCTGCCTCTCTGACATTCTCTGCACGTCCCTGATTAGTGGTTATTATAACCGTAGGTCGCAAGACAGGGGCGCTGGAAGTGGGGTGCTGAGGGAGCTGCAGCTCCCCTGGTGGTGGGGAGAAAAAAAAAAAAAAAAAAACTTTTTTTTTTTTTTTTTTTAATAAGCCTAATATAATATAATACACACACACAGAGCTATATTAAAACAATAATGTATTTGACTTTGGGGAATAAAATATGTTGAAAAAAGGTATTTGATTATCACATGGTGACCTAATCACATGGTCACCTTGCCACTTCCGGTCAGAAGGGAAGTCAAATTTAAATCCCGCTTTGATGGCACACCAAAGTCTATTTATTTGAGAACTAGAAACTGTCTATAGGCTCATTGTTGCAAACACCGTTGTATATGGGGAATAAAAAACTGTAGAAAACTGTTACAAAAATAATACCCGATTTCGTAGTGTGTGCGTGAGTGACTGTGTGTGTGCATGCGTGCTGTGTGTTGCACTGTGTGCTAAAATAACTCGTAACTATATAGCTCCTTGTTACACCGTTGTGCGGGGAATAAGCACCCGAAACCGTAATAAAAATAACCCAAAACCGGATAAAAAACGTGAATTTTTCGGCGTGCGGCCTTTGGCCGCACGCATGAACTCCTCCAGGCTCAGCTCCCCTTGGAATTTGGGAGTTCCAGCGCCCCTGTCGCAAGAACAACTAATCTACAAGGCTGTATGGCAGGGTTCCCCAATAGGCGGCCCGCGGGGGTCTACTGTCTGGCCCCCACCAACCCCAGTAATAATGGTGGTATAAGAGCAGCAACAACACTAGTATATCGTCGTTGTCGGCTGGAAATCTCTTATCTCCAAATTTGTACGTTCTTTCCCAAATCATACAAGGCTGTCGCACAAAAGTAGTGAAAACAGCAGATCTACAAGCACACAACGCCTGCGAGACGATATCTGAACTTTCACAGTCGCTGGAGTAGCAGGAACGCCGCCTTCGCCCCCTGCAATGTTGTGGCCCTCGGCTTGGTACCCTAGACATGATTCGGCCCTTGGGGAACACTAATTGGGGAACCCTGGTCTATGGAGTGTTACACAGTGTATTGTACACACTGTACAGAGCTGTAGGAAGTGTTACACAGAGATGTGCAGGTTGGGGGAGTCGGTGGGATCAACCACTGATCCCACCGACTCCCCACCGGGAGCTGAACTCCCTATGGCCCTCCACAATACACACATGTATAGACAATACACACAACATGCCTAGCCCATTGGTTGAACGCTTCAAGAGATGCGCGCGCGAAAGACAGCCACCCACCCACACACACATACACGCTCGCACGCACACACACGCACACACACACACACACACACACACACACACACACACACACACACACACACACACACACACACACACACCCAGATTAGCGTAATGTCTCTGGAGATCAGAGCGCTCTGTGATGTCAGAACGTCACACAGAGCCGGGAGCAGAGGTTCTTGGAGTGTTTCTGAATGGATGAAACCCTGGGATTACCAGGCTCTTTATTCTCTGTACGCTGCTTTACTGAATCACAGCGTCACGCTGCGTGCTGCGCCAGGCCTAGAGAACGCATAACCTCCATAATTTATCAGTGCTACGCAGAAACAAACCGCCACAGGGAAGAGCAGATTGAATTCATGCTAGGTGGGATCGCTTACATCAGACTCATTCTCCCTTCCAACCCTTACTGAATTATCATTATGTTATTCCAGTAACTGTACTGAAATAAGATATTACTAGAAAGATTCTGGGAAATTGCAATGAGTACTATTGTAATATAGAGCTACAGTATTTTACACTGTTACTGAACAAACATTCTATATGGGCCATACGAGATGTCGGTATCCGAAAGGTGGCAAAGGTTACCATGCATTTTTGAAAAGCTCTATATCTGTAGATTATATGTTCAAACCTTTTTAGGTCGTGACCCCCAAAATAAACATATTTGAACTGGGAACCCCCACCCTGACTAGCACATGGAATTGTAGGTATTACATGTAATGTGACTCGGTTCCACAGATACATATTGTGAAAATAGCAGATCTACATGCTCACAACGCCTCGCAACGCGAGGCGGTGTGAGCATGTAGATCGGCTATTTTCACAATGTTCGCCTCTTGCTTACTTAATATTTGACAGTTTGGCCACTCCTGTCGAATATTCGACTATTCAAATACTTTGAGGTCGAATAATTCGAATACAAAAAATCACTATTCGTGAATGCCCTACTAGGCAGTCGCCTACTCTGCCTATTGGCTGGGCCACCTCTGAAGGAGACACACATCAAACGTGTTGTGTTGACCGGACAGCATTCTCTGGTTTTACACTAAAAGGATGTTGTAGGGGCTTCACTCAGGGATTTAAACATGGAGCCCCAGAATCCATGCCGACAAGGGCGGGCAGGACCAAAACATGTGAATCTAAGTGGCCGTGTGTCTCTGATTCAGTAAGGCAACAACCTCGTCTATTAAGCCCAGTTCAGAGCAAAGATTTGCAGCGAGGCAAATCTGTTTTAAGCCCCGGTTTATCCTCCTCCGTACAGCGGAGCATACGTTTAAGCGTTAGAGCGTTGTGGAGGATGAAATTGCAGTGATTTGAGTTGCCCTTTAGTAACGCATGGACTACTTCTTGTTGAGGGAACTGGTCTTTATTTAAAGGCCCACTTCACCTCTGGGACAACCCTATCTTATTTTATTGTTGTTCGGGACACGATCAACACAATCCTGAGTTATTTTTTGTGTTCAATCTGTGTTTTAGATATTTTAGTATTTCAGCAGGACTAGTGATGCATTTTGCATCATGGCCACCATGAGGCCGATTCTTGCAAAACACATTTTTGGACACTGCTCCTACAATTTTTGCCCTAAAATCATGCAAATCGGTACACAGTATATCTACACTCATCTCATCAACATGGATCTGTCCCATTTAGCGCCACCTTCAGGCCGATTTATTAAAACACATTTGTGGACACTACTCCTACAGATTTTGCCCTAAAATCACGCAAATCACTACACAGTATGTCTACACTGATGTCATCAACATGGATCTGTCCCATATAGCGCCACCATCAGGCCGATTTTTTCAAACACATTTTTGGACACTGCTCCTACGAATTTTGCCCTAAAATCACGCAAATCTGTACACACTTGCTCTACACTCATGTCATCAACATGGATCTGTTCCATTTAGCACCACCTTCAGGCAGAGTTTTTAAAACACATTTTTGGACACTGCTCCTACACATTTTGGACTAAAATCACGCTGCGACCTGACGGTCGCTTATCTCCCGATTAGGGAGTCTTGCTGGTGCTATATGTGAAAAAAAGGTTGTACACTGATCAGTGGAGTTATAGGTAAAAACAAAAATCGGCCTGTTATAGCGCCACCATGAGGCTGATTTGAAAATATTTAAGTGGCATTTATTCCTATTGGGAATGTGCATGCACAATTTCACCAAAATCGCACACTGCGTTCATGATTTCTGGCATTTTATTCAAAACTGACCAATCCTGATAACTTTGGATGCCAGTTTTAGCCAATCAGGATGGAATATAGAAAATGGGACAGATCCATGTCGATCACATGACTGTAGAGACACTGTCTACCGATTTGTGTGATTTTCGGACAAAATCTGTAGGAGTACTGGCAATAGTTAGTTTTGCAAAAAACGGCCTCCTGATGGCCCATGTTCTGAATTGGTATCCAGGGAGTGTGTGTGCATAGTTTGGCAGCGACCGGGCCAACGGCGCCGGAGATTAGCTTGTAACGGACGGACGGACGCCCGGACGGACGCCCGGACGGACGGACGGACGGACGGACAAAAACATACTCTCCCCCATGCCTTCGGCTGGTGGAGACAATTAATTATACACATAGCAACTATAGTCCTATAGAAATAATGTTGTTCAATAGCAGTTCAGCCACAGTGAACACAATGTTGTGGAATGGGCCTCGGGTCTTGATGGGTCACCAGTGTAACGCTCAGGATTCAAACCCGGGTCTCCCATGTGAAAGTCCAATATCTTAACCATTGATCCAAAGGGACATCCCTATGGACTGAGGGAGATACTAGACTCTTGAGGGCATCATGCTGAGGCTGTGAGTCAGTCTGCTACACCAGCATTTGAGTGTGTACTTGGTGTAATCACGCCACGCCTCTATAAATAGCACGCTAGCATCCAAATCCTGCATGTACAACAAGAATGATACGCTGGAATGTGTAGCGTAGCAACGCAGGAGGGGGGGGGGGGGGGAGCTGTCAGTCACCCTGTGGTCCTCTAGGGACGGATAATTAGCATGGATATGGAATGTGTCGTTGTCGTCCCCCCCCCCCCCCCACACACCGCACAAGAACCCCACAAATAGAAACCGTTTGACACGCGTTTGAGTCCAGGATCAGTTTTATCTGGCTGATGCCGATGAGGGAAATGCAGACGCTGCTGCTACAGCTGTGGAAAATCTCTCTCTCTCTCTCCCTCTCTCTCTCTCTGTCTGTCTCTCTCTCTCTCCCTCCCTCTCTCTCTCTCTCTCTCTCTCTCTCTCTCTCTCTCTCTCAGCTCTTAGTGTATATCCTCTCCTGGCATTAATGTAATATCATGAGGAATGTTCAGCTTATTGACTGAACCACTCACTCACCACTAACAGAGTTACAGGTAACTTTTTTTTCCGGTAATGAGTTATCACACCACAGTTACTGGTCAAACGCTTTAGTCGTTACTTGTGTTACTATGAACCCCCCCCCCCCCCCCCCTGTCCTGCTTATTAGGATAAATATTTGTGCTAATATATCATCACAAGTAAGGTTATGTTATATTAAGTGGCAAATTACGTGACAATGCATCTCAGGCGAGTTTATGGAGTAACGCAAAAGTAATGTAAGTAGTGTAACTAATGACTTTCTCCAGGGAGTAATCAAGTAAAGTAAGGCGTTACTGCCCCTGCCCTTTTACCCGTCTGTAAAAGGTGTCCTCTCCAGAACAGGAACACAGTTTTCACTATGGTGAAAGAAATGAAAATGCCCCCTCTTTCCATGCCATACCTGAAGGCAGCATTCAAGAGAATTGCCTTGTCCAAACTCTCCTGAACTTGAATGCAGCATCTTATGTTGAAAGAACTGCCCTCTCTGTGTAGAAATCCATGCCGTTACGCCACATCTCCAGTATTCACTTGATTATGCTTAGTTCAGTGTGGTATCAAGCAACGAAAATAGCCGACCTCCAAGCTCAGGTCAGCTATTTTTCATATTTTCACCAAAAGGCCTTTTTAGAAATGTCAGCCCCTGCCTCTCTAAGCTTCTCTGCACGTCCCTGTCAGGTGACAACAAGTGACTTAAACCTTTCTTTGCTCTATCTCATGAACCTACTTGTGGTTTATATCAGTGTGTGTGTGTGTTTTCTTTTTTTTCACTGACAAAAACTGAATAAAAACACAATAAAAACTAGCAATACAAGCTCGGAGGTTGGCTATTTTCTATATGTTTTCACCAAAAGGCCCTTTTAGAAATGTCAGCCCCTGCCTCTCTAACATTCTCTGCACGTCCCTGTGTCCCCTCTTGCAGCCCTGCAGTGTGAACAGCACTCGGGAGAGGACAGCCCTCCCCATCCGTCAACCCGGCCAGGGAAAGGACTGCCCCCCCACCAAGGAGACGGAGCCATGCGGACTGAACCGGAACTGCTTCCATTACTCCTACAACATCACTGGTAAGAACTGCTTCCATTACTCCTACAACATCACTGGTAACAACTGCTTCCATTACTCCTACAACATCACTGGTGAGCATGTTACTGAAACACCCCCACCTAGAGCATACCGTCGTTGTCAGATGAAAACCTTGTATGTCCAAAACGGTTCGTTTTGCATTTATCATTTTAAAAATGATTTAAACTAGTGAAAACAGCCGATCTACAAGCACACAACGCCTCGCGGTGCGAGGCGTTGTGTGCTTGTAGATCGGCTGTTTTCACTACTTTTGTGAGATGGCCTTGGATGATGAAGCAGGGCTTTACTTTGCGAAAGAAAGAACAAATTTGAAACTTGGAGATACAAGGTTTCTGTCCGACAGTGACGATATGTAACCTGAACTCATTTTATTGTTTTAATCGGGTTTTAAGTGAATATTGTTTATGTGACCTTGTTATTGAGAATGCAATCTGAACACATGTGGTTGGGATGTGTGTGTGTTTGGATGAAGGTCATCCCATGTTGGCTTGTGCTGGACAGTTTGGTCAAAACAGACATTCAAAGTGAGTGGACGATAATCTTAACAGAAACACGTACAGTAAAAGAGCTAACCCTGAAGGACCATAACAGGTCTGTACATTTGAGTGAGTTCAAATGGAACCACATGGACCCTTTCCATGGATCCATTTGGTTTCATTTGGACGCTCTCTTGTTAAGATGGTCCTTGCAAATAAAACATATTTGAGAACAACTAGTACTAGTTGGACTCCTGACTAGGGATGCGGTATCGGTACTCGTGGTATCGGTACTCGCCTCAATACCGGCCTATTTTGCGGTATCGGTACTCGTCCGATACTGCTCACAAAGCGCCTGAGTACCCTGTGTGTTCCGCCACTTCGCCTTTCTCTCTCTCTCTTAAAGTATCAAAAGTAAAAATACAAAATGTTTGAGCATAGCAGATCTAGAAGATCATGCACAGTACAGGAATTTCCATGGGCTAAACCTGAAAAGAAAAGTGAAATGTGTGGCAGTTGTGCCATGTTCTGGGAAAGCAATGCAATTTAAAAAAAAAAGAAAAAAAAACGTAATTTAAAGACATTTTGTATTATTAATTGTACTCGTATCGGTACTCAGTATCGGCGAGTACTCAAAATGAAGTACTCGTACTTGTACTCGGTCAGCAAAAAAGTGGTATCGGGACATCCCTACTCCTGACATTCATAGTAAATATCAGTATTCTGAAGCAAACCTGGAGACTTGACTTTCAGTAATTGGGTTGTATGATCAAAATAAGAACATAATGGTGTGGAATCTATAATCTATAATTTGCCACGCACTAAACAAAGTCTTACGGACATGTAGATGAGATGTCATGTAGATGTAGATGAGCCCTGATCATGTGGTTGGTTTGTGTATGTAGATGTAGATGAGCCCTGATCATGTGGTTGGTTTGTGTATGTAGATGTAGATGAGCCCTGATCATGTGGTTGGTTTGTGTATGTAGATGTAGATGAGCCCTGATCATGTGGTTGGTTTGTGTATGTAGATGTAGATGAGCCCTGATCATGTAGATGTAGATGAGCCCTGATCATGTGGTCGGTGTGTGTTTGTTCCCTGTCAGATTGTAGATGAGACATGTAGATGAGATGTCATGTAGATGTAGATGAGCCCTGATCATGTGGTTGGTTTGTGCATGTAGATGTAGATGAGCCCTGATCATGTGGTCGGTGTGTGTTCATGTAGATGTAGATGAGCCCTGATCATGTGGTCGGTGTGTGTTCATGTAGATGTAGATGAGCCCTGATCATGTGGTCGGTGTGTGTTCATGTAGATGTAGATGAGCCCTGATCATGTGGTCGGTGTGTGTTTGTTCTCCTGTCAGATTGGAGCACCTGTCATGTAGATGTAGATGAGCCCTGATCATGTGGTCGGTGTGTGTTTGTTCCCTGTCAGATTGGAGCACCTGTCAGCTGAGTGAGAGAGCGGTGTGTGGCAGTGGGATCAAGACCCGCATGCTGGACTGTGTTCGCAGCGACGGCAAGTCTGTGGACCTCCGTTTCTGTGAGGAGGTGAGTCTTCTATCCCCCCTTCACCTCCGTTTCTGTGAGGAGGTGAGTCTTCTATCCCCCCTTCACCTCCGTTTCTGTGAGGAGGTGAGTCTTCTATCCCCCCTTCACCTCCGTTTCTGTGAGGAGGTGAGTCTTCTATCCCCCCTTCACCTCCGTTTCTGTGAGGAGGTGAGTCTTCTGTCCCCCTTCACCTCCGTTTCTGTGAGGAGGTGAGGCTTCGGTCCCCCCTTCACCTCCGTTTCTGTGAGGAGGTGAGGCTTCGGTCCCCCCTTCACCTCTGCTTCTGTGAGGAGGTGAGTCTTCTATCCCCCCTTCACCTCCGTTTCTGTGAGGAGGTGAGTCTTCTATCCCCCCTTCACCTCCGTTTCTGTGAGGAGGTGAGTCCAGTGTCACATGCTTATATCCCCCTTTCTGTGAGGAGGTGAGTCTTCTGTCCCCCCTTCACCTCCGTTTCTGTGAGGAGGTGAGTTCAGTGTCACATGCTTATATCCCCCCTTCTGTGAGGAGGTGAGTCCAGTGTCACATGCTTATATCCCCCCTTCTGTGAGGAGGTGAGTCCAGTGTCACATGCTTATATCCCCCCTTCTGTGAGGAGGTGAGTCCAGTGTCACATGCTTATATCCCCCTTTCTGTGAGGGACTTGTGATTTTTGCAAGTCAAATCGACTCGGTAAAGAGTTGAGTTGAAATCAACTTGCGTCGACTGCGTGAACGGGGGACAAAACCCGAAAATGACTTACCGCTGAACTTCATAGAAGAGCCTAAAGCGATCCTTTCTCCCTTAACTCATTCATTGCCTTTTCAAAATGGCCCCCAAATTCCTCACTGCCACGTTCCTAAATGTCTAGTGCACGGATACATTTCTAGTGCACGGATCGTGCATGCCCATGCCTAGATCATGCACCATATGTGTAGTACTTTTTCACAGTTTCCAAACAAAAAAATCCGCTTGGAAATCCGTTCAGGCATTCATGAGATAGAAGCCTTCAAAGTCTTCAAATGTAAACAAACATGGCTGCCATTTTGAAAGATGTGTTTGTTATGGGGCTAAACACGCAATTTCGCGATTGCGATCATGCTAATACTTTTTAGGCATTTTTTTTTTTTTTTTTTTTTTTTTTACGGGAAAACTCCGGAAACTCTGGCCATGGCAGTCTGGGGGTACTGAAATAACACGGGAAACTCGGGCTTGGCTTTTGTGTTTATGTTAATATTATAGATTCCATTGCAAGCCGCATCATTACATAATAATAACCTTTTCAGACTCCACCTAAACCCTTAGCACTACAGGAAATCAATTACCATATTGAAGCTAGTTAGCATTCGTTTTTTAGGTTTTTAGAACTTTGATTATATTGTGTTTTTTTTTCTAAATAGATATCCATTTGCATTTGTTATATTGCTGTTGATGTACTGACATATTATCTTGTTTATTATTGTGATGTTTTATCTGCTTATTGTAAGTCGCTTTGGATTAAAAGCGTCTGCTAAATGCCTAAACTGTAAACTGTAAACTGTAATAATCCTAATTCCTACATAATATGGGATCCAACACTTGAAGTTGGTCATTAATTAATGTCTGAGTGATCATTCCATTGAAAAAAACACAGTTGGAAAAGGCTTGACAATAAGCAATCCTTCTGTTTGAATGCTGTACATATGCACACATGGAACAAAAATAATGGTAGAAAAAAAATACAAAGGATAAAAACGTTTTATATTTCAACTTTCGACTTTCTCTGGTGGGGGGTCGACTTGTGTAATGAAGTCGATTGAGTCGACTTGTCAGCTTTATGGTTAATGCCCTAGGGTCCAGTGTCAGACGCTTATATCCCCCCCTTCACCAAATAAAACCTCATTTAGAGATTCATGAAGGAAGGGATTAAGACTCAAGGCCAGGACCCCCTGAGCCAATTATCTATTAGGGGTCCCAGAACCACATCCCCCACCCGACCCATTGAAACTACACAGAACAGGCAGTTGGGTGGTGGGTGGGTGGCTGGGCTCGCAGTCAAACACATTAATGGAGTTGTTGTAAGGCATTTATGTGTAGGTTCAAGAAAACAAGCATTTACTGTACATGTTTTACAGTCTAAGACATACAGTATATCCGTATTTACATGATATTTATTTGCATTGTTAAAAAAACATCTTCAAATGAATGTTCCATAATGTAGGCTTAATGTAGGAGTAGTAAACCAGTGGTTCACAAAGGTTTGAGACCCAACACCCAAAAGAGAAATGTGATCATTTTCACTACCTCTTAGATTTTCTTTTTCTTTTTTAATACTTTTGAATAATGTATAGATTATAGATTTTTATTTTCTAGTATTTTGAAATAATAATAATGATTAAAAAGGGAAACTCTGACCTAACCCCTCATGTTGTTGTTGTTTATGTTTCAGCTTGGTCTGGACAGGAAGTGACCTTTAACCCCTCATGTTGTTGTTGTTTACGTTTCAGCTTGGTCTGGACAGGAAGTGACCTTTAACCCCTCATGTTGTTGTTGTTTATGTTTCAGCTTGGTCTGGACAGGAAGTGACCTTTAACCCCTCATGTTGTTGTTGTTTATGTTTCAGCTTGGTCTGGACAGGAAGTGACCTTTAACCCCTCATGTTGTGGTTTACGTTTCAGCTTGGTCTGGACAGGAAGTGACCTTTAACCCCTCATGTTGTGGTTTACGTTTCAGCTTGGTCTGGACAGGAAGTGACCTTTAACCCCTCATGTTGTTGTTGTTTATGTTTCAGCTTGGTCTGGACAGGAAGTGACCTTTAACCCCTCATGTTGTTGTTGTTTATGTTTCAGCTTGGTCTGGACAGGAAGTGACCTTTAACCCCTCATGTTGTGGTTTATGTTTCAGCTTGGTCTGGACAGGAAGTGACCTTTAACCCCTCATGTTGTGGTTTACGTTTCAGCTTGGTCTGGACAGGAAGTGACCTTTAACCCCTCATGTTGTGGTTTACGTTTCAGCTTGGTCTGGACAGGAAGTGACCTTTAACCCCTCATGTTGTTGTTGTTTATGTTTCAGCTTGGTCTGGACAGGAAGTGACCTTTAACCCCTCATGTTGTTGTTGTTTATGTTTCAGCTTGGTCTGGACAGGAAGTGACCTTTAACCCCTCATGTTGTTGTTTGTGTTTCAGCTTGGTCTGGACAGGAAGTGACCTTTAACCCCTCATGTTGTTGTTGTTTATGTTTCAGCTTGGTCTGGACAGGAAGTGGCAGATGAACGCTTCCTGTGTGGTGGAATGCCCCGTCAACTGCCAGCTCTCCGATTGGTCCACGTGGTCTGACTGCACCCAATCATGTGGCCTGGCCGGTACGTAGCTCTGTGATTGGTCTGACTGCACCCAATCATGTGGCCTGGCCGGTACGTAGCTCTGTGATTGGTCTGACTGCACCCAATCATGTGGCCTGGCTGGTACGTTGCTCTGTGATTGGTCTGACTGCACCCAATCATGTGGCCTGGCTGGTACGTTGCTCTGTGATTGGTCAATGTGGTCTGACTGCACCCAATCATGTGGCCTGGCTGGTACGTAGCTCTGTGATTGGTCAATGTGGTCTGACTGCACCCAATCATGTGGCCTGGCCGGTACGTAGCTCTGTGATTGGTCACCCAATCATGTGGCCTGGCCGGTACGTAGCTCTGTGATTGGTCACCCACTCATGTGGCCTGGCCGGTACGTAGCTCTGTGATTGGTCACCCACTCATGTGGCCTGGCCGGTACGTTGCTCTGTGATTGGTCAGTGTGGTCTGACTGTACACATACGGAAGTTGGTAGGCCAATCAGAGGCAGGTGTCATAGTAGCTAAATGTGGCATTAAAAGATTACACATTTCTATCGTCTATCTTAACTAGACCAGGTCAACCTGGTTGTGCCAGACCCCCTGTCTGTCATCATCATTTATGACATCATGCCTTTTGTAGGCATGTCATCATCATGTCATCATCATATATACCCTTTATATAGAAAACCCGGACAGACCGACATTTGCTTATGTAGGCCTACCCATTTCATGGGTCTGGCAATTACAATGAAATGAAGTTGACATATTTTATTTTTGCCAGACCCATGAAATGGGTAGGCCTACATAAGCAAATGTCTGTCCGGGTTTTCTATATAAAGGGTATATATGATGATGACATGATGATGACATGCCTACAAAAGGCATGATGTCATAAATGATGATGACAGACAGGGGGTCTGGCACAACCAGGTTGACCTGGTCTAGTTTTAAAAGCAACTGTTGCATAATCGCAATATTAGCGACTTTAAGCTCGATGATTTTCAGGACGGCAACGCCAGGCGGACTACGGCTGCTATGACGTAATCGCCGTAGCGATCAAAATGGTTAAGCAAAGCCTCGGCGGCGACGGGTTCCCACCCCTTTCACTGAACGCTTTGGTTCCCATGGCGACGCGTACACGCAGCAGACGGAGTAGGCGCTACGTGGGAAGGGACCTTCTGCCGTAGTAGAGGCGGCTGCGGCAAAGGCAGGTTTATCTATCGAGCGCGGATCATTTCCGGTTACCGTTGTCATCTGCCGTTGCCGTAGCGTTGCTTAAGGTCGCTATCACACAAGACGGTGTAACTTCTGCGCCGCCTATAGGGGCACTCGCCTTTCAGGCTCCTGTTCCAATAATCACAATAACCAACACCCTCTCGTGTTATATTGCTTAAAGGTGATACACCATGAAAATTCACTTTTCCTATTTTAAAACCTTTTTTTGGGGTCCCACTAGCACCTTCTATCCTCACAAAGTCCCATTTCTGACCGTTGTGTCTTTCTCTGGTTTTGAGAAGGCGAAGGTTAAAAGTATCCCACGGGTTCTCAAAACAGGCTGTCCAGATTTGCTGCCGTTTGTGACGTCATAAACGACCGTTTTTGAAGAAAGAAAAAAAACGGTGGCGCAGTTCAGGCCAAAGGTGGTACTGCAGCTGAAAATGCTCTGAGAGCCATTCAAAATGAGAGAGGCTCTCTATTCAGGAGTGGAAATTTAGCCTCAAACCTTTTGAAAAACGTTTTTGGGACATAAACAATATGACATAAATACTTTTTAAATGCATGGTGTATCACCTTTAAATACGCAGCGTGGCCGCGGCTCCAAAATCCTCAATGCAGCTGACAGAAAGAAAGAAAGAAAGAAACACAGCCTTTATTTTATTTTCCAGCAGTAGTGGCCGGGCCAAAACCATAAAAATGCAGGCCGTATGACGTGAGAAATGTTTTTTTTTTAGCCCTAAACCAACTGCAGAAAGAGGATATGATGATGACCTGCTGTGTAATTCCATAGCATCAGATCATTGATCGGTGCTCCATTATGACTGTCTGTCTGTGAGAGCCTGAGGGAACTCTGTGCTCTCCAAGAGTCCTTGAGTGGAGGCTTAATACCAACCCACACATCATCACTGACAGGAAGGAACCTCTTAACTCCACATCTTAACTTCCTGTGTTTGGCTTCTCGGTTCATGGAAACCTTTGGTCCGATCTAACTGCCACTCAGTGTCAGGCACGTGCACACATACACATCAAAGGGGGCTTGATCCCCTGCCCTTTTATATGTCTGTAAAAAGTGCCCTCTCCAGACCATGAATGCAGTTTTCACTATGGTGAAATAAATGCAAATGCCCCCTCTTTCCATGCCATACCTGAAGGCAGCATTCAAGAGAATCTCCTTGTCCAAACTCTCCTGAACTTGAATGCAGCATCTTATGTTGAAAGAATTGCCCTCTCTGTGTAGAAATCCATGCCGTTACGCCACATCTCCAGTATTCACTTGATTATGCTTAGTTCAGTGTGGTGTCAAGCCACAAAAATAGCAGACCTCCAAGCTCACAACGCGTCACACCGTGACGTGTTGTGAGCTTGGAGGTCTGCTAGTTTTGTCGATATTGCCACCAAAAGGCCCTTTTAGAAATGTCAGCCCCTGCCTCTCTAACATTCTCTGCACGTCCCTGCTCAGTGTACACCCCAGGGGTCATAAGATGAGATACACAAGTTTGAGGCCATTCGGACGGACGGACGGACGGACGGACGGACGGACGGACGGATGGTGCCCAAGTCATTCCATCACGATACACAAAGATTGACTCTGGTGGATTGAAACTTCTGCTTGGAATACCATGAAGCTAATTGTCTGTGTGACCTTTTTAACTAAATGACTCAGTGTGTCGAGAGATTTGGGCAGAGGCCAGTGTATGCAACGGTGGAAACTATAAGAAACTAAGTACATTTACTCAAGTACTGTACTTAAAGGAGTAGTTCACCCCCAAAATGACTTTTTTTTCTTTTGATTACTCACGCCATGGAGACTTGAGTTCAATAATATTTTTGTCGCATGTGATTATAGTACATTTACCCCCATTGATTCTGGATGGGGACCCAAATGCATTCGGGTCTCCATCTGGAATCAATGGGGGTACATTTAATGTAATTAAATTATGAATGCTTAGGAATGCGACAAAAAACAAACAATTATTATTGAACTCAAGTCTCCATGGCGTGAGCAATCAAAAGGAAAAAAGTCATTTTGGGGGTTTTGAGGTACTATTACTTTACTGGAGTATTTCCAATTGTCAGTACTTTTACTTAACCCTTTCCAAGCCACAGGGAGCCACTCATCTTTTCCCGTACTTTCCGTATTTACCGAAATAAATGATTTTCATCCGAAAATCGGCGATCGTCTAACCTTCCCTAGTCACCACTCGTGCATCGATAGCTCATGGCTGGTCTGACATGAAGCAGAAGTGATGTCATGGCCCTTTCCTTCTCCAAGGCACCTTCCCCCATTCGGTTACTGTCTGTACACGAGTGCTTCTACTGCAGCCGTGCTGGGGGCTATGCTAGCGAAACTTTTCAGTTCTACTCTTGAGTCACACGTGGATTATTTGAGGGGACATTTACGTGAACGGATCGCGCACGCGAAACGCACAGGGACATGATGCGTCAGCCGAATCTCCCACTCTAAGCCAATGCAGATTGAGTTTTTCACTGGGAACTGGGGTGAGTATACAACGGGGGATCGCGGTATGGTAATGGGGGATGAAGACCACGTGATATAGCGCTGGATTTCTGGTAAAATGAATGCGGTTCAGATCATAATATAATAATAGAAATTTCACGGCTAATCTACCAACAACCATTCTATTTCGGCAAAGTGTTAATATAATATATTTATACTTTTTTACTCCACTCGTTACTTCATGCACTCTGATTATTATTACAAAACTTACATTAACACATGGGCTGCTCAGGTTTATAACATTTCTAGCTGTTGCTGCTGCCGCCGTTCACTTACGCTTTATTTTGAAGAGCCTCGGAAGCTTTGTGCGTGTGCACGTGGGTGTCCACTGACGATTGAGGAAGATAATCCCTTTGTTTACAAACGCTCGCGAAACTAAAATCCAAACGGGGGCCGACCATCGCGTTATAGTGTCGCCGTGAAAACAATCAGATCTCTGCTTCCCTGGCGTTCTTTTCACCTCATTCAGAGATAAAGCCCTTTTTATGTTTCAGAGTAGAATGGAAATCAATGCAACCAGCTCGTGCCATTTTCTCTCTCTCTCTCGGGGTGATATATGGACTCGGGTCATTCAGAGGGCAGGCAGCTGCACGTACAGTTAACCCTTCGTTGTCTCGTTCAGGGACGAGACAACTCCTTTTGGCATGGTGACACCTAGTGGCCTTAACTCGTTACTGAACGAGTTTGGCTCCTTGGGTGTTAACCACTTCAGCCCTATTTACATTTCGGCCTTTTAAAAGAAAAAAGCTGATCTTCCTTATTTTCAAAAGATTTTTTTTTTACATTTGAAAACTTGAAATGGGACACTCTGCATAGTGAATACTTGTACCCCATTTTGGTACTTTAAGTGCATTTTAAATCCCGACTTTTACTGGTAACAGAGTATTTACTACAATGCAGTGTTAATACTTTTACCTAAGTAAAAGAAAATGTTGTACTTTTTTCTACCAGTGACCTTTTTAGCAAAATGACTCCAGTGAGTCAAGCGGTCGTGGTCAGAGGCCAGCAGAATGAAACATTAAACAAATGACATGAAAGGACGTTCGTTGCCCTTTAGGCCTTGTTCTCTCACATGACTGAGCTCTCTCTCACACACACACACACACACACACACACACACACACACACACACACACACACACACACACACACACACACTTCAAAGCTCTCTCTCTCTATGAATATGAAATAAGCGTGAGTGGGATTCCTTTTGAGGGCTGTACAGTATTATAGCACGCATGGCTAGAGCTCCAAGTCTCAATTAACACCGGGAACATTTCCTCAGCTGAAATGCCGCCGCGGCGGCGGTGCTCACACACACAAGTGTTTGATGGTTTTTCCTGCCTTGTGTATCGTTTAGTAAAGCGGCGAGTGCCGAGTGTAATTCTTTCATTTCACCGGGGTAAGAAGGAGGATAATTCTTTCATTTCACCGGGGTGAGAAGGAGGATAATTCTTTCATTTCACCGGGGTGAGAAGGCAGCCAGGCAGAATGTTCCCTCGGAGAGAGAAACGCTAATTAGTTTCCTCGCCGCCTTCCCTTTGGGCCGGCGTGTTAAATTACCGGGTTATCCTGGGTAAAAGCAGTCCCCCCCCCCCCCAACCACGACAAGCGACAGTCTTCCTTGTTTTAATTGTAAAACAACAAGGATTCCCTACATTATTCAGAAACGGCCCGTGGGCTGATATAGTCGAGGAGGAGGTTTCAAAAAACGGCTGCGGTTTTCAGATGAAGTCATTTGAGGAGAAGAGTGGAACAACGCAGAGCAGACGGTGGTCTATTCAGAGCAGACGGCTTGTTTCCTCCCTGCTTAAACCAGGTTACCTTGAAGTATTAAACCCTTAGGACCTGGGATTATTTCCTACTTTAGCTATTGTAAAATGGGGAAATCTCGCTCTTTCGATGTGTCATTCTTTCGACAACCAGCGTCGGCAGGTTAGCTACTTGTGTCACAGTTACTGAGGATAGGTTTAGGCTTAAGCATAGAGGTTAGCATTCACCAGCGTCGGCAGGTTAGCTACTCGTGTCACAGTTACTGAAGTTAGGTTTAGGTTTAGGCATAGAGGTTAGCATTCACCAGCGTCGGGCAGGTTAGCATTTCACCAGGTTAGCATTCACCCGTGTAGAAAGAATGGGCCGTCAAACAGATGCTATGTCGCAATATCGACACGCTCCCTGGTAAAATAGCAGATATACACGCAAGCTTGTAGATCTACTATTTTAGAAGAATCCTGAATCTTTGAATATATATCTTTCAAAGCAAACTTCTGTAACTCAAATATCTGCTTCTGGGTGGTCCCTGGAACAACATATTTTGAGATGGGGGTCCGCGGCCAAATACATGTAATTTTGGGGGTCCTTGACCTGAAAAAGTTTGAGCACCACTGACATAGAAACATATAGTTTTGTGTTTCAGAAACCTGTTGGGATTTTGGGGACATTTATAGAATCAGGTCAATATATTCAAAGACTTGCACATAATGTTCACGTTTTTTTCTTTTTTAAATAGCAGATATACAAGCTCACAGCGCGGCACTCGGTGCCGTGCTGTGAGCTTGTAGATCTGCTATTTGTCAATAGCTAAAGCGTAAAATAATGTTTTAAAGTGGTGAAAATCTAACGTAATAAAGACGCGTTCCCGGTTTAAACGTCTTAAGAGGAACCTGAGCTGGATGAAGTACTTCCAAGGCCCAGGGACGAGATGAGCCACTCTGCTGGGATCCAGCATGGAGAGGCCACTGCATCGTTTTAAGGAAGATTCATGAGTTATATAATCCCTCCTCCGCCCACCATTTATAGGAAGAAACTGTGGTTTCACAGCTAAAACAATACCTTGATTCAATCACAGTGGACTCAGTGAGACTGTTTCTCCTCGTTTAGAGTCAATCCACACGGATCTTAACACTCCACTCTGAGGCCTGTTTTATTGAATAAAACGTTATTTTAACCTAATCTGATATGATAAAGCAGTCGCTCCCAAAACCTTTTAGCTCCAGACACACAAGAGAGAGAGAGATCTGATGTCTCCCCGAGACCCAAAGTTGGGGCAAATAGCAGATCTACAAGCTCACAAGCTATAAAAAATGTATCCACCAGGTACAGGGAGGTACAGTACGATACAAGGTCTGCTATAAAAAAAAAATTAACCAAGGAAGCACTATGGCTTTGTTCCCATTCAATCATTCATCAACACATTTACAGTAACGACAGACACATATACAAACAGATGCTAAAACATCATATAACTAGAACTGCACTCTGTCGAGGTGCCAACTTGGGCCTCACGCTCAAGCAGGCCACACATGGCCTACTTGTGCGCAAGCAGAGCGCACCACGGGGTGTGCACTGCTGGCCTCATGTCCCTGATGTCTTCACCACGAGGTGCTGGCCTCATGTCCCTGATGTCTTCACCACGAGGTGCTGGCCTCATGTCCCTGATGTCTTCACCACGAGGTGCTGGCCTCATGTCCCTAATGTCTTCACCCGTTAATGAAGACATTACCAAGAGCACTCTTATATACCAAACTCTGCTGACATCATCACCAGGAATGCTGGTCGCTCATTGGCTGTAGGGGGACACATACACACATACATACATACATACATACATACATACATACATACATTCCTGGGACTGCCCTTGAGGCGGAGTAAGTCTGGAGAGTTTTCAGACTATGATGGAAGATCTGCAGTGAGTCTGCAGTTTCATATCCTTTATTTAAACTCTGAGTATAATAGAGGGGTATATTTGCAATATAGCCGACTCAGCCGAGATACAATACAACAATCAACAGTAATATACATTTACATACAGTAATATAACAATATAAATCAGAAGACAAAATACAAGACAAATGAAATATTCAAGAGTCTAAACAGATATTAATTAAAGCAATTACAATCTAAAACAAAAGCGTTAGAAACCATTGTCTTGAATTGACCTAAAGAAGGCAACGATCAGATTTTTAAGGAGATCATTCCAATCAAAAGGAGCACTGACAGAAAATGCTCCCTTGCCTAGTTCTGCACTTTGAGGGAAGTCGCTTGAGCGTTCTGAGTTCTGACTGTAAATTCCTCAGTTTAGGAGACAACGTCCTCTGTTGACGTCCTCATGCAGGGGCGCTGGAAGTGGGGTGCTGAGGGAGCTGCAGCTCCCCTGGTGGTGGGGAGGAGAAAAATGTTTATTCTTTATTTTTTTATAGGCCTATATATACACACACAGAGCTATATTAAAACAATAATGTATTTGACTTTGGGGAATAAAATATGTTAAAAAAAAAGGTGTTTGATTATCACATGGTCACCATGCCACCTCCGGTCAGAAGGGAAGTCGAATTTAAATTTTGTTTTTAAATAAATCCCGCTTTGATGGCACAACAAAGTCTATTTATTTGAGAACTAGAAACTGTCTGTAGGCTCGTTGTTGCAAACTAACACAGTTGTATATGGGGAATAAAAAACAGTAGAAAACTGTTAAAAAAATAATACCCGATTTTGTAGTGTGTGCGTGAGTGATTGTCTGTGTGTGTGTGTGTGCGTGCGTGCGTGCTGTGTGTTGTACTGTGTGCTAAAATAACTAGTAACTATACAGCTCCTTGTTACATCGTTGTGCGGGGAATAAGCACCCGCAACGTAATAAAAATAACCCAAAACCGGATAAAAAACGTGAATTTTCGGGGCGCGCATGAACTCCTCAAAGCTCAGCTCCCCTTGGGATTTGGGAGTTCCAGCGCCCCTGCCTCATGGGTCATTCATTCACTCTCTTCCCCTGTGTCTCCGTCCTCTGCAGGCAAGCTGTGGCGCAGCAGGACGGTGGTCCAGGCCCCTCAGGGGGACGGCAGGCCCTGTCCCGCCCAGATGGAGCAGTGGAAACCCTGTCCCGTCAAACCCTGCTACCGCTGGCACTACGGAGCCTGGTCCCAGTGCCGCTCTGAGGTGAGAGTCCTGTTAGTCTGGTCCCAGTGAGGTGAGGTTAGTGTCCAGAGAACAACACTATTAGGGCCTATGCATACTCCACTTTTAGAACCACATTTATTTGGGTACGGCTCTGTCTAAACTACAATATGATGTCATGATTTTCAGCATGCAACCAGGTGTAAAGTCAGACATTATGACACCATCAAGGCACTGCCAAAATACATTTATGTAGACAAATGTCGACAATCAACATTTAGTCGACTAAAATATTATATTTAGTCGACAAAAATCTTGACTAAAACTAAGACTTTTCATATGACTAAAATATGACTAAAACTAAACAAAATGTTATTTAAAAGACTTTGACTAAAACTAAATCGAAATTAGCTGTAAAAATCATCATTTTTGGGGTGTAATGTGTGTCTCTCTCCTCTAGGGGCAACGTGTGGTGTTTCAGGGTGTAATGAGTGTCTCTGTCCTGCAGGGGGCTTCAGGGTGTAATGAGTGTCTCTGTCCTCTAGGGGGATTCAGGGTGTAATGAGTGTCTCTCTCCTCTAGGGGGCTTCAGGGTGTAATGAGTGTCTCTGTCCTCTAGGGGGATTCAGGGTGTAATGAGTGTCTCTCTCCTCTAGGGGGCTTCACGGTGTAATGTCTATCTTTGTCCTCCAGGGGGCGCGTTGCGGCGAGGGCCTGCGCTCGCGCAACGTGTCGTGCTTCGTGTCGGACGGGCAGCCGGGGGCGGGGCCGGGCAGCCTGGTGGAGGAGGAGCTGTGTGGAGATCTGGCGCCCTCTGTGGACGGAGACCGGAACATCGTCCTGGAGGAGAGCTGCACCGTGCCATGTCCAGGTACACACGCATGCGCGCACACACACACGCACACACGCATATATATATAATGTATACACAAGTAACACCCCCAAACGAGAAGCGACGCGCTGAAACAGAGCTTTTGGCAGCGTTCAGAGCAGGCGTGTTGTTGCCTGGATATTCATGAAGCTTTCCCGGAACAGAAAGATCCCATGATTGGCCGCTAGGTGCGCTGTTTTCCCCCCGCGAGGGACCAAAAAGAATATTTCTCCATTGGACCCCATTCATTTCCCCCTTTGATTTTCTAACCTTAAACAGCACTGCTGCTTCTCAAAGTGGGGGATCTGCAAGCTCACAACGCATTGCCATTGTGACACCTTATGAGCTTGTAGATCGTCTATTTTCGAAGATATCTTCAAACGGGGTTCCCGACGTGGACGTTTTTGGGGGTCCTTGACACAAAATATTTGAGAATCACTGTCTTCCAGAAGACGTTCTGTTTATTCCATTACATCTCATCTCTTGTCAGGTGGAAACTGCATATGTTGAAAAATTCTTACTTCTTCAGGATTAAAAAATAAATAAAAAAATGAAAAGTAGTAGATATACAAGCTCAAAACACGTCACTTGTAGAGAAAAAACAACAACTTGTTGAGAAAAAAACAACAAAAGTTAAAGCGTGGAGAAAAGAGGTTTCTGCAGCAACGGTAGAGAACGGTCGCCTAGAGAGAGATTTATGTCCTCACCTCTGTCACCTTCTCTCCTCCTTTCACTGCAGAAGCAGCAGCGAGACGAGAAAAGTGTTGTATTTTTACCACAGCTGCTGTGTTTGTCTGCTGCGCTGTTCTCTGACACCAAGGATTATTTCTGTTCTCTGACACACAGGATTATTCTGGTCTCATTTCAGTGTAATTCGTCACATCAGGAATGCACTGCCAACAGAGGTGGTGGGAGCAGCAAACAGTGTGTGTGCGTGTGTGTGTGCTTGTGCATGTGCGCGCACACACATGCTTTTGTGCTTGCGTGTGGACATGCCCGCATTTAGCGATGCACCGATATATATCGGCTACATAGCGTTATTAGTCGTTTTTTTGGACGTTATCGCATCGGTCAATATCGGTATCAGCAAATGAAGGTGACAAAATACCGATGGCGGTAGTCGATATTTCTCTGTTGTTAAGCATGGATTTTTCACTGTTGTTGGTTATCTGCAAAATTAATTATAAGAAATAACTGTTCAGAATCTACAGCTGTAGATTCTGAACAGTTATTTCTTATAATTAATTTTCTTGCGTTTCCCATGGCACAAAACGGGGAAATAATAGCACCAAAAACGAAATAAACAATACATGGATAAATACACTGTTATTTGAAACATATTGATTTCCATATTGGTTTCATCCTTGTTTTTTTTTCATCCAGTCTGTCTGTCCACTTTCAGACACAACAGTCATATTCCTGATTGTCAGCTCAAGGTTTTACTCTGAGCCTGATGATTAATTAATGTGTGAAAGGAGTTCCCACTCATCTGACCCATTTAGTACAGGAGAACAGTAGCCTGGCTCCAGCCAATAGACCCGCCCACTCTCTGAGTGGACTGCTTCTCTTGGTCTGGTGTTGTCATATGACGCACCTCTTTCTATGGTATCTTGGCAAACCAACCAATGAAATCAATGCAAGACGGAGGAGGGGTGGGTCTAACTTTTGAAAATCAACAGAAACAGTGGAGGGAGGGGTGGCTGCATGCGTGGCTCACTAGAGTTCTTAATTGCTCCCTTTGAACTTCAAAGGGGTTCTGAACTGCAGTAATTGATTGAGCCATACAAGTGTCAATAGCTCGTTAGTGCTTCTCTCTAATCAATGAAACATCAAAGACAACGACTTGTTTGATGCCTGTCATACAGGGGAGGGGGAGGGGGGAATGTTTTGTGTACACACAAGTCAAACGCAACCCCTCCCACCAGATCTCTTGTGATTGGGAATTTCAAATTTTAAATCCCCTCCCCTTTGAAATCTCTTGTCAATTGGACAATGTCAGACTCAAGCTCCAGCGCAGAGTCTGAAATCAGGCTAGGAGAACAGTCCTGCTTTCAGGCTAAAACAGAGTCATGGTAAAATAGATATGGAAATAATTTGAGGGGAGCTTTTAATATTTATTTTTGGTGAGCTTTCTGAGGATAACGGGAGCTCCTCCATGCACTCTTTACAATATTTGTAAATTCATTTTTATATTGTTTAGACTTTAATTCTGTTTCTTTAGTTCTATGTTTTATGAATTGTCTATACAATGTATTCTTATTTTTACTAGCATTCTGCAACCCCTTTGTAATCCATGGTGATTCTATGTGCCTTTGTTTCCTATTGCATTGTTGTAATGGACAGTTTTTGTCGTACAGTGATAAGAATTTTTCAAGAAATGTATCATATGCTCTGTCTACATCACTCTCATCATACACTCCTTCCCAGGCCTGTGCCAGTAGATCTGTTCTGAATGCATTGAGGGATTCCACAGTTCTCACTCTCTTGTATTTAACTATATCATTTTCCTTCCCTTTTTTATAATGACACTGATACACCACAAAAACTGGCAAGTGATCACTGATGTCATTCAGCAGTAGACCACTCACTATATTGTTGTCCATGCAATTAGTGTAGATATTGTCAATTAGAGTGGCACTGTGTGATGTCACTCTGCTTGGCTTAGTGATAGTTGGAAACAGACTCATAGTAAACATTGCATCACTCAGTGATGTTTGAATCAATACCCATAAAACATTAATTCATACATTTAGTACCGTCTAAGAATATTAACCCGATTTCTTCTGTTCTTGTAACTTTTTCCCTTTCACTAAATATATTTTTGTATTTTTGACTCCCTGCCTTCAGATTAATTCAGTCATTCTGATCAGGGTTGAGCGTGATATGAAAACATTTTTAAAGACATTTTTTGGGGGTTATTTTTACTGATAATAGATAACAAATTTTTTATTTTTTTTATTTTTTGTTGTACCCCAAAACAATTTGGTGAAATAAATGGGCTTTTATTTATTATTTAGTTATTGATTAAACTGATATTTTTAATTCTACATATTACTTTTTAGAATTTCTTGTAGTCTTTGTGCCCTAAAAAAAATTACGTAACGCCAAAGACCGAGTGGCCTTTCTTCTAAAATGACAAAAAAGCCCAAGCTTGACAAATTATTATGGAGCAATTCTGTATGTTGACACAACAAACTGATTAAATTAATTTGTATTGCATGTGTGGGTGTGTGTGTGTGTGCGCGTGCGTGCGTGTGTGCGTGCGTGTGTGCGTGTGTGTGCGTGCGTGCGTGCGTGCGTGCGTGCGTGCGTGTTCTAGGTGAGTGCTACCTGACAGACTGGGCGGTGTGGAGTCCCTGTCAGCTGAGCTGCGTGGGGGGGGATGACCTGGGCCTGGGCTCGGTGCAGGTCCGCTCCAGAGCCGTGGTGGCCCAGGACCCTGAGAACCTGCTGCAGTGTCCGGAGCAGGAGTGGGAGGCCCGGCCGTGTACAGGTACGATTACCACACCTAACACACCTGTCCTAAAGACACACCCTGTACAAGTACGTTGATCACACCATGTTACGCCCGGCCCAGGGGAAACCGAGACGCAACGGTTGGTGTGGAACCAACCTTCCCAGCTGCCAAGAACCGCCAATCAAAGACAGTTTACTTTATTCTCTTGTTTAAAGTTACGTTCCCGACCGTGCACACGGTAAAATTGCTCAGTGAAGAGAAGAGAAGAGAAATGGAGTCGTGCTTGCTTCCTGGTAAAAACAAACAGAACATACCATACCTTCTCACAAACCAAACTACAAACATTAGCTGAGAACATTAGGCTCTAAAAAGTGTGTGGCAAATCGGCGGCTAGCCGCACTAGAGACCACTCTCGCTCATGTTTTAACTCTCAAATACCTGGAACGCGCCCGAGTCGCGTTAGATTTTAACCATTTTAACCACTATGCAAAATGTTATGAAAAATAGCAGATATACAAGCTCACAGCGCTGCACCGAGTGCCGCGCTGCGAGCTTGTAGATCTGCTATTTTTGAAAAAATTTGAAAATGTGTGCAAGTCTTTGAATAACTTTGACCCGATCTTTGACCCGACTTCCAAATCCTTCCTCTAAATCAGTGGTTCTCAAACTTTTTCATGTCAAGGACCCCCAAAATTACAAGTATTTAGCCACGGACCCCCATCTCAAAATATGTTGTTCCAGGGACCCCCCAGAAGCAAATATTTGAGTTACAAATGTTCGCTTTTAAATAGATATATTCAAAGACTTGCAAAGAAAAATCATGATTTTTCAAAAATGCTATTTTTCAATGGTTAAAGCAGTCAATAATCCTAGGCCTAAATGGGTTTTAATCAAGTGTGGCTCAGATCTCACATTAGGTTACATAATCTGTTCAGCTTCATAACATTGATGGTTTGTTTCCTGTCCTGTCTCTCATAACTTTCAAAACTAAGCCACACCTGAACTCAAATGATATAAAAAAAGAAGAAGAAGCAATTAGTAATATGTGGATAACAGATCAGGAAAGCTGCACCCCATGGAGAGACTTAAGCTGAACTTTAAGATGAAATTAATCGGTGGCAGCAGCAGCCATTCAGCTGTAAGATAAGATAGACAGCACCTGAGTATATCATGTTACATTTCTACTAGCATACTAATTAATGTAAGATATTCCTGGGTAGATATCACATTACACTACATTACATTTTTACCACCATACTAATGTAATATATTCCTGGGTAGATATCATATTACACTACATTTCTACCAGCATACTCAAAGAAATCATTAGCTCTCCTTAATGCGTCTATAAA
Organism: Nannobrachium achirus; assembly: GCF_963921795.1. Lineage (NCBI taxonomy): Eukaryota > Metazoa > Chordata > Actinopteri > Myctophiformes > Myctophidae > Nannobrachium > Nannobrachium achirus. Next base: position 65,201,289 of record NC_137819.1, on the reverse strand, counting down.
TACACACCACCAACCACCACATTAACATCCATATGGTCATTGTCTGGTGGAAACCTTATCTGGTGGTCTCCAGATAGAGTGGAGACATCCTTTGAGGCGGCGTAGACATCTTATCTAGATCTTAATGATTAACTCATTGAATGCCAACATTGTTGTATATAATACTCACTTTCTCGGGGGGGTGAGAAAAGGCAGAGATTTTTCTGAGGATTTAAAAAGCCACACTTCTGATGTTTGAACTGGGACTTTAAATAGCTATAGAGAAGCAAGGTGTGCCTTACAATGACACTACATTAGTGTCATATCTCTGATGCACAGTAATGTTTCTACATGTCTCTCTGCAGAGGGACAGTGTTATGAGTACAGATGGATAAGGTATTAATACAGTAATATGTTGTCTCATACAGAAGGACAGTGTTATGATGGATAATGTATTAATACAGTAATGTGTTGTCTCATACAGAAGGACAGTGTTATGATGGATAATGTATGAATACAGTAATGTGTTGTCTCATACAGAAGGACAGTGTTATGATGGATAATGTATTAATACAGTAATATGTTGTGTTATGAGTACAGATGGATAATGTATTAATACAGTAATGTGTTGTGTCATTGCAGAGGGACAGTGTTATGAGTACAGATGGATAATGTATTAATACAGTAATATGTTGTGTTATGAGTACAGATGGATAATGTATTAATACAGTAATGTGTTGTCTCATTGCAGAGGGACAGTGTTATGAGTACAGATGGATACTGTATTAATACAGTAATGTGTTGTCTCATTGCAGAGGGCCAGTGTTATGATGGATAATGTATTAATACAGTAATGTGTTGTCTCATTGCAGAGGGCCAGTGTTATGATGGATAATGTATTAATACAGTAATGTGTTGTCTCATTGCAGAGGGCCAGTGTTATGATGGATAATGTATTAATACAGTAATGTGTTGTCTCATTGCAGAGGGCCAGTGTTATGATGGATAATGTATTAATACAGTAATGTGTTGTCTCATTGCAGAGGGCCAGTGTTATGATGGATAATGTATTAATACAGTAATGTGTTGTCTCATTGCAGAGGGCCAGTGTTATGATGGATAATGTATTAATACAGTAATGTGTTGTCTCATTGCAGAGGGACAGTGTTATGAGTACAGATGGATGACTGGGCTGTGGAGAGCTGCGTCTCGTCTGGTGTTCTGTCAACGCTCAGACGGACTCAATGTCACAGGTAGGCTGCCACACTACATACGACACCACACTAAACCACACTCAATGTCACAGGTAGGCTACCACACTACATACCACACCACACTGAACCACACTAATGTCACATGTGGGCTACCACACTACATATGACACCACACTGAACCACACTAATGTCACATGTAGGCTACCACACTACATACAACACCACACTGAACCACACTAATGTCACATGTAGGCTACCACACTACATATGACACCACACTGAACCACACTAATGTCACATGTAGGCTACCACACTACATACAACACCACACTGAACCACACTAATGTCACATGTAGGCTACCACACTACATACAACACCACACTGAACCACACTAATGTCACATGTAGGCTACCACACTACATACAACACCACACTAAACCACACTAATGTCACATGTAGGCTACCACACTACATATGACACCACACTGAACCACACTAATGTCACATGTAGGCTACCACACTACATATGACACCACACTGAACCACACTAATGTCACATGTAGGCTACCACACTACATACGACACCACACTAAACCACACTAATGTCACATGTAGGCTACCACACTACATACAACACCACACTGAACCACACTAATGTCACATGTAGGCTACCACACTACATACAACACCACACTGAACCACACTAATGTCACATGTAGGCTACCACACTACATATGACACCACACTGAACCACACTAATGTCACATGTAGGCTACCACACTACATATGACACCACACTGAACCACACTAATGTCACATGTAGGCTACCACACTACATATGACACCACACTAAACCACACTAATGTCACATGTAGGCTACCACACTACATACAACACCACACTGAACCACACTAATGTCACATGTAGGCTACCACACTACATATGACACCACACTGAACCACACTAATGTCACATGTAGGCTACCACACATATGACACCACACTGAACCACACTAATGTCACATGTAGGCTACCACACTACATATGACACCACACTGAACCACACTAATGTCACAGGTAGGCTGCCACACTACATACGACACCACACTGAACCACACTCAATGTCACAGGTACCACACTGAACCACACTAAACAGGGCAGCATTCTCACCCTTAATTCGGCGATGGGGGGCGTAGAAGTTAGATTGATAGATACTTTTATTATCCCAAGGGGGAAATTAAGTTACCCAGAAGGTACAGCAGTTAAAGGTTACAAGACATTAAAGGACCTACACCATGAATTTTCACTTTTTCTATTTTAAAACCTTTTTTTGGGGTCCCACTGGCACCTTCTATCCTCACAAAGTCCTATTTCTGTACATTGTGTCTTTCTCTGGTTTTGGGAAGACAGAGATGAAAAGCTTTCCACGGGTTCTCAGAACAGTGCTGTTCTGAGAGTTGACGCAGAACAGCACTTTTCCCGTCACACGCGTTTCCCGTTTTTTTTTTCAGAGTCAAAACATTTTTTTTTTCAAAAACCTTTTTTTTCAAACTTTTTTTTTCAAAACTTTTTTTTTTTCAAAACAATTTTTTTTTCAAAAACTGTCAAAAAGTCAAAAACATTTTTTTTCAATTTTTTTTTTCAAAATTTCTTTTTTTCAAATTTTTATTTTTTCAAAAAAAAATTTTTTTTCAAAAACTTTTTTTTTCAAAAACTTTTTTTCAAAAAACTTTTTCAAAAAACTTTTTTTTTTCAAAAACTTTTTTTTTCTCTTTTTTCAAAAAACACGCGTTTCCTGTTTTTTTTTTCAGAGTCAAAACTTTTTTCAAAACTTTTTTTTTCAATTTTTTTTTTCAAAAAACTTTTTTTTTTGGAGGTTGTTCTATATAATTTCAGCTTCCCTCAGCTACAGTGTTTACCATGGTGAAGGATTCTTAACCTCTTAATCCCCAAATCCTGGCCAGAAAATGACGTTCTACCATGGTTCTACCCCTCCACGGATTTGTATCGTCGCGGTGGTTTGCGGCGCTGCTCCGGTGGTCCGCGGCGGTGGTCCGCGACGACTCCGGGCGAAAAACGGCCGAAAAAAGCAATACCGCTACTGACCACTAGTTTAGCAACTTACACAGTATAGCTTTAACTTGTAACTAAAGACGTCTAATACTTGTAGTGGAGTAAAAAGTACAATATTGAGCTCTGAGATGTGGTGGAGGAGGAGTACTGTATAAAGAAAAAATGGAAATATCTGAGTATGAATTTCCATCTCTGTCAAGCAGCAGACTATATTTACCCTGTTCATCCCACACACAACCCCTCCAGGCTCGATCTGTTCTATCTGCATTCGTTGGTATCACCGACTGGCTGACTGGCTGGCTGACTGGCTGGCTGGCTGGCTGGCTGGCTGGCTGGCTGGCTGGCTGACTGACTGGCTGGCTGGCTGGCTGGCTGGATGACTGACTGACTGACTGACTGACTGACTGACTGACTGACTGACTGACTGACTGACTGACTGGCTGGCTGGCTGGCTGGCTGGCTGGCTGGCTGGCTGGCTGGCTGGCTGGCTGGCTGGCTGGCTGGCTGGCTGGCTGACTGACTGACTGGCTGGCTGGCTGGCTGGCTGACTGGCTGACTGGCTGACTGGCTGACTGACTGACTGACTGACTGACTGACTGACTGACTGTTTGGCTGGATGGCTGGCTGGCTGGCTGGCTTGCTGTCTCTACAACACGGTGACAGGATTAGAAACTGCAGTGTGGAAGCGAGAAGCGTGATCTAAATTAGCGTCGTCACGACGTGCGCCTGACTCTGACGGCGTCAACAGCACCCTGAAGCAGTGTAGCACCCTGTAAGCACACTGTAAGCACCCTGTAAGGTAACCAGTAGAGTCGCCGGAAAGAAACTCACAGAGATTTTTATTCTTGTATTTGTTTTTTTCAGCCAGAAATAACTTTAGGATTAAGCATATCTTTCTGAGGTTAAGAATAGGAACAGGGTTAGGTTTTGGCACCGTTTTACTGAGGTTAAGGTTAGGAATAGGGTTAGGTTTAACTGTGTAGGCATAATTTACAGAGGTATAAAAGGATAATAAAGATCTCAATGGAAAATAACAAATAAGCCTTGCCTTACCCAAGTTTACTTTTAGTTGACCTTGTACCAGTGAACTGCACTGTCATGAAACTGTACCTTTTCCTATGCAAAACTTCTAATAAATACCTCAATCGGTCAATCAAAAGGCATAAACCATCAGCCCAGGCGAGTTTATTTCTGGCAACTCTTCTGGTATTCCCCTGTATTCCTGCCATGCTCCATGCAGGAGTCTGGGTGGGGGCGGAATGTACTGTGGATATCATCTCTGTCAGGTGGAAACCTCCTATGTCCAATACTGTTACTTTTCAGGATTCAAATTCAAATGTGTCAGAAGTAGCAGATCCACAAGCTCCAAACGCGTCACTGCGCGTTGTGTGTCGAGCTTGTAGATCTGCTACTTTGGATGCATTTGTGCGACGCAGTACGATGTAATATGATCAAGGTCGGCCGTTCATTTATGGAAGACAAAAATCACACTTAGTGTGAAGTGAGCGGTGCTATTTATGAGTTCATTTCATTAAGCGTCCCATGAAGCTTGGCCAATGTGATCCTGGGCGTACAACACACTTTGGACTCGCGGACAAATCCAGATGTTGGAGCTTACATGTAGCTCATTCCATGAGCAGTGCTCAGAAAAACACAAACAGTCAGAATAGAGGGGATGCGCATGCATAAAGTGAATGGCAAATCGAGTGTCAAAGTTTAACGTAATTTAACATCGTTTAATGCAATCTGATAGGACTTTTCTGTTTAGATGTATGGGCTGGCAAGGCCAGAAAGTAGTATTTTGCCACTCAGTAGGCGTTCCCACATAACTTACCGGGTATGATGATGATGTCACGCGCATACCCTCTATATGGAGTTAAGAGGTGTCTGTCCAGACAGACAGACAGACAGAGAGGATATGGTTATTTAAACCCAGTCTGCTGTCTCCTGGGACACCACTGGGAATGCATCTCCTCCCAGCTCCCTGTCAGCCCCAGACCATCCTCTAATCCATGACTGCCTTTTAATCCCGCCGTCCTTCAACTTTTAACAGAGGATTTCTACGATTGATTTTTTGGCTTGCAAAGTACACTGTGATGACATCATCATGGTGTACTTTGAAAACCAAAAACTCCCAAAATCAATCCTCCAGTTCTAGGCAACACAGAAGGGGAGGAACTTTTTTTTTTTTTTCTTTTTTACTCACACAACTCCATAAGGTATATTAATGATATAGTTCATTGTTGAAAATGGGTGATTCTCCCCTTTAAGTACAAATGCTTTTTTCCACCACCGGTTAAATCTATCTAACGCAGGATCTTCAACATTTTCAGGACAAGGACCCCTTAGTTGAGAGAGAGAGAGATGAAGCAGGGACCCCCACGACCTGTTCATAGATTCCATATAGTTTCATTGTTTGACAGCACAATCATCAGTGTATTTTGGATTCATGTCAATTTGTGTTTTCAGATATTTAACCACTTGAACCATCAATACTTGACCTTTCACTCTGTACTTAGTCTGTTCTTTTTCCCCTCTACATCAAAGCTCTTTGCTGAAAATAGCAGATCTACAAGCTCACAACGCCTCGCAGCGCGAGGGCTGCGAGGCGTTGTGAGCTTGTAGATCTGCTATTTTTGGCTTCAGTTCTCAGAATACAGACACTAGGGTTCAAGTGGTTAATATAAAAAAGTCACACAAAGATTTGGAGGACGCCCTGTTGAAAACCTTTGCTCTAAGGTATATTTTTTTTTTTTTATTTAACCTTTATTTAACCAGATAAAAACACATTGAGACATGATCTCTTTTACGAGTGTGACCTGGCCAAGAGGCAGAAATAAAAAATTACACAATCCTTGCTTATTTACAAGACATCACAACAAAAATAGAACATCCATGATTCACAAACAGATACCTAAGAAATACAAAAAATACAAAATGTACACTAAATAATAAAACTAGTTTGCAATTTACAGGTAGCAGTACACGGCACGCACAGTGTACCCAATGTACCCAAAGGAAGAGATCACAGAGCAAATTAATTACAGATCTGAACAAGTACAAGCGTTTGTAGATCTATCTAGAGTGATTCTCTTAAAACTTCTCAAGGGAATTAACACAGCCAATTTGAGACTGGACTGAAGGTCATTCCATGACCAGGGGCCAAAAAAGGAGAGGCTTTTTTTGCCTCCCTCAGATGTAAATGTAGGTACTACACATCGTAACCAGGCATTTGATCTGAGATTTAGCCCATTCTTAACCAGTACAAATTTGGAGGAAATATAGAAAGGAATCTCCCCAAGTAACGCTTTGTATACAAAATTCAACCAATGTTGTAACCTGCGAGATGTCAATGAAGACCAATCAACTGCAGCATACAACATGCAATGATGAGTCCTGAAAGGCGAATTTGTTATGAATCTCAGAGCTGCGTGATAAAGAGGATCTAATTTGGCCAAAGTGGAGGCACAAGCAAACCTATAAATGGTGTCCCCATAATCCAGCTGGGACAAGAACAAACCATTTACCAATCGTTTGCGGGAGGAGCGAGCAAAACAGGCCTTCAGCCTGTAGAAAAAACCTAAAGTGAATTTAAGCTTCTTTCCTAGAGCATCAATATGAAATTTAAATTTGAGATGTTTATCCAACCAGAAACCTAGATATTTATAACGCTCCACCCATTCAATGGGGGTACCATCTAGAGTGGAGATATTTACTGTTATTGGATACTCTCTTGGAGTGAACAACACAGCCTTTGTTTTGTTACCATTTAACAACAATTTGTTTCTTCTCAATTCATGCTGCAGTGAGATGAAATCAGACGACAAATCATTTACAGCCAACTCAAGCGTAGGCGCACAGGTGTACAGAACCGTGTCGTCCGCATACATATGGTACCTAGAGTGCTTTGACTTACTGCAGATATTGTTAATGTACAAAAGAAAGAGTAAAGGACCCAATATAGAGCCCTGAGGGACACCCTTCTCCAGAGCAACTTTATCCGACACGATGTCACCCAGTTTAACACATTGCGAGCGACCCATCAAATAACTGGAAAACCAACCAATCGCATTTTGGCCCATGCCAATATTTGCGAGCGTCTTTAACAATATGGGCAAATCCACAGTATCGAAAGCCTTGGATAGGTCGATAAACAAGGCTGCGCAGACATAAGAATCTTCCCAGGCTGCTTTGATGTCATCTAAGACAGTGAGGCAAGCCGTAACGGTACTATGCTTTGATCTAAACCCAGACTGCATGGTGTTTAGGATCTTATAATGCTCAAGAAATTGATTAACTTGAACAGATACCTGCGCTTCCAGGATTTTAGCTAGAGCAGAAAGATTAGAAATTGGCCTATAGTTATTTACATCAAGGGGATCACCTGCCTTGAGGAGGGGGGAAACATGCGCTTGCTTCCACACCAAAGGAATATTCTGAGAAGTTAATGAAAGATTAAATATATCAGTTATAGGTTGGGCTAAAACTGTCGCAGCTATTCTCAGAAGATAGGGATCGAGACCATCTGGTCCTGGAGCCTTTTTTGGGTCCAACGAGGACAGCGAACGGAGCACATCCATAACCAGAATAGGAGAAAAGTCAAAATGTACATTAGAATCTACTAATGAAAATGCCTCCTCGTGTGCAACTTGCGGCGCGGAGGAAGCATTTTGTACATCGAAAATGTGCCCAGCTTTTTTGAAATGATTGTTGAAAGCATTTGCGATCAGCTTTGTGTCACATGTAAGAGATTCCCCTACCCGTAGCTTTAGCGGGGGGCCAGCAGCTCCCCTCTGCTGGAGAGATTTAACTGCTTTCCAGAAATTTACACCAGATGTATCAGAAGTTAGAGATAAATAATACTGTGCCTTCAACCTTTTGGTGAGAGCAGTACACTTATTTCTGAGGATACGAAAAAGAAGCCAATCGTTTGGGGACTTAGACTTTCTGGCAAGTGCCCATTTCCTATTTCTGTCATGAATCAAATCAGCCAAATCCCTAGAGAACCAGGGATTAGACCTATTCTTAATTCTGACCTTCTTTAGGGGAGCATGTTTATTTACCAGAGCAAGGAAATGGTCGTGAAAGAAACAGTAAGCCTCATCCACAGATGGTATGAGAGAGATACGAAACCAATCAACTAGTGCCAAATCATGCACAAAAGCTTGCTCAGAGAAATGTTTAAAACAACGCCTGGTTACAGTCAAGCTTTTTGATTTGGGCAATTTTGTGCTTCTAACACAGGCAATAGCACAGTGGTCGCTCATATCATTTGCAAAGACACCAACAGAGATATATTTATGTACAGCGTTTGTCAAAATGATGTCAATCAGAGTGTCACTAGCTGGTCTAGTGGGGCTGTTTATAATCTGGGTTAGATTTAGGGAGTCACAGTTCTGTTTAAAACCTGAAGATTTTTCAGAATCCCAGTCCCAATTTAGATCCCCCAAAAGCACAATTTCTGTGTGCGAATATTTTGCAATTAAATCAGTAAGATTTCCCAGAGTTTCAGCTATAGCTGCAGGAGGCCTGTAACAGCAGATAATAGTAAGTGGTGCATTTGCCACCATTATCTGAACTGCTAAAAATTCAAACTGTCTCGGGACAGAGACAGAGTGAAGAACAGACCCTTGAAATCTGTTTGAGATGTAGAGCGCAACGCCACCGCATCTACCTTTCCGATCAGATCTAAACAGATTAAAACCAGGAAACTGCAAATTATCTGGTGTGGTGGGTTTAAGCCACGTCTCAGAGATAGCCACAACATCAGGTTTAGCTATTTTAAACCAATTACTGAGAGTATCAAGTTTGGTCACCATACTCCTAGCATTGAAATGCAGGAAACCCAACCCATTTCTGCAGCTGAAGTCATAAGGAGTGGACAGAACAGGTAAAGAAGTAGACAAGATAGGTACATTATCTAGGGTGGAGACCGGGCCTGGATTTAATTGAACATTGCCTGAGATGAACAACATCAATAATATCAGAAGCCTGGATATCACTCTTTTAGGCATTTGTTTTGAAACATGAGACTTGGAAGAGGAAATGTCCTTTAATCCCTTACATAGGGGACCAAAAGCTATATTCTCCAAAAGAATTAAGGCACATGGGAGGACTCTTTTCAAACAGTCAGGTATTTTTGGTCCCTGCGGCTGAAAGTCTATCCATTGTGCAGACGTGGCATAACCAAGAAAATCAGAATGGTGCAGATTAGGACTCCGTAGTGGTGGCACTTCACCTTTAGGGCTTTTAGTATGGGATATAACACCCAGTAGAAACCATACAGTGCATGATGCCTTGAAAAACATGATTGATACACTTAAGTACAAGGCCAAGAAGTAATGATTATTACCCTATTGTCCTCCGGCTATCACACCGCGGTGCCGCGACCAGGGCAGCGAGGAACGAGCGATGAATAACGTGACACAGTACGGGACAAGACCATCGGCAGGAGGTGAAGGGAAAGAACACACAGCCGTCCTCCAGTGAAACAGCCCATAGACGTCGACCGCAAACACACCGCACGACCGCAGCTTAGACCTTCTTCACAGAAGCAGCGAAGAATCAGGACATATAGAGCCGCTGGTTATCAGGTCACCGGTACGCCGTCTAGACGGCAGAATAGATCCGTGGAACCCCCGCTAGCCGCCGGGAGGAGAAGAGACAGGACGCCGCCGCTGGCCAGCAACAGGCACGCCGTCTGGACGGCAGCGTAGATCCGTGAAATCCCCGCAGGAAACCGGGAAGAGAAGAGACTGCACGCAGCCACTGGTTTGCCGGACAGGCACGCCGACTGAGTAGATCCGTGGTGCCCCGGCTGGAAGCAGTGTCACGGCAGTAGTGAACAGGGGCAGAAGGAGACGATCACAGCCAAAACGTAGACAAACACTGTATCTAGTGAGCAGCACTATAGCTTCGGTGAGCTAGAATTGCCATCCAGGGTGATCCCAGCACATCAGCCACCCGGACGGGAACGTAGCACGCCGTCCAGGGGACACCCCAGCCTCACAGACACAGAAACACAGCTCAGCTGGTGAGATACAGCGTCCCACGCCGAATCCAAACCGGCAAACACACCGGGCAGTCCAAGCAACGATTTAATCCAGTGAAACAGTCCCAAACGTACCAAAAAAGTTTAAAAGCTAAGATATAATGTCCTTAAAAACGAAGCAGCGGTAGAAAGAATGAATCATGGATGATTAGAAACATAAAAACATAAAAACATAGAACGAAGCAATGCGTGTAATCATATATGCCGCCATCTTGGAACCCGGAACCTAGCGTCCATGAAATATTAATGACATGGTTCATTGTTGAAAATGGTTGGTTCTCCACTTATAAGTACAAATGCTTTTTTCCACCACGGGTTAAATCTATCTGCCGGTCAGAATACATGCTATTATTTACAGTGTGTTCTTGTACATGATGGCTCCATCACTCCACGTTGTGTTATTCCCTGCTCCCCGGTGAGACTGCATGTCTTTATTAAGAGTTTTTTTAATAAGCCAGTAACGAACGTGTGGGGAGATCCTGTCCAGATGGCCAGCGATTCTCCAGGGTTTGGCATTCTTTGATCGGCGGCTTCGCCCGTACACGAGATTCCTCGCCGAACGAACGAACGCCTTGTTCAGTGATCCCCCCCCCTCATGAATATTCATATCCTCCTCTCGCTTTCGCTGAGCGCACGTCGTCACCTCATGAATATTCATCAAACCTCTGATAGATTGCCGGGGTTTAACCCTTTGAGGACGGGACCGGGCATTATTATTAGGCATTATTTTAATGATTTAACTGTTGAAAAATAGCAGATATACAAGCTCACAGCGAGCTGGTAGATCTTTTGGAAAATTGTGAAAACTTTTTTTAAGCAAGTTTTTGAATTATGTTGACCCGATTCTATAAATGTTTTCTAAATACTTCTAAGGTTTTTCTTTGAAAAACCTATGTTTCTATGTCAGTGGTGCTCAAACCTTTTCATGTGAAGGACCCCCAAAATGATATGTATTTGGCCACAGACCCCCCCCCCCCCCCCCCCCCCCATCTCAAAATATTTAGTTCCAGGGACCCCCTCAGAAGAAAAATGTGAGTTACAAATTCCTCGCTTTAAAAAATACATATATTCAAAGATTTGCACACGTTTTCTCGACTTTTCAAAAAATAGCAGCTCTACAAGCTCGCAGCGCGGCACTCGGTGCCGCGCTGTGAGCTTGTAGAGCTGCTATTTTTCAATAGTTAAAGCATGAAATAATTCTAAGTGGGTCTAAATGGGTTAATGTTTTTCTGCAGACAGATGCATTATTTCTGTGCGTGAAGAACGCCTGCAGGCGGATCAATGCTTGGACCTTCCACTGGGAGTGTCTTTCTCTCTCTCGTTAACTCTGCACTCATCGTAACCTTGGAGGACGTGTTCGTTCTGACGACTAATTTAGTCGTAGGCGCCGTTTAGAGACAGAGACCGTCTCTGGAGAAAATGTCAAAATAAAATGGAAAAGGAAAAAATATAGTATATACCGTCACTCTAGACCACAATACCGTTATCGAGGGTTGAATTAGCCCCATATAGAAGCTCACCCTCCACTGCATACTGTTGTGCTCCCAGATGAGGTCCTACGGGGGTATCCCCGGGCTGGGGTAGAACGCCTCCACGCCGAGGTGAGGTAGAAAACACTTTTCCACAAATTGGTATCCAAAAAGTAAAGGTAGTTCCACACTCCCAGAGTATGATTTTCTATCCACGGTACATACCCCCCCCCCCCCCCCCCCCCCCCACCCCTGACGAGCACTAAGAGTTGAGGGCATTACATTTTTTTTATAACACAGCTCTTGTGAAAATAGCAGATCTGCTATTTTCACAATTTCTGCCTCTAATATTTAACAATTGGCCAGTGTTTAATTTGTCATTTTAGAGGTATTAAAAAGTTCTAAATTGTCACTTGTGAATTGAAATGTGCAGATAATCTCTGTACACTTAGACTTTATGTTTTTTTGTTTTTACTGTTGAATGGAAAACAATGTTGCACATTAAGTTAATCATCTGGGGACCCCCCTGGGGGTCTCGACCCACAGGTTGAGAACCACTGCTGTAAATTAACCATGTAATTCCGGAGTGCCGTGAATGAAAAGGTTATTTAGGGGCGAATTGGAACCACTGGTGTAGCAGCGTGACTCGTTGTGAGTTCCCGGCTGGTATAAAAATAAAACATATGAAAGGTTTAATTCAGGCTTGAGGCTAGACTGGAGTACAGAGTCTGTGGTGTGTTGTGGTCCAGGGACTGTTCTAATAATCCTCCAACGACAGCGGTTACCAGAATCAATTGAATAATTTATCATTGATGAAAAGCCTTTGTGTTCCTCTGTAGCGTTTTACACCTGAATGTTTAAAAAGGCCTAATGGGCCTCTCTCAAGCCCAGGCGCCCTGGATGAACTGTTTAAAGGTGCAGTAGAGTCGTTTTCTTTTGTTAAAATAAGTGTTAAATAGCTCTGTATTGTGGTAGTAAATGGCAAATGTACATTCACCCATTCATTCATACATCGATGTCAGAGGAAACCATGCTTGGCACCAACCTGCTCATCAGGAGCAGTTAGGGATTCAGAGTCTTGCTCAAGGACACTTCGACACATAGCTGGGAGGAACCGGGAATCGAACCAGGAACCTTCAGATACCAAGGCATCCGCTCTACCTCCTGAGCCACTGTCACACCACCAGTGATCCTGGCTATAGAGCAGTGGTTCCCAAACTCTTTAGCTCGAGACCCAGAAGAGGAATTAAGGAATTTGACCCGGGACACATTTTTTTTTTAATAATAACTAATTGTGGGAAACAAAGAGACCCATAAAAATGTGTCTGCGACCTACAAATGGGTCCCAACCCAGTGCTTGGGAAACAGTACTATAGAAATCGGGGATGTCATACCCTATTCCCCACCCCCACCTCCACTCACTGCTCGCTCTCTCTCTCTCTCTCTCTCTCTCTTTCTCTCTCTCTCTCTCTCTCTCTCTCTCTCTCTACCTGTGGAGGGCTATGGTGGCCACAGAACAATAGTCGGTCACGGCTGTGGCCGCGACGCGCGTACTTAGCATACTTAGTTTCAGCGTAGCGGCGAGAGAACAATGGCCTTATTAGCATAAGCTAATTAGCATGGCCTCATAATTCACGTTGTCACGTTGTACCCAAAAGTTTTCACTGTTTTTCACCTGAAAACTGAGGACTGAAGAGTTGCTGCTGTTGTGAGCCCAAATGTTGTCCAGGAAAATAATGTTTGAGGAGGAAAATTCTGCTTGGAGCGATTGCTATTTCTTCTACTAGGGCTGATGTAACTAGCAAATAACGTTTTCAAATAATTGTAGTCAAGTAAAAAAAAGGGCTATATTTGCCTCTGAGATGTAGTGGAATAGAAGTAAAAGTACTGAACAGTAGAAATACTTCAGTCAAGTAAAAAAAAAAGAAAGAAAAACCTCAAAGGTGTACTTGAAGGAGGACTTCACCACTTTTCAACCTATCTTCATAATAGGTCCTCACTAATGTTCACGATAAAATTGCACCATTTTTTTTCTACTCGGTCCAAGTCTCTTAGGAGAGCTGTGGGAAGTTCAGAAATCCATAGTCTTGTGACATCATCATTTTCAAAAAAAAAAATATATATATATATCAATCTTTTTTTTTATATATATATATATTTAGAATTTTTATTATCGCGAGAACAATGGCTTCCACTTTAACATTGCAACTTTTCAGGAATAGAAATCCTGCAGTTTCTATTAGCTTGGATTCTCCATTGATGATGTCACTGGACGATGGGTTTCTGGCCTGCCCACAGCCCTCCTCTGAGAAAAAAAAAAAACTAAAACTAAAAGCGTTATGAACATTAGTGACGACCAATAGGTTGAAAAGTGGTGAAGTCCTCCTTTAAGTACAGTACTCTACACCACTGCTATTCCATTCTATTCCGACCGACCGACCGACTGACTGACTCTTGATGCTGCTATAGATTGTTTTTATATCGCCACCGTCTGTCGGTTAGAAAACTCCATAGAAACCTCCATATGTCATCCTTTTCTCATAAATCAATGCTCCATTTTAAAGTCGCGCAAAAGCAGTGAGGATAGCAGCGGTCTTCTACAATCTGCATCGCGAGTGTGACGCAAATGTGTTTGGACATACAAGGTTTTGCACTGCATACACGAACAGTACCCTATGCATGGCTGTTCTCTCAGAGATGTGGGAGACTCAGCAGGGTGTCTTTCTGTCTTGTGTGTTTTAAAACCATGCGGTGGTGAACAATATTCACCTGGGATTCACTGGTGCTGCCCTGCTGTTTATATAAGCTCTCAGGCACACGTACGCACATGAAACCAGTCTCCATGCATGCTATTATGTGTGTGTGTGTGTGTGTGTGTGTGTGTGTGTGTGTGTGTGTGTGTGTGTGTGTGTGTGTGTGTGTGTGTGTGTGTGTGTGTGTGTGTGTGTGTGTGTGTGTGTGTGTGTGTGTGTGTGTGTGTGTGTGTGTGTGTGTGTGTGTGTGTGTGTGCGGGGATTCATAGGACTGTCTGAAAAGCACACACACACACACACACACACACACACACACACACACACACACACACACACACACACACACACACACTCACACTGAGCTAATTATGAAGTGATTCCTACATCATAACAACAACAGAAACGCAGACAGGAGCGTCACAGTGATAATGAGCTGAACGAGGAAGGTGACTCATGATCTACTGTTGTTTACAGAGAGAGGGACAGAGAGAGAGAGAGAGAGAGAGAGAGAGGGACTCTGCCCTCCAGCAATCCAAACTGTAGAATTCATCCATGTGATAACTGTGAGATGAGAACAGGGGTGTACAGTAATGTGACGCAGACAGGGACGTGCTGGGCCCCTGATTCAGCCCGGGAAAAAGAGTTGGAGAGGCCCTCATTGCGCGCTATAGAGAGAGATCTCTCTCTATAGCGCTGCTGCTACTCAAAGATTTGCCATTTCAGATCATGACAAGTGACAAGCCAGTGGGTCAATTACTGTACATGAGTTATATTTCGTCGTTGTCGGGTGGAAACCTTGTATGTCCAAAACCGTTTGTTTTGTATTTATCATTTAAAAAATGATTTAAACTAGTGAAAACAGCCGATCTACAAGCACTCAACGCCTCGCACCGCGAGGCGTTGTGTGCTTGTAGATCTGCTGTTTTCACTACTTTTGTGCGACGGCCTTGTATGATGAAGCAGGGCTTTACTTCGCGAAAAAATTTACAAATCTGAAACTTGGAAATACAAGGTTTCTGCCCGACAGTGACGATTTACTTTGTTGGCCGCCCAACCCCCAAAATGGAACGAAGGCCGACATTTTATTTTTAATTTTTTCCTAATGGCCGGCCTCGACCGGCCAGGAATGAACCGGCCGTTCGGGAGTTGTCCCGCTTTTCCCAATGGCCAGCACGTCCCTGGACGCAGACAAAACGCAGCCCAGTTGCGTGAGTCATTTGGAGCCCGGTGGTCCACCCTAACCTGACTCGGCCAGAAGGTGGCAGTATTGAGTTCCTAATCCAGCCTCAGGACCAACCACTGAAGAAGGCCGTCCCTTTTTTCCAGCTATTTGGTATAGGGGATTTGATGGGACCGCCTGTCTGTCACAGTCTGGGTGTGCCAGCTCCAACTACTCATATAGAGGGTATGTGTGTGACATCATCAGAAGTTATGCGGGAACGCCTACTGAGTGGCAAAAAACTACTTTCTGGTCTTGACAGCCCATACATCCACACAGAAAAGTCCTTTCTGATTGCATTAAATAACGTTAGATGACGTTAAACTCACTTTGCCACTCGATTTGCCTCTCAATTTGCCATTCACTTCATGAATGTGCATACCCTCTATTGATGTGTGTGTATGACGTATAGTAGATGCGGCGGCAGGAAAGTAAACACCAACGCAAGCCTCTTTTTTTTCACACGCACTTCACATGGCGGTCTCCCCTGATGGGGGTCGATGGGGATGGAGGCGGGCCGCAGGGGACCACGACGTGAAGTGCGTTTGAAAAAGGAGGCTCGCAGCAGAACCAGCTTGTTCGTGGCAGCGGCAAAGATGAATAATATAAAAGAACTACAGTTGAACTGCAACAAGCGCTTCTCCATCTCGTCACACCCACTCTCATCCTGCTGCTGTGAAAACTTGCACCAGGGATCGCCTCTGGATGAGAGAGAGTACCAAGGAACAAGACCACAGGGTCCGTTTGGTTCCATGTGTACTCTGTCAGGGTTAAAGCAACGCTCAGGATTTTAAGAGTGCACAGTCTGCTCACGCACATTAGCCTAGCTGCAGCTATACCGTCATCCACCCAAGTTAAAACAAGGAGGGAATGGTCTAGAGTCGTGCACAGACAGACAGACAGACAGACAGACAGACAGACAGACAGACAGACAGACGCACGCACGCACACACGCACAGACACACGCACGCACACACGCACACACACACACGCACGCACGCACACAGACACACACGCACACACACACACACACACACACACACACACACACACACACACACACACACACACACACACACTCAGCATCCACTGACTTTGACCTTTCCTGACCTCTTGTCTCTCTCAGGTGGCTGCCCGTTGACGACCAAGCCCATGTCAGACCGGTCATGTGACCCGCCCTGCAACAAGCCTCGCTCCGTCTGCACTGAGGTGAGAGGGGGAGGGGGGGGGGGGGGGGGGGGGGGGGGGGGTTGCCTAGGAGACAGAGATGATGATACGCAGTGGCAGAACAACCACTCACTTGGGTTAAGAAACCCAGGTTGACCTTCCACCTTTTCAGCTGACCCCGCCCCCCCCCCCCCAAACTAAATCTAGTAAACACGTCGTTGTTGTCAGGCAGAAACCTTGTATCTCCATGTTCTAACTTTTCCTGTTTTTTCCGTACATTATCATTTCGCTTGATCATACATAATATACAGCGTCACGCAAACGCATCAAAAGTAGCAGATCCGCAAGCTCGAAACGCAGCGCGAAGCAGAACTTGCAGATCTGTTGCTTTTAATATAGGCCTATATATTTTTTTTATTTGAATCCTGAAAATTAAGGCCTAGAATTAATGAATGCTTTAACTATTGAAAAATAGCAGATCTACAAGCTCACAGCGCGGCACCGAGTGCCGCGCTGCGAGCTTGTAGATCTGCTATTTTTGAAAAATCGTGAAAATTAGAATTTTGACCCGATTCTATAAATGTCTTTTGAATCCTTCTAAGGTTTTTTGAAAAACATATGTTTCTATGTCAGCAATCTGGCCAGCCATCGTCAAAGAAAAGCTCCTTTTCACTTAAATGGAGCTCAGTTAGTCTGTTCTTGAGAGACTACTATGTCAGTGGTTCTCAAACCTTTTTCATGTGAAGGACCCCTGTAAAAAAATATTCATATCTCAAAATATTATAGTTCCAAGGACCACCCAGAAGCAAAATTTGAGTTACAAACGTTCGCTCTAAAAATACATATACTGTATTCAAAGGTTTTTGCACATTTTCACGACTTTTTCAAAAATAGCAGATCTACAAGCTCGCAGCGCGGCACTCGGTGCAGCGCTGTGAGATTGTTTATCTGCTATTTTTCAACAGTTAAAAGCAGTCAATAATTCTAGGCCTGAATGGTTTAACAGTTTTGGACATATGAGTTTTTCCACAACATTGATAAATAAATATGAAAACATCTTGGGTTCAGAAGAGGACACATTTATCACTTCTTCTTCTCACATCACAATTAACGCCTCTCTGCAAACAGCCTTTCTTCACAACTCTTCAGAGGGTTAGAAATAAAAGATCTTCGCTGAAATGCTTTAACGAGCATCGATTTGTTTTGTGATGCGAGCCAAATAACTGAGTGTTTTTCACTCTTTGACTTTTGGATTTAGTTTGTATTGGTTTTGGAAAAGAAAAAAAAAAGAGGAAGAAAAGAAAGTTGCACACACTGATTTTGGCAGAATGCCATCACAATAGATTTGCTATTAGTTTTGTAAACGTAATATAGTTTCCCTTTTTTTCCCCAGACAAATAGTTTTAGCCATTTCATAAATCTTTGTCATCTATAACACCACGGGTTCAAATGGAACCATATGGGTCTGTAACTCTGAGAGTGTACAAATGGAACCATATGGGTCTGTAACTCTGAGAGTGTACAAATGGAACAGAATACAGAGGTTACACCTGAAAAATGGTAACAAATCAAACTGGGAATTCTTGAAATAAAATAAATAAAAGATCACTGAATCTATTCTGGAACCAATCATGATTAATTGATTGATTGATTGATTGATTGATTGATTGATTGATTGATTGATTGGTTGCTTCATTTGCTTGATGTCTTCATTGATTTTATAACAAATATCTGACCCGCCATAATCAACAGGATAATGCAAAAAAGTGTACTGCTTGTTTCCATATGAGGTGTGCATGATTTCATGTAGGGTTGTGTGGTGTAGTCTTTTAGGGAGCGGTGAGATTTATGAGTTTCATTAAGCGTCCTGTGATGCTTGGCCAATGTGCCCTGTGTGGGACATACGTACATACTGTACATACAGACATGTAGGACATACGTACATACTGTACATACAGACATGTAGGACATACGTACATACTGTACATACAGACAGACATGTAGGACATACGTACATACTGTACTTACAGACATGTAGGACATACGTACATACTGTACATACATACATGTAGGACATACGTACATACTGTACATACAGACATGTAGGACATACGTACATACTGTACATACAGACATGTAGGACATACGTACATACTGTACATACAGACATGTAGGACATACGTACATACTGTACATACAGACAATAGGACATACGTACATACTGTACATACAGACATGTAGGACATACGTACATACTGTACATACATACATGTAGGACATACGTACATACTGTACTTACATACATGTAGGACATACGTACATACTGTACATACAGACATGTAGGACATACGTACATACTGTACTTACATACATGTAGGACATACGTACATACTGTACATACAGACATGTAGGACATACGTACATACTGTACTTACAGACATGTAGGACATACGTACATACTGTACATACATACATGTAGGACATACGTACATACTGTACATACAGACATGTAGGACATACGTACATACTGTACATACAGACATGTAGGACATACGTACATACTGTACATACAGACATGTAGGACATACGTACATACTGTACATACAGACAATAGGACATACGTACATACTGTACATACAGACATGTAGGACATACGTACATACTGTACATACAGACATGTAGGACATACGTACATACTGTACATACAGACATGTAGGACATACGTACATACTGTACTTACATACATGTAGGACATACGTACATACTGTACATACAGACATGTAGGACATACGTACATACTGTACTTACAGACATGTAGGACATACGTACATACTGTACATACATACATGTAGGACATACGTACATACTGTACATACAGACATGTAGGACATACGTACATACTGTACATACAGACATGTAGGACATACGTACATACTGTACATACAGACATGTAGGACATACGTACATACTGTACATACAGACAATAGGACATACGTACATACTGTACATACATACATGTAGGACATACGTACATACTGTACATACATACATGTAGGACATACGTACATACTGTACATACAGACATGTAGGACATACGTACATACTGTACATACATACATGTAGGACATACGTACATACTGTACAAACATACATGTAGGACATACGTACATACTGTACATACAGACATGTAGGACATACGTACATACTGTACATACAGACAATAGGACATACGTACATACTGTACATACAGACAATAGGACATACGTACATACTGTACATACAGACATGTAGGACATACGTACATACTGTACATACAGACAATAGGACATACGTACATACTGTACATACAGACATGTAGGACATACGTACATACTGTACATACAGACATGTAGGACATACGTACATACTGTACATACAGACATGTAGGACATACGTACATACTGTACATACAGACAATAGGACATACGTACATACTGTACATACAGACATGTAGGACATACGTACATACTGTACATACATACATGTAGGACATACGTACATACTGTACATACAGACATGTAGGACATACGTACATACTGTACATACATACATGTAGGACATACGTACATACTGTACAAACATACATGTAGGACATACGTACATACTGTACATACAGACATGTAGGACATACGTACATACTGTACATACAGACATGTAGGACATACGTACATACTGTACAGACAGACATGTAGGACATACGTACATACTGTACATACAGACATGTAGGACATACGTACATACTGTACATACAGACATGTAGGACATACGTACATACTGTACATACAGACATGTAGGACATACGTACATACTGTACAGACAGACATGTAGGACATACGTACATACTGTACATACAGACATGTAGGATATACGTACATACTGTACATACAGACATGTAGGACATACGTACATACTGTACATACAGACATGTAGGACATACGTACATACTGTACATACAGACATGTAGGACATACGTACATACTGTACATACAGACAATAGGACATACGTACATACTGTACATACAGACATGTAGGACATACGTACATACTGTACATACATACATGTAGGACATACGTACATACTGTACAAACATACATGTAGGACATACGTACATACTGTACAGACAGACAAGTAGGACATACGTACATACTGTACAAACATACATGTAGGATATACGTACATACTGTACATACAGACATGTAGGACATACGTACATACTGTACATACAGACAGACATGTAGGACATACGTACATACTGTACAGACAGACATGTAGGACATACATACATACTGTACATACAGACATGTAGGACATACATACATACTGTACATACAGACATGTAGGACATACGTACATACTGTACAGACAGACATGTAGGACATACATACATACTGTACATACAGACATGTAGGACATACGTACATACTGTATAGACAGACAAAGACAGATGTAGGAGCGCTTAGAAGATGTGCTCAAAAACAGTATACTGGTACCACGTGTAACCATGGCAACCATGTAGTCAGGAGGACCTGATGGTGATGTGTGTGGTAATTTTAGTGCAGCTGTTATTTATGAACTCACTGTTGTCACTGCTTCAGAGACAGACAGACAGACAGACAGACAGACAGACAGACAGACAGACAGACAGACAGACAGACAGACAGACAGACAGACAGACAGACAGACGGTGCTCTGGTCCCCAGCAGTGCTGGATAAAGTACTTCAATCATTTAGAAAGGTTATCAATACCCTATCGTAGAAATTGTCTGTTACGTTACAATTATTATTCATTGTATTACAATTTTAATTGAGTAAAAGAATTTTAAAACAAAATGTACATATGACCCGCACACCATATTTTATTAAGTATGCAACGTTTCGATTGCAGGCCTTCTTCAGGCATCCCTTTGAGTAAAAGTAGAAAGGTATTGGAATCAAAATGTACTTAAAGTAGCAAAAGTACTTTTGCTTTTGGTACATTTGTGGACATTTTGATTCCAATGCTCATTTCATAAGTATAACATTTATAAAAATCCATTGAAAATAGCAGATCTACAAAAACACAACATTCTGTCAAATAAATGAAATAAAAATGAATAAATAACAGTTATAGGGAAAGGTAAAAACAAAAAAAACTACAAACAGGATGTTTACTTGGTTGTGTTATGTTTGGAACCAAAGCATCAGGGGGTGGAGTCCAGATGACTTGCTGACCAATAGCCTTTCTTCCTTTGTTCTGCCTCCCTGGATC
>NC_137819.1:65131103-65178876 GCF_963921795.1 Nannobrachium achirus | reverse complement strand
GTGGTATCGGTGATGTCAGAAATGTGGGCACTGTTTCACCTGTTTATGCACATAATGGTGTTCCATGTCCAGGCCAGTCTGTGACATCAGTACTATGACGTCAGAGTATAATAGACAGACGGCGGACAGACATTCTGTAAATTAATAGTTCGATGTTCACCATGCGGTCCACTTGTGGAGCGCCGCAGCACAAGCAACCAGGGTGAAGATATTAGTTTATCTCCTTTGCATCGCTGTTCTCCATATTCCATAATATGCCTGCCTGCTCACCAAAAGGATGGTGGTGTCCACTCCATAGTTAACGTTGTGGATATGATTTTGGATTGTGATATTAAAGATAGACTAGAAAGATTAAATTCTGGTAAAGTGTGTTTGCCGTTTTTGAATTTCAAGTCAATGGGGTTGCTTCAACGACTTTATGGAGTAATCTTTAGCCAATGAGGAAGCTTCAAAAACTTTATGGAGGAACTTTTAGCCAATGAGGTAGCTGCATAAAGGTGACGTCACCGAGAAGGCTGGTTCCTCATTGGCCAATAATTACTCTATAAAGAACAGAACAATGGTGTGTTGACCTAAAGGCAACCACGCTAATAATAATGTTCGCAATATGACACTGATTATGTAACACCAAGCATAGACAAGGACTTTTCTTTCTTTTCAAATCTTTTTATTATATTTTCACATAGAATAGCCCAGAGGCAGGTAGACAATCTCAATAAAAAAGCATCATCACATGTAGATATCTGAGTACATCATTATAAGAGAGACCAAAACCCGACCCCTATCCCCCCTCCCCCCACCCTCAATCCCCAGGACGGTTGCACACCAGATTCGATAAAACAAGAAATAAGATAGAAATTAGTACAGAAAAAAGAGAGAAAATAAGAAAAAAGCGGAATAGATATTCAGAACTTGCTACGTGTTGGGTTGGTCAGAGCAGGTAAGCGCCACACTACGCCATTTGGATATTACGGTAGAACGTCATAAAAGGGCTCCAAGTCTTATAGAATTTCTTTTCAGAGCCAGCAATTGAGAACCTCAGCATCTCCAGCTCCAGACAGGACATCACAGTGCAAAGCCACTGATTAAGCCCAGGCGGGACAGCATCTTTCCATTTAAGCAGAATGGCACGTCTAGCAATCAATAACGTGAAGTCAACCATACGACTCTCTGTCCGTGTTAGGGGAAGACCCTCAGTTCCGACTGTACCGAACAGAGCCAACAGGGGGTCCGGGTCTAGATCACGGTCTAAGATGTTGGACAGTGTGTCGAATACGCCACTCCAGAACGACTGTAGCCGTGGGCACGACCAATATTGGTGTATGAGCGTGGCTTCACCGTTACATTTGTCACATCTAGAGCTCACGTCAGGGTACATGCTTGCAAGTTTGGCTTTAGAGATGTGGGCTCTATGAACTATTTTGAACTGTATTAGACAGTGGCGGGCACAGAGGGAGGATTTATGTATAGAGGAAAAAATTGAATCCCACTTTTCTTCCGATAAAGCGAGCCCAAGATCCCGTTCCCAATCAGCTCTTATCTTGTCCAATGGCGCGGATTTCAGATTGGAGATGGTGTCATATAGGATTGATATAGCGCCTTTTGTCGTCGGATCGAAAGATAAAAAGGTGTCTATGGGATTGGTATCGGGTTCTTCAGGGAAGTCGGGTATTACAGATTCCACATAATGTCTAACTTGGAAGAACCTAAAAAGGTCCGATCTAGGCAGGCCGTATTTCCTTGTCAATTGTTCGAAAGAGGCAAAACCCCTGTCTATAAACAGGTTCTTGAAATTTCTGATGCCTTTTCCACGCCAATTCCGAAAGGTTATATCATTTAATGACGGAACAAAAAAGTGGTTGGAGGCTACGGGGGTTAACAAGGAGAAATTTCCATAGTTATAGGTTCTCCTGAACTGAGTCCATATTCTCAGTGTGTGACGCACAACCGGATTAACTATCAGTTCAGGCAATGGCCGGCCCAACGGTGCACCGAGAAGGGCTGGGAGCGATAGTTCCCCACACGACTCTAGTTCTAAGTTAGTCCACTCTGGACGGTCACGGCAAAAGCAGTAATGGTTCAGACAGCGTATATTGGCAGCCCAATAGTAATGACGGAAGTCAGGAAGTCCCATGCCCCCTTCTCTCTTCGCCCTTTTAAGTAAAGCCCTGCTCACACGTGGTTTCTTGTTCTGCCAAATGTGTGACGAGATAATTGAGTCTAGAGATGTAAAAAAAGACTTTGGAATGAACACCGGTACACATTGAAAGAGATATGTAAATTTGGGGAGAATGTTCATTTTGATTGAGTTAATGCGACCTGCCAGAGACATTGTAAGGGGTGACCACTGCTGTAATGATGTTTTAACTTGGCTTACAAGAGAGACGAAATTCTGCTGGAAAAGGTCTTTGAACCTACGTGTAATTATTGCTCCTAGATAAGTGAATTGAGTTCTCTCTACTTTGAGGGGGATAAGAGTGTAATCTAGGTTGGATGCAGCCTCGTTTGATGGAAATAGTATACTTTTAGTTAGGTTAATCTTATAGCCTGAGACACGGCCAAATTGATCCAGCAGGGACATAACTGTCGGGAGGGATGTCAGCGGGTCTGAAATATACAATAGAAGGTCATCCGCGTATAGGGACACCTTGTATTCTCTCTCTCCCCTCCGAACGCCCTTGATATCAGCATTACCGCGCAAGGAAATCGCCAGTGGCTCAATGGCAAGGTCAAATAAGAACGGGCTCAGCGGGCAACCCTGACGGGTCCCGCGGCCCAGGCCAAAGCTACGGGAGAATATGCCATTAGTCTGTACGGTTGCAGTGGGGGAAGCGTACATTAATTTAATCCATGCAATGAACGTCGGACCGAATCCAAATTTTTCTAAGACCGCGAACAAATACCTGAATTCGACGCGATCGAACGCCTTCTCGGCATCCAGCGACGCGACACATTCTGGCCCCTCCCCCGAGGGAGAGTGCAAAATATTGAGAAGGCGTCTCACATTAAAGAATGAGTAGCGATCTTTGATGAAACCGGTCTGGTCTGGTGATATTATTTGAGGGAGAAGCTTCTCTAGTCTGTGTGATAGCACCTTCGCTAGGACCTTAGCATCTATGTTCAACAGTGAAATTGGTCTGTATGACGCGCACTCTACAGGGTCTTTCCCTTTTTTAGCAATTAATGTTATACACGCCTCACTCAGAGAGGGGGGGAGCGCGCCCCGTTCAAGGGACTCAGCGAGAACGGCCGCCAGCTGTGGGGATAAAAGCGCGGAGAACTTCTTAAAAAATTCAGCCGGGAGCCCGTCTGGTCCCGGCGACTTCCCGGACTGCATTGATGCTATGGCTCGAGCCACCTCTGCCGATGTTATGGGCGTCTCCAGGTTTTCCATTTGGTCTTGGGAAATAGTTGGAATATCTAATGGATCAAGGAATGCCGACACCGCTACGTCATCTCCGTCTGTCTGGGAAGTGTATAGTGTAGAATAAAAGTTCTTAAAGGCGTCGTTAATCAAAGTTGAATCTGAGGTGACTTCTCCGTTCGCAGTCCTGATGTTTGTTATGATTTGCTTAGCCCTCCTCGCTTTTAGTTGGTTAGCCAGTATCTTACCGGTCTTTTCACCCTGCTCGTAGAATGTACTCTTAGTTTTTAACAGTAGATTTTGTGCTTGATGAGTAGCGAGAATATCAAATCTTGATTTGAGTTCTACTCGTCTATTGTAAAGTTCTGGGGTTTGCTGAAGCGCGTACTGTCCGTCAACGGCCGCAATATCAGCGATGAGCTTAGAGCGTTCTCTTTCAGATTGTACTTTTTTCCTGGCTGAGAAAGATATAATTTGCCCTCTCAGGTATGCTTTAAGCGCGTCCCACACCATGAGTCCGGAGGTCTGTGGATTAGTATTGGTTTCAAAATAGAATTTAATTTCCTGCTCAATAAATTTCACAAAGTCATCGTCTGAGAGCAAGGTGGAGTTAAAACGCCAACGTCTAACTGGGCGCGGGACCCCAGGGAGCGATAATGACATCACCAGAGGAGCGTGGTCAGAAATGACAATACTGTGATACGCGCAGGAGTGAACTTGGGGCATCAGACGTCTATCCATTAACAAATAGTCAATTCTGGAGTACATGCGATGCACATGGCTAAAGAAGGAGTACTTCCTCCCTGTGGGGTTAAGATCTCTCCAAACATCTGAAATACCGCATTCTGTGAGGAAAGATTTGATATACGTGACAGATCTATTCACTGTTCCGGGTCTAGCGGAAGAGCGGTCCAGGACTTGGTCCAGACACCGGTTAAGATCTGTTCCTAGGATTAAGTAATGCGTGTCTAGATCAGAGAGGTGAGAGAACAATCTAACGAAAAACCCAACATCTTCAACATTGGGCGCGTATACGTTGGCCAATACCACATTTATGTGAAATAGCTTGCCTGTGACAATGACATATCTACCGTTTTTATCAGCTGTAATTTTGGTTGATTCGAATGGCACATTATTTGATATAAGGATGGATACTCCCCTTGCCTTGGCCTCGAAAGTAGAATGGAAATGCTGCCCCGCCCAGCTCGCCAAGAGTCTGGAACTGTCAGATGAACGCATATGAGTCTCC
This sequence comes from Nannobrachium achirus, assembly GCF_963921795.1. NCBI lineage: Eukaryota > Metazoa > Chordata > Actinopteri > Myctophiformes > Myctophidae > Nannobrachium > Nannobrachium achirus. The sequence goes on along the minus strand of NC_137819.1, from coordinate 65,174,263 downwards.
TGTAGGAATCTGCGTTGAATTGTTTAAGATGAGTAAATACTTTTTTCCTTTTAACCGGATGGTTCAGCCCTTTGACGTTCCAGGTCACCACATTAAGGTTTCTAGCCATTATGTATAAAAAGAGAAGACAAGAAAAAAATAGGTGACCATGTACAGGCACCGCGTGGCGCGCCTGCCCAACCACCACGAACGCAACAGTAACATTAGGTATCCCGCAAAACTATCTGTAGTAGAAGACAACCGTCCCTTCCCCCCCCACATTCCCCAAGGCCTTCCCGGAGAGAAAAGCATGAAATTGAAAATTGGAAGAAATATGTGAAAAGGCCACAACCCAGATAGCGACTGTGGAAAACAGCCGCAAGCTCTTCTAAGCTTGTATAACCTAGCTATTGCTTCCCTATTCACTACCGCTCAGGCCGTACTCCCACAAAATTAAATTGCCTCTAAAGGAGAGAAGATGAAAGAAAAAGAAAGGAAGAGGTGAAAGGGATCAGATAAATAGAATAAATAAAATTATTATAAAAATGAAAAATAAAAGATAATCCAACATATGCACCCTACTATACTGTCTCGTAGGGCCGGAGCGCAGGTACCATGACCCAAAGTCAGCAGGTCCACTGAGTGAAAAGTGGACATATAGATGATGTCATATCAGTTACAAATTCTGTTAATAAGGTGTTTATTTTGTCCCTCAATGTTATAAAGTCAATTCACTGTCTGAGACGTAAAGGTAAACTTAGGTGTCAAGCAAAACTTGGCTATTGCACTCCGGCCCCACAAGGCAGCTCACATAGATATGAAATGTAAAGCATAGATACGAATAAACAACTAATACTGAGCAAGATATCAATGTTCATGGACATATTCCAAGTGCCCCTACAGTGATTGGCACCTGACAGTGGGTTGCATGCTCGTGCGTACGCACACCCAAACACACACACACACACACACACACACACACACACACACACACACACACACACACACACACACACACACACACACACACACACACACACACACACACACACACACACACACCCTGCCTGCCTGCACAGGGGGTAAACAGTCCTCATTTCACAGTAAGGGGATACGTGTAGAGGAAGTTATATGTGGCCAGATAGCGGGAACAAACAGGCAATGATAGCCCCTGCACAGGCATAAATGCATGCATACACACAAACAAGCACACATATACACGCACGCACACACGCACGCACACACACAAAAAAAAGAAGAAATGAGGGGGGGGAGAAGAGAGAGAAAAAAAAAAAAAAAAAAGGACATATATATGTACATATATATGTACATATACACACGCACACACACATACCATAATAAGATAAAATAAGCATCTAGTTAGAGGCAGAATGTTACAAAGGAAGGTGATCATTGGATTCCAATATTGAAAATATAAAAACAAAGGTATATATATACATATAGAAAAGTGATAAAAAAAACTAAAACAGAATAAGCTATGTAATCCCTAAAAGAAAAGGCTCTATGTGGCAATATATCTATCCAAAGGTGGAAAAACGAATGTCCATGAGTCAGTTTGTAGGCTAAAGTAAAATCTGCCAGTCTAGAGAGGCTGCTGTTAAACCAAAAAAAAGAAAAAGTTACAAAAATAGTAGTAATACCGCCTCCCAGCCAGCAGAGGCAGCGTAGACCATTATTGTCAAACGTGGTTCAAAGTTCAGAGTTCACAGTTCGGTCCATCCGGTCAAGGGCGCCAAAATGGCGGCCACAGAACGAAAACAAACTGACTCAGGCTATCTGCATATTAGAGCCACATAAGAGGAAGAATGAAGTATAAAACAACGAAAACATGTCGAGAAATCTCGACTACAATCATGTCATCATAAGTGCAAAGCATTCAATCGCTCTCTAACACTTAACTAAACCGCCGTAACGTAATCGTCATGCGTGGGGAAAAAAAAGACATAGCGCATGTTAGCATGTAACGGGCGCATAAGGATTCGCTGTAGACAAAATATGTGATTGAATAAGCACAGTCCGCCTTGACCGTTAGAGCGGACATGTCTACATACGCCGTTAGATTATATAATATCAGTCTAATCGTGAGAAAAATGGTAAAGTTCAGATATAGGAAACTGCGCAGTGCGGGTCGTAGGCGCTAAGATGGTCAGGTTAATAAGCGGTCAAGCCAAACTAAACGTGATGAATATGATTAAGACAGATCTGTTAGGTCTGCTAAAAGAAAATAAGCTAATAAAGCTCAATCATGACCAAACCATCCATATAAGCGCGGAGCATCTGATCGCTTCGTAACGCTTATGAAAAAATCCGCACCACATCCGTCATTAAAAGGAAAATGCTAAAGCGAGCATTAGCTAGCGATGAATGCAAATGTTAAACCCACGTATCCATAAGCACAAGTAACAATAAAGAATAATTATAAATAGAATAAACCCATTTATAGTAAGAGCGGATGAGTCCAGACATGCCACAAGATGTTATGGCGACGTTAAGAAATAAAGAATAGTACCTAAAAAAAAGATATAAATATATATAGAAAAAAAAAGGGGGGGCTGCGTAGCATTCGAGCTAGCAGCTCGCCTTACAATCGAGCCTAAACAGGCTATCTTAAAACAGCTAAGCCAATATCAAAGGCAACAAAGTCGGGCACGCCTGAACACTCCGCTTCACAATGTAGCATTAACTTCAAAAGGAAAAAATAATAAATAAAATAAAAAAAGGTTGTGTATTTACGTCATAAAAGGAAATGGGAAAAATGAAATAAAAAAAGAAAACCCCGTTAGCCTATACTAGCTAGCCAGCCACCCACCCCCACCCCACACAGGCCACTGTTAAACAATACAAATAAATAAAAGAGAAGTGATATAGCAAATAGCAGAGCTACAGAAGTCAAACCTATCTAAACATTTACTAGATATTGTGGTATCAACTGTGGAGTACGAAAGATCGACCATGTACAAGTTAAAAAAAGTAGAAAAATAAAACAGCTGGAGGATATTAGCCTATGTAGCATGCTAGCGTGTGTTAGCCGGCTAGCCAGCTCCATGTACTACTACCGTCCCTTCTCAGTCGGGCGAAGTCCCCTCATCCGGCCCCCGGTTCTTCTTCAAAAAGTCTACGGCTGCTTTTGGAGAGGCAAGATGTTTCCTTCCCTCCGCGGTGGTTATGAAGAGCCGAGATGGATGTAGGAGCGTCGGTTTTAGGCCGCGTTTGTACAGGGCGGTCATCACGTCTCGATAGGCCGAACGTTGATCGATGATTTCTTGTGGCAGGTCCTCGAAGATCTGAACAGGGGTCCCCTTGTAGTTTAGGGTTCCCCTTCTTTTCCTGGCGTCTCGCACTATGGCCTCCTTGATGCGGTGGCGGTGGACACGGGCTATTACGGTCCGAGGTTTGGCACCAGTCGCAGGCCTGGGAGCCAAGGCCCGATGTGCTATGTCAAGCTCGGGCGCTTCTGGTAGCAAATCCTTGCCCATAATTTCGACAAGTACGTTAGAGAAAAAGGTATAGGGCTGGTCTTTTTCGATTAGCTCGGGTAATCCAATTATACGGACGTTATTTCTACGTCCCCGGGACTCAATGTCGACGACCTTGGCCTTCATTCTAACATAATTATCCTCTAAAGTATCACATCTAGCGTCCAGCTCAGCGAGCTTGTCGGAACAACGCGACGCGTTCTCCTCCAGTGCCGTCACACGCTGTCCCTGGTCAGAGAGCTGGATTTGCACGTTGTCAATTTTCGCCTCGAGTGATGCAATAGTTGAATTAGTTGTCTTAAATTCGGAGGCGAGGGATGCCTTTAGGTCGTCAAACCTGTTAAGAACAATGGCCAGGTCTGCGGTGGTTAATGGCGCCGGCGGGTCATCCTTCTTGGCGTCCTGGCGTGTCTGCGGTTTTGCAACGACCGCTGGTTTCTGCGAGTTCGACATTCTGCCGACTTCTTTTCCAGTTCAGATCGATGGAGAAACGTTTAGAATGATATCAATGCACTTTAGGTAGAGTTTAAAGGAAAATGAGGCTTTAAAATCAACTTTTTAAAGTAAGTGGGAGCAGCAGCTCCTCAAGCACACTACTGTTCCATTCGTAACCCGGAAGCACCAGCGGATGATTCAATTTTTTAAAAGAAAACAATGATTCTCTATGACCTCATGCACACCTGCTCCAAATTTGCCATGCAGCAGGTGGCTGCGGCTGTGCCGATCGAACCCAGTTCGATTTGTGCGTCTTGTTGCATGCGTTAAAAAATCATTCTCCTTTTATGACTCCTCTTCGGATCCGCAGTGTGGATTCCGCACAGCCTTGCACACCAAATCCAATGCGTTTTAATCATGCAGCAAACGGAACGAAACGCAACGGTCCTGTGTGCAAAGGGCTTTAGTGTGGAAGAGTCCTTGAGCAAGACTCTGAACCCCTAACTGCTCCTGATGAGCAGGTTGGTGCCAAGCATGGTTTCCTCTGACATCACTGTATGAATGTGTGTGTGAATGGGTGAATGTAATGAATATGTGTGTGTGAATGGGTGAATGTAATGAATGTGTGTGTGAATGGGTGAATGTAATGAATGTGTGTGTGAATGGGTGAATGTAATGAATGTGTGTGTGTGAATGGGTGAATGTAATGAATGTGTGTGTGAATGGGTGAATGTAATGAATGCGTGTGTGAATGGGTGAATGTAATGAATGTGTGTGTGAATGGGTGAATGTAATGAATGTGTGTGTGAATGGGTGAATGTAATGAATGTGTGTGTGTGTGAATGGGTGAATGTAATGAACGTGTGTGTGAATGGGTGAATGTAATGAATGTGTGTGTGAATGGGTGAATGTAATGCACAGTCATTGTAATGCACCTTGGGTAAAAGGCGAGAGATATATAGATTAACTTTTTGTTTTCAAATACGATACTCTGGTATGGTCCTGTTAATACGAACCCTCCAGCTATATATATATTTTAAAGAGGCATCATTATGGCAAGACAAACAAAACATTTGAATTGCTGTGGGTTTACTGGTAACCTTAACTTTAACGCTTTAGGGCAACAAACAAGTTATATTTATATGTTAAACAAAAATAAAACTCTCTTTCCACAAACTCAACTTTGTGACATTTTCAGTTGGTTTTCCCAAAACCTTTCTCTTTCTCTCTCTCTCTCTCTCTCTCTCTCTCTCTCTCTCTCTCTCTCTCTCTCTCTCTCTCTCTCTCTCTCTCTCTCTCTCTCTCTCTCTCTCTGACCGAACAAACAAAACCACAGAATAGCATCTGAACTTCAGCATGAAGCGCGCGGAGGAGAAATGGAAAGGTTCTTTGACAGTGAGAATAAAGGGCGTGTGGAGGCGCAGGTCAAGAAGCCAGCAGTCATCCTCCTCCATGCTCTGGTAGTTTCACTGCGTTTGTCTCAACGCTCCGGTAAACAGCATCACAGTGATGATCCTCAGAGGTCGCTCTGACCTGTCGGTTCTCCCTCTCTGTGGGAGAGAGATGGGATCAGGGACGAACAGAGAATATAGAGAGGCAGGGGCTGACACAGAAAATAGCAGACCTCCAAGCTCACAACGCGTCTGAGCTTGGAGGTTGGCTATTTTCGGTGCTTGATACCACACTGAACTAAGCATAATCAAGTGAATACTGGAGATGTGGCGTAACGGCATGGATTTCTACACAGAGAGGGCAATTCTTTCAACATAAGATGCTGCATTCAAGTTCAGGAGAGTTTGGACAAGGCAATTCTCTTGAATGCTGCCTTCAGGTATGGCATGGAAAGAGGGGGCATTTGCATTTCTTTCACCATAGTAAAAACTGCATTCATGGTCTGGAGAGGGCACTTTTTACAGACTGATAAAAGGGCAGGGGCTCAAGCCCCCTTTGATGTCTGTGTGTGCACATGCCTGGATGGGATTGTTGCTGCCGGCTAGCACTGCTGGACGGTGGTTGGAACAGTACTGTAATGTTTTAGTAAAAGTATCAATACTTCAGTGTAGAAACACTCTAGTCAAAGTCCAGAATTCAAAATGCACTTGAGTAAAAGTATTAAAGTATTGGTATCAAAATGTACTTAAAGTACCAACAAGTAGAAAGTACTCATTTCACCGGTTTCGAATGTATAAAATGGATAAAAACCGACAGGACAGGTACTCAGTCAGAAAATATACAGATGTGACAGTTCAAAACTTCACAAGTCCTGCCTTTGGCAAGACAGTCGATTTGCAGTGGATTTGCAGAACATTGAGCTTGTAGATCAGCTATTTTTTGCTATTTTTATGACCTTCTCTGACTTCAACGTTTAAATCTACATATGAAGGAGGTTTGTGCTTTTCAATGGGAATGGAGTGGTTTCTGGACATTTGCGAGTTTCTGCAAAAATACACTCCATTCTCCATAAAAATTAAAAGGCAAAACAGGGAAAGAAACCTGTGGAAAAAATGCATTTTGCAGGGCATTTGCAGGGGAAAAAGCAGTAAATACTGAAGAGTTGAAACTGAAGTGATTACTTTCTGTTTTGTATTGTATAGTAACAGTACTCAAGTAAATGTATTCTTGGTCCCCAGGCTACATCGAGGAGGCGTGCATCATCCCCTGTCCGTCAGACTGTAAGCTCAGTGAGTGGTCCAACTGGTCGCGCTGCAGCAAGTCCTGCGGCAGCGGGGTCAAAGTTCGCTCCAAGTGGCTCAGAGAGAAGCCCTACAACGGAGGAAGACCCTGCCCCAAACTGGACCATGTCAACCAGGTTAGTATATGAGACCCTGTAGACCCTGTCCCAACCAGGTCAGTATGACCCTGTAGACCCTGTCCCAACCTAGACCCTGTCCCAACCAGGTCAGTATGTAGACCCTGTAGACCCTGTCCCAACCTAGACCCTGTCCCAACCAGGTCAGTATGACCCTGTAGACCCTGTAGACCCTGTCCCAACCTAGACCCTGTCCCAACCAGGTCAGTATGACCCTGTAGACCCTGTCCCAACCTAGACCCTGTCCCAACCAGGTCAGTATGACCCTGTAGACCCTGTAGACCCTGTCCCAACCTAGACCCTGTCCCAACCAGGTCAGTATGACCCTGTAGACCCTGCCCCAAACTGGACCATGTCAACCAGGTCAGTATGAAGACCAGGGGTCTTCAACGTTTTCAGGCCAAGGACCCCTTAGTTGAGAGAGAGATGAAGCAGGGCCAAATTTGGTATTAAAACGGTTTTAAAAGTCTTTAAATTGTAACGTTATACATGCGTAGATACCCTGTATACACTTATACTGTATGTTGTTTTTTTTTTACTGTGGATTGAGAAAACAATGCTGCACATTAAGTTAATCATCTCGAGGACCCCACAGAATAACCTGGGGTCCGGTTTGGACAACACTGCTTTATATTGAACTCATGCACCAGTGGGGGGGTCCCCATCTATCTAAGAATGAACATTAATTTCTACGCTGACATTTCACCAGGGACAATACAGCTGCACTCAATCATGTTTTAATGTTTAATGAAAACATAATGGTTTGATCTTTCTCTTCTGGTCCATGAAGTTGTGACTGAACTGTTGGACATGAATTTAATGATGAATTCATGAGCTGAGTTGTGGTTCCTGAACCCTGCGGTCTGCAGAGTGAAACATTAATGACAGCAAGGGGAGATGGAGAAGAACTCTCTCTCTCTCTCTGGCATGAGAGGAATATTTAGATCATACATGTGGGTTTAAATGTATATTTCTGTTTAATCAAAACGCACCAACTAATATGAATTATGTTTCTTCCTTTATCTTTTCTTTTTTTCTCCCGTTCTCCCATCGCGGTGGATTGAATCAACAGGCTCAGGTGAGTGCATTTTTTTTTTGCAAAAACTAAACTAATTTAAGTGGTTACCTTTGTGTCTTTACAATTTACTTAAAGGGGAAGACCACCCATTTTCAATATTGAACTATGTCATTAATATACCTTAGAGGAGTTGTGTGGAAATAGAAAAAAAGTTCCCCCTCTTCTGTGTTGCCTAGAACTGGAGGATTGATTTTGGGGTTTGTATTGTAAGAAGAAAGATGTATGGAGAACCGAGATGACTGGAAACAACGATGGAGGGCTCGTCTGAGGACGACCTAGAGATTGTAAAGTACAACATGATGACATCACACATTGTACTTTACAATACAAACCCCAAAATCAATCTTCCAGTTCTAGACAACACAGAAGAGGGGGAACTTTTTTTCTATTTCCACACAACTCCTCTAAGGTATATTAATGACATAGTTCAATATTGAAAATGGGTGGTCTTCCCCTTTAACTACTGTACGTACAATTAAGGTTTTCACTCAAGTGGTACAATTAAGGTTTTCACTGAATGTTGGTAATGGGGGGACTCAAACTAATAGCATTAGAAAGAACATTCTTCTCCATACGGTATATATGAGGATTAGATAGGCTACAGCTTATTGACCACAGCCTCAGTAAACATGAATGAATTATAGTTTATGACCATCAACAGGATGTGTAGAATGTCTCCGCCCGGCCGCAGCCGTGGAAGGAGGCGACCTAACCCTGACCACACACGTACAGCCGCATAGTCAGAGTAATGAGTTGTCAGACTTGTGCCTTGGCAACTGTGAGCAGTACAGTACACCTGTACAGTATGTGTACAGTACACCTGTACAGTATGTGTACAGTACACCTGTACAGTATGTGTACAGTACACCTGTACAGTATGTGTACAGTAGTGACTGTGGCCAGTATGAGGAGGTAGAGTGTAGTAATGTTGTATATGTAGGTATATGCAGTGACTGTGTATTATTCTATAGGTATATGAGTTGGTCCCTTGCCTCTCAGACTGTGGTCAGTATGTGTGGTACACAGTGTTGGGTAGCGTTACTTTTTTTAGTAATATATACTGATTACATATTACCTTGATTTTAAAGTAATACATTTTGTTACATATTACCCCCCGAGTAGGAGTAATATATTAATATTACTTTACTTATTACTTTTTGGTAAAAAAAATAAAAATAAACGCTCAAATTGAACAAATAATTATATTGTATCATTATATTTTATATATTTTATATATTTTATATATTTTATTAACACAATAGACCTATACCTTCTTAAATGTGGCCTATAATGACATGACAAGTTTGACAACAAGACACAAACCTCTATGCCTTTTTTATTAAAGTCCACAGAACAAGGTCTGCATGAGCTCTTGTTTTGGGATGTTTTATCTGACAGCCTGTGCGTCGGAGAAAACATCCACCAACACAGCGCTACAGTTCATGGGTGGGTGGGAGATATAAACCAGGCATTTGATAGTTCTCAGTAATGCATACATTTTAGCATTTTCCCTTCAGTTGTTGAAATGTTGTGGAATTTAGTAGCTTTAGCTTACTAGGCTAATAATCATTCTAAACACCTGGGTGCGCTGACTCGCTGTGCGCAATGGTTTCCAAGCACTCCAATCCACCCGACAGGCATGTACACACATAGACATCAAAGGAGGCTTGAGCCCTGCCTCAGCCCCTGCCTCTCTAACATGTCAGCCCCCTGCCTCTCTAACATTCTCTGCACGTCCCTGCGTATATGTGCCGTTCTGTGCGGGGCAGCAGCAGCGCGCAGCCACATAACTTGAGAGGAAGGCTGAAAGCACAGGAGGTAAACCTGGGTCCCACGACAAAAATCTGTACCATATTGGCTTAAAACGGGACGACGGGACCCTGGTTGGTAACGCGGAAAGTAATGCTGTAAATAAGTTATCATTACTGCATTATATTACCGATGTTTTTTTTAGTAGGGCGTTATATTAGTCATTACTGCATTTCGGTAATATATTAGTAATATGCGTTATATTACTAACGCGCGTTACCCAACACTGGTGGTACAGTGTATTGTATTGTATTCTAGATATATGAAGTGGTGCCTTGCCTCAGTGACTGTGTATTATTCTAGGTATATGAGGTGGTACCTTGCCTCAGTGACTGTGGTCAGTACGTGTGGGTAGCAGAGCCCTGGAGCGTCTGGAAGGTGAGCAACGTGGATCTGAAGGAGAACTGTGGAGAGGGAATCCAGACCCGCAAAGTCAGGTAAGCATCTTCACCTACCATTCAACCCACTGAGACCTAGCCTTGCATAGCCAGACTGTATCACTGCGTAGATATCTGTCTGCTACTTCTATATGGAAGGTTTCTTTCCAAGGGCTCTGGACACAACTGGTTAGACCAGATCAATACTGGGCCCTGATTGCGCACCCAACTTTTCGGGGTGAGGAAATGGATTCAGCATTGAGAGGGGCCAGAGCTAAATCGACAGGGGCGTTTTTTTGCACCGGCGGATTCGTCTGATTCCAGACTAATTTAGACCGTTCAAGCCATTTAGACCAGGATGGCAGCTTTACTGTTACGTCACTTTGAACCACTTTAACCATTATTTTGATACTTTGGATATTAAAAAATAGCAGATCTACAAGCTCACAGCGCGGTTGTATATCGTCACTGTCTGGCCAAAACCTCTTAAAGGAGTAGTTCACCCCCCAAATGACTTTTTTTCTATTGATTACTCATGCCATGGAGAGTAGAGTTCAATAATATTTTTTGGTTTTTGTCACATTCCTAAGACAGCATTTTTATTCGAGTACATTTGCCCCCATTGATTACGGATGGGGACCCGTTTCGAAACGGGTCCCCATCCGGAACGAATGGGGGTAAATTTATTGTTATCACATTTATGTCTTAGGAATGCGACAAAAAACTAAAAACATGATTGAACTCTAGTCTCCATGGCGTGAGTAATCAATAGATAAAAAGTCATTTTGGGGGTGAACTATTCCTTTAACTCCATTTTTGAGGGTTTAGATTTTTTTGTCATAAATATGTGCTATTGAACATCCTTTACGTCTGTGTGTTGGTTAAAATAATATTGAACCAATGGAAAGTAGTAAAAAGCCCTTCGGTCAAAACCTCCTAACTCCACTTGAGCTAATTTTCGCGAAAATGAACATTTTGGAGTTAGGAGGTTTCGGCCCGACAGCAGAGAGCTATTTTTGAGAAATCGTGAAGAATTGTGCAAATCTTTGAATATGTATGTATTTTAAAGCGGAACATTTGTAACTCAAATCATTCTTTCCCGGAGTCCATGGAACAAAATATTTTAAGATGGGGGGTCCACGGTCAAATCTTGACTTTGAAACACAGGCTAAAAACAACAACCTTGATGTTCTGTGTTTCTACTTTTACTGGGAAGCAACAAATCAATAAAAATCACCCTGCTAGTTTCAACTGACCACCTGTGCAGCACCTGTTCATGTTTTTAAATGATCTGTTAGTGGAGTTTAAAAGCCTTTGTATTGTCTTTGAATGTCTTTTCATGTCCTTTAGAAAGCACCTTGAAATGTTCCTCACTGCTTCAGAATGTCAACACATTCACTATTATCCACTAATGAGCGGGATTAATGAGCTGCTGCTGTATAAACAAAACATGACACACATTTTCTGTGTGTGTGTGTGTGCGTGCCTGTGTGCGTGCCTGTGTGCGTGCGTGCGTGCGTGCGTGCATGCTTGTGTGTATGCGTGCCTGCCTGCCTGCCTGCGTGTGTGTGTGTGTGTGTGTGTGCGCGCGCGTGCGCCTGCATGTGTGTGTGTGTGTGTGTGCGTGCGTGCGCGTGCGTGCGTGCGTGCGTGCAGGTGCATGCAGAACACCATAGACGGGCCCTCAGACCAGGTTGAAGACTACCTGTGTGATCCAGAGGAGATGCCGCTAGGGGCCCGAGACAGCAGACTGCCCTGTCCTGAAGACTGTGTCCTGAATGACTGGGGGACCTGGAGTCCCTGTACACTGGTATATATACTATAATATACTCTATCTGAATGACTAGGGCCCCTGGGGCCCCTGTACACTGGTATATATACTATAATATACTCTATCTGAATGACTGGGGCCCCTGTACACTGGTATATATACTATAATATACTCTATCTGAATGACTGGGGCCCCTGTACACTGGTATATATACTATAATATACTCTATCTGAATGACTGGAGCCCCTGTACACTGGTATATATACTATAATATACTCTATCTATATCTGAATGACCCCTGTACACTGGTATATATACTATAATATACTCTATCTATATCTGAATGACCCTGGAGCCCCTGTACACTGGTATATATACTATAATATACTCTATCTATATCTGAATGACCCTGGAGCCCCTGTACACTGGTATATATACTATAATATACTCTATCTATATCTGAATGACCCTGGAGCCCCTGTACACTGGTACTATTATAATATATATCTATATCTATACTGTCCTGAAGACTGTGTCCTGAACGACTGGGGGGCCTGGAGCCCCTGTACACTGGTATATATACTATAATATACTATATCTATATCTGAATGACCCCTGTACACTGGTATATATACTATAATATACTATATCTATATCTGAATGACCCCTGTCCACTGGTATATATACTATAATATACTCTATCTATATCTGAATGACCCCTGTACACTGGTACTATAATATACTATATCTATATCTGAATGACCCCTGTACACTGGTATATATACTATAATATACTATATCTATATCTGAATGACCCCTGTACACTGGTATATATACTATAATATACTCTATCTATATCTGAATGACCCTGGAGCCCCTGTACACTGGTATATATACTATAATATACTCTATCTGAATGACTGGGGCCCCTGTACACTGGTATATATACTATAATATACTCTATCTGAATGACTGGGGCCCCTGTACACTGGTATATATACTATAATATACTCTATCTGAATGACTGGGGCCCCTGTACACTGGTATATATACTATAATATACTCTATCTGAATGACTGGGGCCCCTGTACACTGGTATATATACTATAATATACTCTATCTGAATGACTGGAGCCCCTGTACACTGGTTGCGACCGTAGGTCGCATTTACTACCAAAACCTCCACGGGCTGTCTGTGCGTCAGTCAGTCAGTCAGTCAGTCAGTCAGTCACACTTTTGCCCTGCTCATATCTCCACAACCGTTGCCCCGATCCATGGCAGATTTTGCACACACACTCCTTGACTGCCAAACTACAACCTCCAAGGACCCCCGGAGCCCCAGGGACCCCCAGGTCCCTGGGGGACCCCCAGATGTAAAAAATGACCAAATGTGCTCACACGTCGACGTCACACTTTTTCCCTGCTTATATCTCCGCACCCGTTGACCCGATCCATGCCAGATTTTACACACACACACTCCTTGCCTGCCAAACTACAACCTCCAAGGACCCCCGGAGCCCCAGGGACACCCCCAGATGTAAAAAATGACCAAATGTGCAAAAATGACCAAATGACCACCCCAATGGGGCTGCTCACGGGGAATTCCCGGGGACCACCGACTCCTGGTGCTCCAGAACGGATGCAAAAGTGGTGGCGCCCCCAGTGGAGGACCCCCTGCCACTGCAGCGCACATAAAATGCCGTAACTCGGGCTAGGAGCGTCCGGGAGAGCCGGGGCCGGTACCTATTCGTCCGCCAAGGCAACGCAGAGACCCCACCCCTCATTTCTCACATGGCTCTATTCTAGCGCCACCTTCAGGCCGATTTTTAAAACACATTTTTGGACACTGCTCCTACAGTTTTTGCCCTAAAATCACGAATATCACTACACAGCATGTCTACACTCATGTCATCAACATGGATCAGGAAGATTTGGGAAAAACACATTTTTGCCCTATTTGTGGAGATAAGCCACCTACGGTCGCTTATCTCCCGATTAGGGAGTCTTACTGGTATATACTATAATATACTCTATTTATATCTGAATGACCCTGGAGCCCCTGTACACTGGTACTATAATATACTATATATCTATACTTCTCTGAGGACTGTGTTCTGAATGACTGGGGGGCCTGGAGCCCCTGTAGTCTGGTTGCGACCGTCAGGTCGCAGTTACTATCAAAACCTCCACCGGCTGTCCGTCAGTCCGTCCGTCAGTCTGTCTGTCAGTCACGTCACACTTTTCCCCTACTCATATCTCTGCCACCGATGCCACTATCCATGCCAAACTTTGCACACACACTCCTTGGCTGCCAAACCACAACCACCCCTCATTTCTCACATGGCCCTCTTCTAGCGCCACCATGAGGCCGATTCTTGCAAAACACATTTTTGGACACTGCTCCTACAAATGTTGCCCTAAAATCACGCAAAGCGGTACACAGTATCTCTAAAGTCATGTCATCAACATGGATCTGTCCCATTTCCCATATTCCCTCCTGATTGGCTACCATTGCCTTCCAAAGTTTGTGTATGCGACCTGACGGTTAGGGAGTCTAATAAAGCAATAAGCCACAAGAGGCGAGTGGTTACCGGGGTAGTATACACCGGCTGAGAGGCGTTGGGAAACACGAGGTGCCAGCAGAGTGTTTCCGACCCTCTCAGCCGGTGTATACTACTCCGGTAACCACAAGCCTCGCGCAGCTTATTGCTTTTCTAAAACGGTTACAATAGGGCAACATGAAAAATCACAGACATGTACCAATTAAAACTGTTCTATTTCACTAATAATTCACTATAAGGTCTGCTCTGCAAGAAAGTAGTTCCCAGCCAGGCTGCAGAAACCACACACATTGCAATCAAGTTCTCTAGTCTGGCTTCACAACACTGTGGAAAGAAATAACGCACCTGGGTTTGATATAAACGGATTAAAGGTGTGGGTCTCATATACCACAGCAATTAAAGGGAAACCAGACAATCAATCAAGGAATGGAACTAGCCGTTTTAGAATGTAACCGTAGGTCGCAATAACAACTAATCTACAAGCCTGTATGGAGTGTTATACAGTGTATTGTACACACTCTACAGGCTGTATGGAGTGTTATACAGAGATGTGCAGGTTAGGGGAGTCGGTGGGATCAACCACTGATCCCACCGACTCCCCACCGGGAGCTGAACTCCCTATGGCCCTCCGCAACACACACAACATGCCTAGTTTAAAGCCCATTGGTTGAACGCTTCAAGAGATGCGCGCGCGAAAGACACCCACCCACCCACCCACACACACACACACACACACACACACACACACACACACACACACACACACACACACACACACACACACTCACAGATTAGCGTAATGTCTCTGGAGATCAGAGCGCTCTGTGATGTCAGAACGTCACACAGAGCCGGGAGCAGAGGTTCTTGGAGTGTTTCTGAATGGATGAAACCCTGGGATTACCAGGCTCTTTATTCTCTGTACGCTGCTTTACTGAATCACAGCGTCACGCTGCGCGCTGCGCCAGGCCTAGAGAACGCATAACCTCCATAATTTATCACCGCTACGCAGGAACAAACTGCCACGGGGAAGAGCAGATTGAATTCATGCTAGGTGGGATCGCTTACATCAGACTCATTCTCCCTTCCAACCCTTACTGAATTATCATTATGTTATTCCAGTAACTCTACTGAAATACGGTATTACTAGAAAGATTCTGGGAAATTGCAATGAGTACTGTCGTAATATAGAGCTATTTTTTGGTCTTATGGTCCCATCAAAGTACTCATACAAACGTTGCACTGTAGCAACGTTTAAGAGTATGCTGAGCAGAAGTAGCGGACATAGCAGATCTACAAGCTCAGGCAGGCTGGCTGCATCAGTGTGAGTGAGTGAGCTGAGAATGTGTTTCGGCTTTTGGGGTTGCCTCTACTGCGTGTGTATCCCCCATTTAGGTGCATTTAAGTTCAGCAGATGAGGAACAGAACATGTAGTCCAAAGTGTATTTATTTTTGTATTTATTCTGGGCTCCCAAAAGCGTTCTTATTTTATTGAATGTATTTTTATTATATTTGTATATTTGTAGGCTACATTGGTAGGCGCCTGTCCTCCCTCCCTCCCTAGGGGCTTCACTCAGGGATTTAAACATGGAGCCCCAGAATCCATGCCGACAAGGACGGGCAGGACCAAAACATGTGAATCTAAGTGGCCGTGTGGCTCAGATTCAGTAAGGCAACAACCTCGTCTGTTAAGCTCAGTTCAGAGCAAAGATTTGCAGCGAGGCAAATCTGTTTTAAGCCCCGGTTTATCCTCCTCCGTACAGCGGAGCATACGTTTAAGCGTTAGAGCGTCGTGGAGGAAGAAATTGCAGTGATTTGAGTTGCCCTTTAGTAACGCATGGACTTCTTCTTGAGGAGGGAACTGGTCTTTATTTAAACAACTTCATTCACAGCCTGCTGTCAACATAGTAGTCCAATCTGTAGTCCAATAGAAATGATGTAATTAAACACATGGGAGCTTTAGTCCAATAGAAATTATGTAATTAATTCAACGCAGGAGCTTTAGTCCAATAGAAATAATGTAATACTGCCACCGTCTGCCACGATAAAAAAAACAAAAAAAAACGTCTTTCCAGGTTGAACGCCACGATTTTCCTACCTTTTAACGTGGTTGCATTCGTGCATAGTCCACCATGGTGCATGGATCGTACACGGTGTGTGTGCACGCTGCTCGCGAACACCAAAAAACGCATGTGAATCCGGGCTGCCGTTCTCAAGTTATTATTAATTCAACATTTGTGACTGAAAGGTCCATAAGTAGGCAATAGTGAAGTCCATCAAATTAATAAAATAGGGTTGATTTTGGATTTTTGGTGTTTATCCTTTTTTTCCATATTATCTAAGAGTGTATGTTTGAGAACCTTCTCATTGCAACAGACATCCATTTTAGAATCCTTAAACAGCTTAAATTAGTTTGTAAACAGAGCTGTGTTTTTGTGTTTCCTTACAGCCTTCTGGGGGGTGGAGACACACATTAACATGTCAAAGCCAACATTTACATCTGCAGTTTCTGTTGGCTGATGTGTGGTTGTTGTTCTCAGGTTTCAGCTGCAGATCACCACCAATAGGTTAGGGCGGGTGAGGGGTGGAGTTAACAATCCATTGTTCACACCTGACTGCCAGTAGTGTGACAAACTTTTGAGAGCCCTTTACTCAGATTTACTCAGAATCCAATGAATGACACGTCATTTGAAAGCTTATATTCTGTACTTTCAAGATCTGCAAAAATCTGAAAAAAGACCAATGCCTACATAATGGACCTTTTCTCCAGCCTCAGTCACATATATAGGAACTGTAGTCCAATATAAATACAATGTAATTCATTCAACACATAGCAACTATTAGTCCTATAGAAATAATGTTGTTCAATAGCAGTTCAGCCACAGTGAACACAATGTCTGTAGGCATTTATCGAATGGGCCTCAGGTCTTGATGGGTCACCAGTGTAACGCTCAGGATTCAAACCCGGGTCTCCCATGTGAAAGTCCAATATCTTAACCATTGAGCCAAAGGGACATCCCTATGGACTGAGGGAGATAGTATACTAGACTCTTGAGGGCATCAGGCTGATGCTGTGAGTCACACTGCTACACCAGTATTTGAGTGTGTACTTGGTGTAATCACGCCACGCCACTATAAATAGCACGCTTGCATCCAAATCCTGCATGTACAACAAGAATGATACGCTGGAATGTGTAGCGTAGCAACACGGGGGGAGGGGGGGGGGGGGCTGTCAGTCACCCCCGTGGTCCTCTAGGGACAGATAATTAGCATGGATATGGAATGTGTCGTCGTCGTCGTCGTCCCCCCCCCCCCCCCCCGCACGAGAACCCCACAAATAGAAACCGTTTGACACGCGTTTGAGTCCAGGGTCGGTTTTATCTGGCTGATGCCGATGAGGGAAATGCAGACGCTGCTGCTACAGCTGCGGAAAATCACCAGAGAGAGAGAGAGAGAGAGGGAGAGAGAGGGAGGGAGAGAGAGAGAGAGAGAGAGAGAGAGAGAGAGAGAGAGAGAGAGAGAGAGAGAGAGAGAGAGAGAGAGAGAGAGAGAGACCGTTAAATGTGTGTGAGAGAGAGAAAGAAGGAAATGAAGCCTGGGAAATGTGTTGGAACCTGTAGGAGGTAAATGCTCTCTCTCTCTCTCTCTCTCTCTCTCTCTCTCTCTTTCTCTCTCTCTCTCTCTCTCTCTCTCTCTCTCAGCTCTTAGTGTATATCCTCTCCTGGCATTAACGTAATATCATGAGGAATGTTCAGCTTATTGACTGAACCACTCACTCTGCAGTCTGCACTCCACACCAGAGTCGGGGGTAACGCAATTAAAAAACTGTAACAGAGTTACAGGTTACTTTTTTTTCGGTAATGAGTTATCACATCACAGTAACTGGTCAAACGCTTTAGTCGTTACTTGTGTTACTATGAGCCCACCCATGTCCTCCTTATTAGCATAAATATTTGTGCTAATATATCATCATAATTACGAGACAATGCATCTCAGGCGAGTTTATGGAGTAACGCAAAAGTAATGACTTTCTCCAGGGAGTAATCAAGTAAAGTAAGGCGTTCCTACCCCTGCCCTTTTACCCGTCTGTAAAAAGTGCCCTCTCCAGAACAGGAACACAGTTTTTACTATGGTGAAAGAAATGCAAATGCCCCCTCTTTCCATGCCATACCTGAAGGCAGCATTCAAGAGAATTGCCTTGTCCAAACTCTCCTGAACTTGAATGCAGCACCTTATGTTGAAAGAATTGTCCTCTCTGTGTAGAAATCCATGCCGTTACGCCACATCTCCAGTATTCACTTGATTATGCTTAGTTTAGTAATGAAAATAGCCGACCTCCAAGCTCAGCTTGGAGGTCTGCTATTTTCTATATATTTCCACCAAAAGGCCCTTTTAGAAATGTCAGCCCCTGCCTCTCTAACATTCTCTGCACGTCCCTGTGTCCCCTCTTGCAGCCCTGCAGTGTAAACAGCACTCGGGAGAGGACAGCCCTCCCCATCCGTCAACCCGGCCAGGGAAAGGACTGCCCCCCCACCAAGGAGACGGAGCCCTGCGGACTGAACCGGAACTGCTTCCATTACTCCTACAACATCACTGGTAAGAACTGCTTCCATTACTCCTGCAACATCACTGGTGAGAACTGCTTCCATTACTCCTACAACATCACTGGTAAGAACTGCTTCCATTACTCCTGCAACATCACTGGTGAGAATGTGACTGAAACACCCCCACCTAGAGCATACCGTCGTTGTCAGATGAAAACCTTGTATGTCCAAAACGGTTCGTTTTGCATTTATCATTTTAAAAATGATTTAAACTAGTGAAAACAGCCGATCTACAAGCACACAACGCCTCGCTGTGCGAGGCGTTGTGTGCTTGTAGATCGGCTGTTTTCGCTACTTTTGTGAGATGACCTTGGATGATGAAGCAGGGCTTTACTTTGCGAAAGAAAGAACAAATTTGAAACTTGGAGATACAAGGTTTCTGCCCGACAGTGACGATATGTAACCTGAACTCATTTTATTGTTTTAATCGGGTTTTAAGTGAATATCGTTTATGTGACCTTGTTATTGAGAATGCAATCTGAACACATGTGATTTTGATATGTGTGTTTGGATAGATAGATAGATAGATAGATAGAAAACTTTATTATAGTGTCACTCCTCAGACCATACAATTTAAAAACAAGCAGCATATTTCATATAATAGTTTGAGGACCACTCACTTGGAGTTGTGAGACACCTTTCAGTTGACATAAGTTAAAAAACGTACATTAAAGTACCAACATGTAAAAAACAGTTACACATTTAAAAACAAAAGAATCAGACAATACAAAAATAGAAATAAAATACAAATACACAAAAAAAAAAAGCATAATAAACAGTGGGGCAGTTTATGAACCGGTACTGAGAAAAGCTAATCTTCTGTTTAAGATGAGATGGCAGGCTTTGGCACATTCGGTTACACAGTGTTTACCAGCTAAAATTATATTCAGTTTATTTTCATCATCCTGCTCATTAAAAAGTTCAACCTCTTGTGATAACGAACGGAACGAATGTCCTTATTGGATGATGGTCATCCCATGTTGGCTTGTGCTGGACAGTTTGGTCAAAACAGACATTCAAAGTGAGTGGACGATAATATTACCAGAAACACGTACAGTAAAAGAGCTAACCCTGAAGGACCATAACAGGTCTGTACATTTGAGTGGGTTCAAATGGAACCACATGGACCCTGAAGGACCATAACAGGTCTGTACATTTCAGTGGGTTCAAATGGAACCACATGGACCCTGAAGGACCATAACAGGTCTGTACATTTCAGTGGGTTCAAATGGAACCACATGGACCCTGAAGGACCATAACAGGTCTGTACATTTCAGTGGGTTCAAATGGAACCACATGGACCCTTGCTATGGATCCATTTGGTTTCATTTGGACACTCTCTGAGTTAAGATGGTCCTTGCAAATAAAAAATCAAACCTCGGTTCGAAGTGAAGCGGTGAATTATTATTCTACGTGTTCTAGAGATATGAAAGCTGTGTTCTAGATCTATACATTCTGTGTTCTAGATCTATACTTTCTATGTGCTTCAGTTCTATGTTTTTATGAATTCTGAATGAATGAATGATTTTGTCTGGAGGGCCAAATTGTCACGTGAAGCTTGACCAAACCTCAATTCTGCATGCACGGGACATGTACGGGACAGACAAAGCCACTCCTTGGAAGCGGCTTTCACCGCTTCAAAAATATTTGAGAACCACTAGTACTAGTTGCACTCCTGACATTCATAGTAAATATCAGTATTCTGAAGCAAACCTGGAGACTTGACCTTCAGTAATTGGGTCATATGATCAAAATAAGAACATTATAATAAAATCTATAATTTTGTCATGGACTAAACAAAGTCTTACGGACATGTAGATGAGATGTCATGTAGATGTAGATGAGCCCTGATCATGTGGTTGGTGTGTGTTCATGTAGATGTAGATGAGCCCTGATCATGTGGTTGGTTTGTGTATGTAGATGTAGATGAGCCCTGGTCATGTGGTCGGTGTGTGTTTGTAGATGTAGATGAGCCCTGATCATGTGGTCGGTGTGTGTTCATGTAGATGTAGATGAGCCCTGATCATGTGGTCGGTGTGTGTTCATGTAGATGTAGATGAGCCCTGATCATGTGGTCGGTGTGTGTTCATGTAGATGTAGATGAGCCCTGATCATGTGTGTTTGTTCCCTGTCAGATTGGAGCACCTGTCAGCTGAGTGAGAGAGCGGTGTGTGGCAGTGGGATCAAGACCCGCATGCTGGACTGTGTTCGCAGCGACGGCAAGTCTGTGGACCTCCGTTTCTGTGAGGAGGTGAGTCCAGTGTCACATGCTTATATCCCCCCTTCTGTGAGGAGGTGAGTCTTCTATCCCCCCTTCACCTCCGTTTCTGTGAGGAGGTGAGTCTTCTATCCCCCTTCACCTCCGCTTCTGTGAAGAGGTGAGTCTTCTGTCCCCCTTCACCTCCGTTTCTGTGAGGAGGTGAGTCTTCTGTCCCCCTTCACCTCCGCTTCTGTGAGGAGGTGAGTCTTCTATCCCCTTCACCTCCGTTTCTGTGAGGAGGTGAGTCTTCTATCCCCCCTTCACCTCCGTTTCTGTGAGGAGGTGAGTCTTCTGTCCCCCTTCACCTCCGCTTCTGTGAGGAGGTGAGTCCAGTGTCACATGCTTATATCCCCCCCTTCACCTCCGTTTCTGTGAGGAGGTGAGTCCAGTGTCACATGCTTATATCCCCCCCTTCACCTCCGCTTCTGTGAGGAGGTGAGTCCAGTGTCACATGCTTATATCCCCCCT
This sequence comes from Nannobrachium achirus, assembly GCF_963921795.1. Taxonomy (NCBI): domain Eukaryota; kingdom Metazoa; phylum Chordata; class Actinopteri; order Myctophiformes; family Myctophidae; genus Nannobrachium; species Nannobrachium achirus. The sequence goes on along the minus strand of NC_137819.1, from coordinate 65,152,618 downwards.
TTCTGTGAGGAGGTGAGTCCAGTGTCACATGCTTATATCCCCCCTTCAGTGAGGAGGTGGGTCCAGTGTCACATGCTTATATCCCCCCTTCAGTGAGGAGGTGAGTCCAGTGTCACATGCTTATATCCCCCCCCTTCAGTGAGGAGGTGAGTCCAGTGTCACATGCTTATATCCCCCCCTTCAGTGAGGAGGTGAGTCCAGTGTCACATGCTTATATCCCCCCTTCAGTGAGGAGGTGAGTCCAGTGTCACATGCTTATATCCCCCCTTCAGTGAGGAGGTGAGTCCAGTGTCACATGCTTATATCCCCCCTTATGTGAGGAGGTGAGTCCAGTGTCACATGCTTATATCCCCCCTTTCTGTGAGGAGGTGAGTCCAGTGTCACATGCTTATATCCCCCCTTTCTGTGAGGAGGTGAGTCCAGTGTCACATGCTTATATCCCCCCTTCTGTGAGGAGGTGAGTCTTCTATCCCCCCTTCACCTCCGTTTCTGTGAGGAGGTGAGTCTTCTGTCCCCCTTCACCTCCGTTTCTGTGAGGAGGTGAGTCCAGTGTCACATGCTTATATCCCCCCCTTCACCTCCGTTTCTGTGAGGAGGTGAGTCCAGTGTCACATGCTTATATCCCCCCCTTCACCTCCGCTTCTGTGAGGAGGTGAGTCCAGTGTCACATGCTTATATCCCCCCCTTCACCTCCGCTTCTGTGAGGAGGTGAGTCCAGTGTCACATGCTTATATCCCCCCTTTCTGTGAGGAGGTGAGTCCAGTGTCACATGCTTATATCCCCCCTTCAGTGAGGAGGTGGGTCCAGTGTCACATGCTTATATCCCCCCTTCAGTGAGGAGGTGAGTCCAGTGTCACATGCTTATATCCCCCCCTTCAGTGAGGAGGTGAGTCCAGTGTCACATGCTTATATCCCCCCTTCTGTGAGGAGGTGAGTCCAGTGTCACATGCTTATATCCCCCCCTTCAGTGAGGAGGTGAGTCCAGTGTCACATGCTTATATCCCCCCTTCAGTGAGGAGGTGAGTCCAGTGTCACATGCTTATATCCCCCCTTCAGTGAGGAGGTGAGTCCAGTGTCACATGCTTATATCCCCCCTTATGTGAGGAGGTGAGTCCAGTGTCACATGCTTATATCCCCCTTTCTGTGAGGAGGTGAGTCCAGTGTCACATGCTTATATCCCCCCTTTCTGTGAGGAGGTGAGTCCAGTGTCACATGCTTATATCCCCCCTTTCTGTGAGGAGGTGAGTCCAGTGTCACATGCTTATATCCCCCCTTTCTGTGAGGAGGTGAGTCCAGTGTCACATGCTTATATCCCCCCTTTCTGTGAGGAGGTGAGTCCAGTGTCACATGCTTATATCCCCCCTTTCTGTGAGGAGGTGAGTCCAGTGTCACATGCTTATATCCCCCCTTTCTGTGAGGAGGTGAGTCCAGTGTCACATGCTTATATCCCCCCTTTCTGTGAGGAGGTGAGTCCAGTGTCACATGCTTATATCCCCCCTTTCTGTGAGGAGGTGAGTCCAGTGTCACATGCTTATATCCCCCCTTTCTGTGAGGAGGTGAGTCCAGTGTCACATGCTTATATCCCCCCTTTCTGTGAGGAGGTGAGTCCAGTGTCACATGCTTATATCCCCCCTTTCTGTGAGGAGGTGGGTCCAGTAGGGCATTAACGACTTGTGATTTTTGCAAGTGAAATCGACTCTGTAAAAAGTTGAGTTGAAATCAACTTGCGTCGACTGCGTGAACGGGGGACAAAACCCGAAAATGACTTACCGCTGAACTTCATAGAAGAGCCTAAAGCGATCCTTTCTCCCTTAACTCATTCATTGCCTTTTCAAAATGGCCCCCAAATTCCTCACTGCCACGTTCCTAAATGTCTAGTGCACGGATACATTTTTAGTGCACATATCGTGCATGCCCATGCCTAGATCATGCACCATATGTGTAGTACTTTTTCACAGTTTCCAAACAAAAAACTCCGCTTGGAAATCCGTTCAGGCATTCATGAGATAGAAGCCTTCAAAGTCTTCAAATGTAAACAAACATGGCTGCCATTTTGAAAGATGTGTTTGTTATATGGGGCTAAACATGCAATTTCGCGATTGCGATCATGCTAATACTTTTTAGGCATTTCTTTTTTTTTTCTTTTTTTTTACGGGAAAACTCGGGAAACTCTGGCCATGGCAGTCTGGGGGTACTGAAATAACACGGAAAACTCGGGCTTGGCTATTAATATTATAGATTCCATTGCAAGCCGCATCATTGCATAATAATAATCTAATTCCTACATAATATGGAATCCAACACATGAAGTTGGTCATTAATTAATGTCTGAGTGAAAAAAACACCGTTGGAAAAGGCTTGACAATAAGCAATCCTACTGTTTGAATGCTGTACATATGCACACATGGAACAAAAATAATGGTAGAAAAAAATACAAAGGATAAAAAAACGTTTTATTTTTCAACTTTCGACTTTCTCTGGTGGGGGTCGACTTGTGTAATGAAGTCGACTGAGTCGACTTGTCAGCTTTTTGGTTAATGCCCTAGGGTCCAGTGTCACACGCTTATATCCCCCCTTCACCAAATAGAGATTCATGAAGGAAGGGATTAAGACTCAAGGCCAGGACCCCCTGAGCCAATTATCATTTAGGGGTCCCAGAACCACACCCCCCACCCGACCCATTAAAACTACACAGAACAGGCAGTTGGGTGGTGGGTGGGTGGCTGGGCTCGCAGTCAAACACACTACTGGAGTTGTTGTAAGGCATTTATGTGTAGGTTCAAGAAAACAAGCATTTACTCTACATGTTTTACAGTCTAAGAGATACATATCCGTATTTACATGATATTTATTTGCATTTTTAAAAAAAGATCTTCAAATGAATGTTCCATAATGTAGGCTTAATGTAGGAGTTGTAAACCAGTGGTTCCCAAAGGTTTTAGCTCGAAACCCAAAAGAGAAGTTTGATCATTTTCACTACCTCTTAGATTTTCTTTTTCTTTTTTAATACTTTTGAATAATGTATAGATTTGCTATTAATTCATGATGAATTGTGAATTTCATTTGGATTCTTTTTCTATTAGTATTTTTCTAGTATTTTGAAATAATAATAATTGAAAAGGGAAACTCTGACTTTAACCCCTCATGTTGTTGTTCATGTTTCAGCTTGGTCTGGACAGGAAGTGACCTTTAACCCCTCATGTTGTTGTTCATGTTTCAGCTTGGTCTGGACAGGAAGTGACCTTTAACCCCTCATGTTGTTGTTGTTTATGTTTCAGCTTGGTCTGGACAGGAAGTGACCTTTAACCCCTCATGTTGTTGTTTATGTTTCAGCTTGGTCTGGACAGGAAGTGGCAGATGAACGCTTCCTGTGTGGTGGAATGCCCTGTCAACTGCCAGCTCTCCGATTGGTCCACGTGGTCTGACTGCACCCAATCATGTGGCCTGGCCGGTACGTAGCTCTGTGATTGGTCTGACTGCACCCACTCATGTGGCCTGGCCGGTACGTAGCTCTGTGATTGGTCCACGTGGTCAACTTCTGCGCTGCCTACGGGCACTCGCCCTTTGGGCTCGTGCCTGCTGCAGCTGTAGCCTCACCATAACCCACACCCTCTCGTGTTATATTGCTTAAATACGCAGCATGGCCGCTGCTCCAAAAGCCTCCATGCAGCTGACAGAAAGAAAGAAAGAAACATTTATTTAATTTTATTTTCCAGCAGTAGTGGCCGGGCCAAAACCATCAAAATGCAGGCCGTATGACAGGAGAAATGTTTTTTTAGCCCTAAACCAACTGCAGAAAGAGGATATGATGCTGACCTGCTGTGTAATTCCATAGCATCACATCATTGATCGGCACTCCATTATGACTGTCTGTCTGTGAGAGCCTGAGGGAACTCTGTGCTCTCCAAGAGTCCTTGAGAGGAGGCTTAATACCAACCCACACATCATCACTGACAGGAAGGAACCTCTTAACTCCAGATCTTAACTTCCTGTGTTTGGCTTCTCGGTTCATGGAATCCTTTGGTCCAATCTAACTGCCACTCAGTGCAGGCACGTGCACACATACACATCAAAGGGGGCTTGAGCCCCTGCCCTTTCACCCGTCTGTAAAAAGTGTCCTCTCCTGACCATGAATGCAGTTTTCACTATGGTGAAAGAAATGCAAATGCCCCTTCTTTCCATGCCATATCTGAAGGCAGCATTCAAGAGAATTGCCTTGTGCAAACTCTCCTGAACTTGAATGCAGCATCTTATGTTGAAAGAATTGCCCTCTCTGTGTAGAAATCCATGCCGTTACGCCACATCTCCAGTATTCATTTGATTATGCTTAGTTCAGTGTGGTGTCAAGCCACAAAAATAGCAGACCTCCAAGCTCACAACGCGTCACACCGTGACGTGTTGTGAGCTTGGAGGTCTGCTATTTTTGTCGATATTTCCACCAAAAGGCCCTTTTAGAAATGTCAGCCCCTGCCTCTCTAACATTCTCTGCACGTCCCTGCTCAGTGTACACCCCAGGGGTCATAATATGAGACACGCTGAGTTTGAGGCCGTTTGGTCGGACGGACGGACGGACGGACGGACGGACGGACGGACGGTGCCCAAGTCATTCCATCATGATACACTGACTGATTCTGTGTGTGAATTAATAGACAGATAAAACACAAAGATTGACTCTGGTGGAGTGAAACTTCTGCTTGGAATACCATGAAGTTAATTGTCTGGGTGACCTTTTTAACTGAACGACTCGGTGTGTCGAGAGGTTTGGGCAGAGGCCAGTGTATGCAACGGTGGAAACTATAAGAAACTAAGTACATTTACTCAAGTACTGTACTTAAAGGAGTAGTTCACCCCCAAAATGACTTTTTTTCTTTTGATTACTCACGCCATGGAGACTTGAGTTCAATAATATTTTTTGAATTTGTCGCATGTGATTATAGTACATTTACCCCCATTGATTCTGGATGGGGACCCAAATGCATTCGGGTCTCCATCTGGAATCAATGGGGGTACATTTAATGTAATTAAATTATGAATGCTTAGGAATGCGACAAAAAACAAACAATTATTATTGAACTCAAGTATCCATGGCGTGAGCAATCAAAAGAAAAAAAGTAATTTTGGGGGTTTTGAGGTACTATTACTTTACTGGAGTATTTCCAATTGTCAGTACTTTTACTTAATATAATATATTTATACTTTTTTACTCCACTCGTTACTTCATGCACTCTGATTATTATTACAAAACTTACATTAACACATGGGCTGCTCAGGCTTATAACATTTCTAGCTGTTGCTGCTGCCGCCGTTCACTTACGCTTTATTTTGAAGAGCCTCGGAAGCTTTGTGCGTGTGCACGTGGGTGTCCACTGACGATTGAGGAAGATAATCCCTTTGTTTACAGCGGGGGCCGACCATCGCGGTAAAGTGTCGCCGTGAAAACAATCAGATCTCTGCTTCCCTGGCGTTCTTTTCACCTCATTCAGAGATAAAGCCCTTTTTATGTTTCAGAGTAGAATGGAAATCAATGCAACCAGTTTTCTCTCTCTCTCTCTCTCTCCCTCTGCTACGGGGTAACATATGGACTCGGGTCATTCAGAGGGCAGGCAGCTGCACGTACAGTTAACCCTTCGTTGTCTCGTTCAGGGACGAGACAACTCCTTTTGGCATGGTGACACCTAGTGGCCTTAACTCGTTACTGAACGAGTTTGGCTCCTTGGGTGTTAACCACTTCAGCCCTATTTACATTTCGGCCTTTTAAAAGAAAAAAGCTGATCTTCCTTATTTTCAAAAGATTTTTTTTTTTTACATTTGAAAATTTGAAATGGGACATTCTGCATAATGAATACTTGTACCCCATTTTGGTACTTTAAAGGCCCAGTTCAGGGAATTAAGCTATTTCTTTATAGACACATTTTACATGTAGAATTAGTCATTTCTGAACCCCTATAACAAAATTGGAACTTTATATTAAAGCATTGTGGAATAAGACTGCTTTACGTTTTTTAATCATAACTGGGGTGTCATATTTTAATGCTTGTCACCGTGGTGCGCAAAACTGCGCATCACGGTGATAGTTATTAATTAATTACTTTTGATAGGCTACTGAATAGCCTATGAGATCAGTTACTAGGCAACTTCACTTCTTCCTGCTAGCCTGGACGCTAAACGCTAACGTCCAAACTGTTGTTGTTTTGCTGCAGTGCTTCCCCCCCCCAACCCTAACACCCCCCCCCCCCACACCCCCCCCCCCCCCCCCCCCCCACACACACACACACACACACACACAGCACCCACACGCGGCGCGTGCCTCCATGCCTCCACACGAGTCCACAGAGTTTAGCTGCTGCTAGCTAGCATTAGCCACGTTCAGAAAGTCTCTCTCTCCCTCTCCCCATCGTGTCTCCCTCTGTGTGTGTGTGAGTGTGTGTGCGTGTGCGTGTGCGTGTGCGCGCGCGCACGCTGCACGTCCTGTGACGACAAAACACGAGTGATGGAAAAAGTACTCAAATATTTTACTTGAGTAGAAGTATCACTACTACTGCAAACGTTTTCAAATGTATCAAGTATTTTGAAAATAGCAGATCTACAAGCTTGACACATTGTGAGCTTTTTACTTTTCTTTATTAATTTGAAAATAATAATAATAATAATACTCAAGTAAAGACAAAGTACCTGAGTACAAAGTACTTGAGTAAATGTACTTAGTTACTTTCTTTTTGAGTAAATGTACTTTAGTGCCTTTTTTTCCCTTTTTTTTTTTTACATCACTGAAAACCAAAGCAGAAACCTCTGTGAATGGGCGTGGCTTCATACTGTACATAGGCCACGCCCCTACAGCCCTAGGCAGAAAGGACAGAAAAATATGTATTAGATTTGACAAATTTTGAAACGTAATTTTTAAAACTTTTAGATTTTTTTCATCATTCAAATTTTGTCTGTTGGTTAATAATACATTACTCTGTTGTGTGTCAAACTGGGAATACCCTTGTTATCATCTTTATTTGACTGAACTCCCCCTTTAAGTGCATTTTAAATCCCGACTTTTACTTGTAACACACTACAATGCAGTGTTAATACTTTTACCTAAGTAAAAGAAAAGTGAGTACTTCTTTCTACCAGTGACCTTTTTAGCAAAATGACTCAAGTGTGTCAAGCGGCTGTGGTCAGAGGCCAGCAGAATGAAACATTAAACAAATGACATGAAAGGACGTTCGTTGCCCTTTAGGCCTCGTTCTCTCACATGACTGAGCTCAAATCACACGCACGCACGCACGCACGCACGCACGCACGCACGCACGCACGCACGCACGCACGCACACACACACACACACACACACACACACACACACACACACACACACACTTCAAAGCTCTCTCTATGAATATGAAATAAGCGTGAGTGGGATTCCTTTTGAGGGCTGTACAGTATTATAGCACGCATGGCTTGAGCTCCAAGTCTCAATTAACACCGGGAACATTTCCTCAGCTGAAATGCCGCGGCGGCGGTGCTCACACACAAGTGTTTGATGGTTTTTCCTGCCTTGTGTATCGTTTAGTAAAGCGGCGAGTGCCGAGGATAATTCTTTCATTTCACCGGGGTGAGAAGCCAGGCAGAATGTTCCCTCGGAGAGAGAAACGCTAATTAGTTTCCTCGCCGCCTTCCCTTTGGGCCGGCGTGTTAAATTAACCGGGTTATCCTGGGTAAAAGCAGTCCCCCCCCCCCCCCCCCAACCACGACAAGCGACAGTCTTCCTTGTTTTAATTGTAAAACAACAAGGATTCCCTACATTATTCAGAAACGGCCCGCGGGCTGATATAGTCGAGGAGGAAGTTTAAAAAAGAAAATGGCGATGTGGTGCTCTGTGGTTTTCAGATGAAGTCATTTGAGGAGAAGAGAGGAACAACGCAGCCAGACGGTTTTACATTCTGAGCAGACCGAAACCAGGTTACCTTGAAGTACTAAACCCTTAGGACCTGGGATTATTTCCTACTTTAGCTATTGTAAAATGGGGAAATCTCGCTCTTTCGATGTGTCATTCTTTCAACAACCAGCGTCGGCAGGTTAGCTACTCGTGTCACAAGTCTGTGGCCCCGGACCGTTTGGTTCAGATTCTCGCAAATTCGCCAAATTTGGCACAGATGTTGTCCATAACATACTTAATCATTTTAAGATAGGTGCCAAGATGGGCACCCCATGGTACTGCCATAATTGAGCAAGTAGCATATAACTGGTCAAACTAGGGGGTTTTCATGATTCTGAATCCATTGCAAACATCCGTTTTGCATAAAAAAACATTCATTGGGCTAAAACGGCCACCACGAAAGCGGATGCTTGCAATGGATTCAGAATCATGAAAACCCCCTAGTTTGACCAGTTATATGCTGCTTAAAGCAGATTATTTTTTTGCTTTTTTTTCCCTGTAATGTAAAGTTAATGGGACACCAATTGCATTGCTCAATTATGGCAGTACCATGGGGTGCCCATCTTGGCACCCATCTTAAAATGATTAAGTATGTTATGGACAACATCTGTGCCAAATTCGTTTTTTTTTCTTTTTCTTTTTAATAGCAGATATATAAGCTCACATCGCGGCACTCTGTGCCGCGCTGTGAGCTTGTAGATCTGCTATTTTTCAATAGCTAAAGCTTAAAATAATGTTTAAAATGGTGAAAATCGAACGTAAGAAAGATGCGTTCTCGGTTTAAACGTCTTAAGAGGAACCTGAGCTGGATGAAGTGCTTCCAAGGCCCAGGGACGAGTCACTCTGTTGGGCTCCAGCATGGAGAGGCCACTGCATCGTTTTAAGGAAGATTCATGAGTTATATAATATCCCCCCTCTGCACACCATTTATAGGAAGAAACTGTGGTTTCACAGCTAAAACAATACCTTGATTCAATCACAGTGGACTCAGAGTGACTGTTTCTCCTCGTTTAGAGTCAATCCACACGGATCTTAACACTCCACTCTGAGGCCTGTTTTATTGAATAAAACGTTAGTTTAACCTAATCTGATATCATAGAGCAGCCGCTCCCAAAACCTTTTAGCTCCAGACACACATGACAGACAGATCTGATGTCTCCCCGAGACCCAAAGTTGGGGAAAATAGCAGACCTACAAGCTCGCAAGCCATAAAAAATGTATCCACCAGGTACAGGGAGGTACAGTACGATACAAGGTCTGCTATAAAAGTTCGTTTTTATCCAAGGAAGCACTATGGCCATTCAAATCATTCATCAACACATTTACAGTAACGACACATATTCAATAAGATGCTAAAACATCTTATAACTAGAACTGCACTCTGTCGAGGTGCCAACTTGCGCCTCACGCTCAAGCAGGCCACACATGGCCTACTTGTGCGCAAGCAGAGCGCACCACGGGGTGTGTGCTGCTGGCAGTGTTGTACCCGAACGCGTTCAAAGAACGATCGTTCATGAACACGTTCATATTTTGGGCGAACGTGAACTGAACGTAATTGTTTTCGCTTGATGAATGATATTGTTGAACGCGGTCATTCTGGCGCCCGTGAACGGCGTTCGTCGGCGTTCGTCGGGCGTTCATGCGGCAGTCCGCGCCTCCGCGGTTGTCTGTCCTCTCCTCTCTCTTTTCATTCACATACTCCAATAGCATGCACTGCACGCAGCTCCTCGTGAACGTTGATATGCGGTGCTGTCTGCACTCTGCAGCTGCACTGTGAATCTCCTCCTCGTTACGTCTCGCAAGCCTGACTATACTTTGTCGTATGTGTGTTGCACGGCGAAAATAGCTGATCTGCAAGCTCACAATGCGTCGCATCCAAGAGACAACGTGAGCTTGTAGATCAGCTATTTTAACCAACGCGGAAACATGCTGTGCGCAAGGTTTAGAAACGTCTGCCTTCAGCCCTTCACAATAAGGGTGCAGGAAGACTGGGCACTGGGCAGTGGGCACATAAATATTGTGGGCACCTCAATGTTAAGCTGGATGAAATTATTGCTAACAATATAAATCAGAAGACAAAATACAAGACAAATTAAATATTCAAGAGACTAAACAGATATTAATTAAAGCAATTACAATCTAAAACAAAAGTGTTAGAAACCATTGTCTTGAATTGACCTAAAGAAGGCAACGATCAGATTTTTAAGGAGATCATTCCAATCAAAAGGAGCAGTGACAGAAAATGCTCCCTTGCCTAGTTCTGCACTTTGAGCATCAGGAAGTCGCTTGAGCGTTCTGAGTTCTGACTGTAAATTCCTCAGTTTAGGAGACAACGTCCTCTGTTGACGTCCTCATGGGTCATTCATTCACTGTCTCAGTGGTGTCTCTGTGTCTCTGTCCTCTGCAGGCAAGCTGTGGCGCAGCAGGACGGTGGTCCAGGCCCCCCAGGGGGACGGCAGGCCCTGTCCCGCCCAGATGGAGCAGTGGAAACCCTGTCCCGTCAAACCCTGCTACCGCTGGCACTACGGAGCCTGGTCCCAGTGCCACTCTGAGGTGAGAGACCATAGTTAGTACAACACTATTAGGGCCAAAGCATACTTCACTTTTAGAACCACATGTATTTGGCTACGGCTCTGTCTAAACTACAAAATGATGTCATGATTTTCAGCATGCAACCAGGTGTAAAGTCAGGCATTATGACACCATCAAGGCACTGCCAAAATACATTTATGTAGACAAAATCAACAATCAACATTTAGTCGACTAAAATATTATATTTAGTCGACAAAAATCTAGACTAAAACTAAAACTTTTCATATGGCTAAAATATGACTAACTAAACAAAATGTTAGAGATGTTACCGATCAATCGGCAATGGATCGGATCGGGCCGATCAAAGCGTGATCGGTGATAATCGGTGGTTTAGATCAAAAGGTAAATTCACCGATCCGATCCGATCGGTGCATCCCATCAACCAGCCGTTCAGTATGCCCACTTGAGGCCATTTTGGGGTATTGATTTCCACAGTGCTGAACTAGCAGTGTTGTTTTTGTTGACGAGACGATAACGACGTTTAAAATGAATGAAAAGCTGCAAAATATTGTAAGAGTAGTGGCCAATCATATAGGGGAACGTTCTTGGACGCAGCAACATGCTGTGTCATTGGCTGGAATGTCAGCATGAGAATACACGTGTTATTTGTTGTTGTCTGCTGGGTATTGGGAAATAAAAGCTAATCATCTGATTGAGGAAAGATGTCAATATATGTTCGTTTTTTGGAAAAGAAGAAACGTTTACAATCCACGAAAATAATGCAGGCTTACTTACTGTGGAACGCTCCTATTCCAGTTATGGTAAGCTAACAAATCATATTCCTTATATTCCTTTGCTTTGAGAAGCAGTGTGATAAAAGTTCTTATTCCCGTTCCAAAGTACTCCATGTGGCTGCACGCGCTGCAGTGATGTTATTGTAATCGTTACGTTCCAATCCTTATGCAAGCTTGCCACTGGCCGTAACGTTGAAAGTGAAAGTGAAAGTAATGTTTTCTTTTGCGGTGAACATCTTTCCTTGACAATAATGAGAGGCAACAGACAAAAGCATTACTGAGATTTTTTCTGAATATAATGTTTTATATTCCTATAAATATTACATTTTGGAAATATAACTAAACTGAACCATTGCATGATTGCCAATTTGCCTAGTTAGTAGTAATACTCCAATGCTTTTTAAATGTATTATTACACAATATATTCAGCTTGGTGTAAGCGATTTTCTTTGGTTCAAATAATTTATTATAAGAAAATATTATAACCTTTTTAACCTCTTACCCTACTATATAAAATGTATACCGTAAATAAAAATTGCAATTAGATATTTTCTCAAAATCATTCAGCCGCCTTAAAACACATTTTTCTTTTTGACTAAAACTATTGACTAAAACTGGACTAAAACCTTTTGAGTTCTCGTCGACTAAAACTAGACTAAAACTATCAGGGATATAAATGACTAAAATCTGACTAAAACTAAGAAGCATTTCGTCAAAAAGACTAAGACTAAGACTAAATCTAAAATGCCCGCCAAAAACAACACTGTGCTGAAGGAATAATTAGTTACTGCTATGATAATAAATACATAGTAATGCTGGTAAATAACTATAAGGCAAATATATCAATGAATTCATGAGTGAATTAATTAATTAAAGTTAAAACATTAACATTTAGAAAATATAAATAATATATAAATAATAACTTGATCGGATCGGTGATTGATCGGTATCGGGTGATCAAACTTTTGTGATCGGTGCTCGGTGATCGGTTCCAAAAAACCTGATTGGACCATCCCTACAAAATGTTATTTAAAAGACTGACTAAAACTAAACCAAAATCTACTGTAAAAATCATCACTTTAGGTTGGTTGGGGGGGACTCCATAAATGTCCAACTCTTCAGGGTGTAATGTGTGTCTCTGTCCTCTAGGGGCAACGTGTGGTGCTTCAGGGTGTAATGTCTATCTTTGTCCTCCAGGGGGCGCGATGCGGCGAGGGCCTGCGCTCGCGCAACGTGTCGTGCTTCGTGTCGGACGGGCAGCCGGGGGCGGGGCCGGGCAGCCTGGTGGAGGAGGAGCTGTGTGGAGATCTGGCGCCATCTGTGGACGGAGACAGGAACATCATCCTGGAGGAGAGCTGCACCGTGCCATGTCCAGGTACGCATTCGCGCACACACACACGCACAGTCGCACACACACACGCATATATATATATAATGTATACACAAGTAACACGTCCAAACGAGAAGCGACGCGCTGAAACAGAGCTTTTGGCAGCGTTCAGAGCAGGCGTGTTGTTGCCTGGATATTCATGAAGCTTTCCCGGAACAGAAAGTTCCCATGATTGGCCGCTAGGTGCGCTGTTTTCCCCCCGCGAGGTACCAAAAAGAATATTTCTCCATTGGACCCCATTCATTTCCCCCTTTGATTTTCTAACCTTAAACAGCACTGCAGCTTCTCAAAGTGAGGGATCTGCAAGCTCACAACACAATGCCATTGTGACACTTTATGAGCTTGTAGATCGTCTATTTTCGAAGATATCTTCAAACGGGGTTCCCCGACGTGGCCGTTTTTGGGGGTCCTTGACACAAAATATTTGAGAATCACTGTCTTCCAGAAGATGTTCTGTTTATTCTATTACATCTCATCTCTTATCAGGTGGAAACCTCCAATATATCCCAAACTGGTACTTTTTCAGGATTCAAATACAAATAAAGTAGTAAAGTAATAGATATACAAGCTCAAAACATGTACGTCGCTTGTAGATCTGCTACTTTTGATACTTTTGACACTGTGGTATGATAACATTTTTTACAGAGAAAAAACAACAAAAGTTAAAGTTATACCATGTAACTTTTTTTATAAAACAAATCTTAAAATTGTCCTAACTGTTAAATCGCTAAAGTTTTAGAACACCCACCCATTATTTTCTGCTTCTAAAGCCTTCTCTTTATATGTTTTCTATGAGCCGTGAGGGGGGGAGAATTTCGCGGCAAAATGACGTCATCTGCATCATCTGTATACGTTGTGTATACGTTGGCCAATCACATCGGGGATCATACACACATGATACACTACCGGCCAATCACAGCTTATCTTCCGTGTCTTCAGGAAGTAGCCTCGCTCAGCTACAGTGTTTACCATGGTGAAGGATTTTTAACCTCTTAATCCCCAAATCCTGGCCAGAAAATTACGTTCTACCATGCGTTCTACCCCTCCACGGATTTGTATCGGTCGCGGTGGTTTGCGGCGCCGCTCCGGTGGTCCGCAGCGGTGGTCCGCGACGACTCCGGGCGAAAAACTGCCGAAAAAAGCAATACCGCTACTGACCACTAGTTTAGCAATTTACACAGTATAGCTTTAAAGCGTGGAGAAAAGAGGTTTCTGCAGCAACGGTAGAGAACGGTCGCCTAGAGAGAGATTTATGTCCTCACCTCTGTCACCTTTTCTCCTCCTTTCACTGCAGAAGCAGCAGCGAGACGAGAAAGGTGTTGTATTTTTACCACAGCTGCTGTGTTTGTCTGCTGCGCTGTTCTCTGACACGTTGGATTATTTCTGTTCTCTGACACACAGGATTATTCTGGTCTCATTTCAGTATAATTCGTCACATCAGAAATGCACTGCCAACAGAGGTGGTGGGAGCAGCAAACACAGTGTGTGTGTGTGTGTGTGTGTGTGTGTGTGTGTGTGTGTGTGTGTGTGTGTGTGTGTGTGTGTGTGTGTGTGTGTGTGTGTGTGTGTGTGTGTGTGTGTGTGTGTGTGTGTGTGTGTGTGTGTGTGTGTGCGTGCGTGTGTGTGGACATGCCCGCATTTAGCCATGCACCGATGTATCACATATCGCTATTAGCAGATTTTTGCCGTTGCCAGTCATCTTAAGCATCGATTTCTCGCTGGCTATGCTGTTGGTTATCAGAATTTGCAAACATTTGGAAGTATTTGCAACCACACTTGCAATTTCCAATTGCATCTTTTCTAGTTTCTCGTTCATATTCCTGATTCCTGTCAGCTTGAGGTTTTAGGGTTTTGAGCCTGATGATTAATTAACGTGTGAGATGTGTTCACACTCATCTGACCCATTTAGTAGAGGAGAACAGTCCTGCTTCCAGGCTAAAACAGGAGAACAGTCCTGCTTCCAGGCTAAAACAGGAGAACAGTCTCTGTTTCCAGGCTAAAACAGGAGAACAGTCTCTGTTTCCAGGCTAAAACAGGAGAACAGTCTCTGCTTCCAGGCTAAAACAGGAGAACAGTCTCTGCTTCCAGGCTAAAACAGGAGAACAGTCTCTGCTTCCAGGCTAAAACAGGAGAACAGTCTCTGCTTCCAGGCTAAAACAGGAGAACAGTCTCTGCTTCCAGGCTAAAACAGGAGAACAGTCTCTGTTTCCAGGCTAAAACAGGAGAACAGTCTCTGCTTCCAGGCTAAAACAGGAGAACAGTCTCTGTTTCCAGGCTAAAACAGGAGAACAGTCTCTGCTTCCAGGCTAAAACAGGAGAACAGTCTCTGTTTCCAGGCTAAAACAGGAGAACAGTCTCTGCTTCCAGGCTGAAACAGGAGAACAGTCTCTGTTTCCAGGCTAAAACAGGAGAACAGTCTCTGCTTCCAGGCTAAAACAGGAGAACAGTCCTGCTTCCAGGCTAAAACAGGAGAACAGTCTCTGCTTCCAGGCTAAAACAGGAGAACAGTCTCTGCTTCCAGGCTAAAACAGGAGAACAGTCTCTGTTTCCAGGCTAAAACAGGAGAACAGTCTCTGTTTCCAGGCTAAAACAGGAGAACAGTCTCTGCTTCCAGGCTAAAACAGGAGAACAGTCCTGCTTCCAGGCTAAAACAGGAGAACAGTCCTGCTTCCAGGCTAAAACAGGAGAACAGTCTCTGCTTCCAGGCTAAAACAGGAGAACAGTCTCTGCTTCCAGGCTAAAACAGGAGAACAGTCTCTGTTTCCAGGCTAAAACAGGAGAACAGTCTCTGCTTCCAGGCTAAAACAGGAGAACAGTCTCTGTTTCCAGGCTAAAACAGGAGAACAGTCTCTGCTTCCAGGCTGAAACAGGAGAACAGTCTCTGCTTCCAGGCTAAAACAGGAGAACAGTCCTGCTTCCAGGCTAAAACAGGAGAACAGTCTCTGCTTCCAGGCTAAAACAGGAGAACAGTCTCTGCTTCCAGGCTAAAACAGGAGAACAGTCTCTGCTTCCAGGCTAAAACAGGAGAACAGTCTCTGCTTCCAGGCTAAAACAGGAGAACAGTCTCTGTTTCCAGGCTAAAACAGGAGAACAGTCTCTGCTTCCAGGCTAAAACAGGAGAACAGTCCTGCTTCCAGGCTAAAACAGGAGAACAGTCTCTGTTTCCAGGCTAAAACAGGAGAACAGTCTCTGCTTCCAGGCTAAAACAGGAGAACAGTCTCTGCTTCCAGGCTAAAACAGGAGAACAGTCTCTGCTTCCAGGCTAAAACAGGAGAACAGTCTCTGCTTCCAGGCTAAAACAGGAGAACAGTCTCTGCTTCCAGGCTAAAACAGGAGAACAGTCTCTGCTTCCAGGCTAAAACAGGAGAACAGTCTCTGCTTCCAGGCTAAAACAGGAGAACAGTCTCTGCTTCCAGGCTAAAACAGGAGAACAGTCTCTGTTTCCAGGCTAAAACAGGAGAACAGTCTCTGTTTCCAGGCTAAAACAGGAGAACAGTCTCTGCTTCCAGGCTAAAACAGGAGAACAGTCTCTGTTTCCAGGCTAAAACAGGAGAACAGTCTCTGCTTCCAGGCTGAAACAGGAGAACAGTCTCTGCTTCCAGGCTAAAACAGGAGAACAGTCCTGCTTCCAGGCTAAAACAGGAGAACAGTCTCTGCTTCCAGGCTGAAACAGTCATGGAAAAATTGATATGGAAATAATTTAAGGGGAGATTTTAATATTTCTTTTTTAATATTTCTTTTTTAATATTTCTTTTCGGTGAGCTTTCTGAGGATAACGGGAGCTCCTCCATGCACTCAGTGATGTTTGAATCAATACCCATAAAACATTCATTCATACAGTTGGTACTGTCTATTTCTTCTGTTCTCGTAGACATTTCCTCATACTTGAATTCATACTGTGTAACTTTTTCCCTTTCACTAAATATATTTTTGTATTTTTTACTCCCCGTCTTCAGATTAATTCAGTCATGATATGAAAACATTTTTAAAGATATTCTTTGGGTTATTTTTCTGCCTTTTTATTGATAATAAGTTTTTTTTGTACCCCAAAACAATTTGGTGAAATACATGGCCTTTACTTTTTAGAATTTCTTCTAGTCGTTGTGCCCTAAAAAAAAGAAAAAATGTAACGCCAAAGACCGAGTGGCCTTTCTTCTAAAATGACAAAAAAGTCCAAACTTGCGTGACTATTATGGAGCGTAAATTAGGCACTTCTGTATGTTGACACAACAAATTGATTAAATTAATTTGTGTGTGTGTGTGTGTGCATGCGTGTTCTAGGTGAGTGCTACCTGACAGACTGGGCGGTGTGGAGTCCCTGTCAGCTGAGCTGTGTGGGGGGGGATGACCTTGGCCTGGGCTCGGTGCAGGTCCGCTCCAGAGCCGTGGTGGCCCAGGACCCTGAGAACCTGCTGCAGTGTCCGGAGCAGGAGTGGGAGGCCCGGCCCTGTACAGGTAGGATCAGCACACCACACCTGTCCTTACCTAACACACCCAGGGGTGGACTGGGCATCTGGAACGATTGGCCACAAAGGGAAAAAAAAAAATGCTACCTTTTTAGGATAGTTACAGTATTGTTTGGGCTGGGCAGCCACTGTGTGGAAAGGGCCACTGTGGCCCAGGAGTCCCACCCAAACATTTAACAGCATACAAGCCCACAACGCATCGCTACCTTGACACGTTGTGGGCTCGTGGATCTTCTGTGTTCAGTTGGGGACAGTTTGGGCCTAGATGCCAGGCCTGAATTTATGTCCAAGTCCAGTCCTGAACACAACTGTAAAGGTACCTCCGAAAGAACACACCTGTCCTAAAAAAGACACACCTGTAAAGGTTCGTCTGACACAACACAAGATTCAATGTATCCCCTGAACAAGCAGGCAGCCTCTATTAGCTCAACGACAGAAATGCAGAAACCCGGTCCAAATGTTGTGGTAGAAGAGGAAAGTGACATAGTGCAGCTTTAAACATGTATCTCCTTAACTCATTGACTGCCAAGGCACGAGTTTCACGAGTTATTACAGTAGTCCCAGGCTGCCACAGCCCGAGTTTCCCGAGTTGGAAGCCATTTTGAAAAAAAATAAAAATAAAATAAAAAAAAATTTTTTTTCAAAAAATGTTTTTATAAAAAAAAAATCTAAAAATGCCTCAAATGTATTAGGCATGATCGCAATTGCGAAATTGCATGTTTAGCCCCATAACAAACACATCTTTCAAAATGTCAAAAATGGCTGTTTTGTCTGACTTTGAAGGCTTGTATCTCATGAATGCCTGAACGGATTTCCAAGCGGATTTCTTTGTTTGAAAGCTGTTAAAATGTACTACACATATGGTGCATGATCTAGGCATGGGCGTGCACGATCCGTGCACTAAAAATGTATCCGTGCACTAGAAATTTAGGAAGGTGGCAGTGTTTGTTTTGTCTGACTTTGAAGGCTTCTATCTCATGAATGCCTGAACGGATTTCCAAGCGGATATTTTTGTTTGAAAGCTGTTAAAAAGTACTACACATATGGTGCATATATGGTGCATGGGCGTGCACGATCCGTGCACTAAAAATGTATCCGTGCACTACAAATTTAGGAATGTGGCATCCTGGTACTTGGCAGCCATCTTGAAAAGGGCATTCAATGAGTTAATAGAAAACACGTATTCAGGACACAGAGCAAAAAACTACATTTGAAATAGTAAAACGTTTATTATTAACGTAATAATCGTGTAGTTGTCTCCTGTTTGAGTCCCAAAATTTGAAACATAAAATTGATGGTTTGTTTCCTGTCCTGTCTCTCGGAACTCTCAAAACTAAGCCACACCTGAACTCATATGATATAAAAAAGTAGAAGCAATTAGGAATGTGAGGATAACAGATCAGGAAAGCTGCACCCCATGGAGAGACTTAAGCTGAACTTTAAGCTGAAATTAATCTGTGGCAGCAGCAGCCATTCAGCTGTAAGATAGACAGCACCTGAGTATATCACGTTACATTTATACCACCATACTAATGTAAGATATTCCTGGGTAGATATCACATTACATTACATTACATTTATACCAGCATAGTAATGTAATATATTCCTGGGTAGATATCACATTACACTACATTTCTACCAGCATACTCAAAGAAATCATTAGCGCTCCTTAATGCGTCTATAAATACACACGACCAACCACCACATTAACATCCATAAGGTCATTGTCTGGTGGAAACCTTATCTGGTGGTCCCCAGGTAGAGTGGAGACATCCTTGCAGGGGGCGTAGACATCTTATCTAGATCTTAATGATTAACTCATTGAATGCCAACATTGTTGTATATAAAACCCACTTTTTCGGGGGGGCTGAGAAAAGACAGAGATTGATTTATTCTGAGGATTTAATAAGCCACACTTCTGATGTGTGAACTGTGACTTTAAATAGCTATAGAGATGCAATGTGTGCCTTACAAGGACACTACATTAGTGTCATCTCTCTGATGCACAGTAATGTTTGCATGTGTCTCTCTGCAGAGAGCCAGTGTTATGAATTTATTATGTATAATACAATAAGCATTGTAATGCTTACATAATGTTGTCTCATTGCAGAGGGCCAGTGTTATGAATACACATGTACAGTACTATACAGTAATGTGTGTGTGTCTCTCCTCAGAGGGTCAGTGTTATGAGTACAGATGATAATGTATTAATACAGTAATATACAGTAATGTGTTGTCTCATTGCAGAAGGACAGTGTTATGAGTACAGATGATAATGTATTAATACAGTAATATACAGTAATATGTTGTCTCATTGCAGAAGGACAGTGTTATGAGTACAGATGGATACTGTATTAATACAGTAATATGTTGTCTCATTGCAGAAGGACAGTGTTATGAGTACAGATGGATACTGTATTAATACAGTAATATGTTGTCTCATTGCAGAAGGACAGTGTTATGAGTACAGATGGATACTGTATTAATACAGTAATGTGTTGTCTCATTGCAGAAGGACAGTGTTATGAGTACAGATGGATACTGTATTAATACAGTAATGTGTTGTCTCATTGCAGAAGGACAGTGTTATGAGTACAGATGGATACTGTATTAATACAGTAATATGTTGTCTCATTGCAGAAGGCCAGTGTTATGAGTACAGATGGATACTGTATTAATACAGTAATATGTTGTCTCATTGCAGAAGGACAGTGTTATGAGTACAGATGGATACTGTATTAATACAGTAATATGTTGTCTCATTGCAGAAGGACAGTGTTATGAGTACAGATGGATAATGTATTAATACAGTAATATGTTGTCTCATTGCAGAAGGCCAGTGTTATGAGTACAGATGGATACTGTATTAATACAGTAATATGTTGTCTCATTGCAGAAGGACAGTGTTATGAGTACAGATGGATAATGTATTAATACAGTAATGTGTTGTCTCATTGCAGAAGGCCAGTGTTATGAGTACATATGGATACTGTATTAATACAGTAATGTGTTGTCTCATTGCAGAAGGACAGTGTTATGAGTACAGATGGATACTGTATTAATACAGTAATGTGTTGTCTCATTGCAGAAGGCCAGTGTTATGAGTACAGATGGATAATGTATTAATACAGTAATATGTTGTCTCATTGCAGAGGGACAGTGTTATGAGTACAGATGGATGACTGGGCTGTGGAGAGCTGCGTCTCGTCTGGTGTTCTGTCAACGCTCAGACGGACTCAATGTCACAGGTAGGCTGCCACACTACATACCACACCACACTGAACCACACTAATGTCACAGGTAGGCTACTACACTCCATACAACACCACACTGAACCACACTCAATGTCACAGGTATGCTACTACACTACATACCACACCACACTGAACCACACTAAACCACACTCAATGTCACAGGTAGGCTACTACACTCCATATGACACCACACTAAACCACACTCAATGTCACAGGTACCACACTGAACCACACTAAACAGGGCAGCATTCTCACTCTTAATTCGGCGATGGGGGGGCGTAGAAGTTAGATTGATAGATACTTTTATTATCCCAAGGGGGAAATTAAGTTACCCAGAAGGTACAGCAGTTAAAGGTTACAGGACATTAAGACAAAAAGAAAAGGACTGTTGTGTACAGCCGAGCGACAAAAACAAACAAGAAAGAAGAATCAACAATACAGGAGAATCAACCATACAGAGCAGTTAAGTTAAAAAAAAGATATATATATATATATATATACAGTATACATAAAGCGTCGAGTCAGAACACAACACAACAACAACAAAGTAGTACTAACGTTCCTGTAAAGGATTGCAATTTTAAGGGACTTTTCTAAGCATAATAGCAAACTCAAAGAACTTACAATGGTCCAGTCATTCAAAGTGGCAACATTCTTGCATATTTAATTAATGCTGTGTAGTGTTTACAAATGATTGAACCCACAATGTAGAGCCCTGGGCTGCTTGGTACCAACGCAAACCTCAGTCTATGGTGGCAGGCATTGTGTTTTTAACTCTACTACTGCCAGATTATTTATTTATTTATTGGGTCTGGCGCCATCAAAAAGCGGCTTACCTTTGCAACGTTATAGTAGATTGAGAGACTTTTTTTTTTTTCTTTTTTTTTTTGCCTTATATTGCCTGGCAGGCTGCGCTTTCGCAGGCCAGCCAGCAGAGGGGGGCGTAATGCCATTAATGTGAATGTGGCCGCTTCCTCTTCCCATACAATGGGAAGACACATCAGCACACAAAGCCCCAGGGCCTGAGATAATCAACACGGAAGCAAAATGGTCTCCGTTGATGTCAACGCATAATGGATTTTTAAGAACATCACTGCTCGCGATGTGATTACAG
Source organism: Nannobrachium achirus (assembly GCF_963921795.1). Lineage (NCBI taxonomy): Eukaryota > Metazoa > Chordata > Actinopteri > Myctophiformes > Myctophidae > Nannobrachium > Nannobrachium achirus. Next base: position 65,131,146 of record NC_137819.1, on the reverse strand, counting down.
TACACGGCGGCACGACCCCTCATCAGCTTACAGTCATCAGACG
>NC_137819.1:65046103-65126103 GCF_963921795.1 Nannobrachium achirus | reverse complement strand
TTGGCCACAGACCCCCCCCCCTCCCCCCATCTCAAAATATTTACTTCCAGGGACCCCCTCAGAAGAAAAATGTGAGTTACAAATTCCTCGCTTTAAAAATGACATATATTCAAAGATTTGCACACGTTTTCTCGACTTTTCAAAAAATAGCAGCTCTACAAGCTCACAGCGCGGCACTCGGTGCCGCGCTGTGAGCTTGTAGAGCTGCTATTTTTCAATAGTTAAAGCATGAAATAATTGTAAACGGGTCTAAACGGGTTAATGTTTTTCTGCAGACAGATGCATTATTTCTGTGCGTGAAGGAACGCCTGCAGGCAGATCAATGCTTGGACCTTCCACCGGGAGCGTCTATCTCTCTCGTTGCTCTGCACTCATCGTAACCTTGTTCGTGTTCGTGTTCGTTCTGACGGCTAATTTAGTCGTAGGCGCCGTTTAGAGACAGAGACCGTCTCTGGAGAAAACTGCAAAATAAAATGGAAAAGGAAAAAAATATATATACCGTCAATCTAGACCACAATACAGTTTTCGGGGTTGAATCAGCCCCATATAGAACCTCACCCTCCGCTGCATACTGTTGTGCTCCGAGATGAGGTCCTACGGGGGTATCCCCGGGCTGGGGTAGAACGCCTCCAAGTCGAGGTAGATCACCCTTTCCCCCCGAATTGTATCCAAAAAGTGAACGTAGTCCCAGAGTATGATTTTCTATCCCACGGTACATACCCCCCCCCACCCTGACGAGCACTAAGAGTTGAGGCATTACATTTTTTATAACACGGTTCTATTGTGAAAATTGCAGATCTGCTATTTTCACAATTTCTGCCTCTAATATTTGACAATTTGGCCAGTGTTTAATTTGTCATTTTAGAGGTATTAAAAAGTCCTTAAATTGTCACTTTATAAATGTGCAGATACCCTCTATACACTTAAACTGTATGTTGTTTCTTTTTACTGTTGAGAGAGAAAACAATGTTGCACATTAAGTTAAATATCTGGGGACCGCCCTGGGGGTCTCGACCCACAGGTTGAGAACCACTGCTGTAAAGTAATGAAAAGGTTATTTAGGGGCGAATTGGAACCACTGGTGTAGCAGCGTGACTCGTTGTGAGTTCCCGGCTGGTATAAAAATAAAACGTATGAAAGGTTTAATTCAGGCTTGAGGCGAGACTAGAGTACAGAGTCTGTGGTGTGTTGTGGTCCAGGGACTGTTCTAATAATCCTCTGTCGACAGATTCAATTGAATAATTTATCATTCATGAAAAGCCTTTGTGTTCCTCTGTAGCGTTTTACACCTGAATCTTTAAAAAGGCCTAATGGGTCTCTCTCAAGCCCAGGCACCTTGCATGAACTGTTTAAAGGTACAGTAGAGTCGTTTTCTTTTGTTAAAATAAGTAGCTCTGTATTGTGGTAGTAAATGGTAGATGTAAATTCACCCATTCATTCATACATGATAGTCTCGCGTGGCCAGACTGTTGACTCCGCGATACAAACAGTCTGGGATAACGGAAGAAGAACGATGAGTGCCCAGTTAAAGCAGAAGTGAAGCCTCCTCCCCACTCCTACCCACTCCTCCCCACTTCCGTTTCCGTCTCACATTGCACACATTTATCATTATATAAAAAAAAATATTCTAAGCATATTTAGCTTGCTGTTTATCAGAAATGACATTTTAAAATATATAATATATTACATGGAAATGCCAGTTTTCATTACTGGCCGTTCAGGAGCTGTAGTTCCAGACTCTATATAGCATTTGGAGATTGTGGAATAGTTGTCTGGCTACGCGAGACTAATTCATACAGCGATGTCAGAGGAAACCATGCTTGGCACCAACCTGCTCATCAGGAGCAGTTAGGGGTTCAGAGTCTTGCTCAAGGAATCTTCCACACATTGCCAAGAGGAGCCGGGAATCGAACCAGGAACCTTGGGATTCCAAGGCGTCCGTTCTGCCTCCTGAGCCTCTGTCGCCCCACCAGTGATCCTGGCTATAGAGCAGTGGTTCCCAAACTCTTTAGCTCCAGTCCCAGAAGAGGAATTAGACATTTGCCCGGAACCCAAAACTAGTGAGTGAAAACAGCAGATCTACAAGCTCACAACGCATCGCATCGCAAATCAACGCGTTGAGAGCTTGTAGATCGGCTATTTTCACTACTTCTTAAACGTTTGCGTTCTAATTTATGGAATTTCTTAGATTCTTCTTTGATTTCTTCATGAAATTACTGAAAAGATAATTGCATTTTGTTTTTAAACTTTTCTAGGAATGTCTTTTGACATTTTTTTTAATAATAACTAATTGTGGGAAACAAAGGGACCCATAAAAATGTGTCTACGACCCACAAATGGTGGTGCTTGGGAAACAGTACTATAGAAATTGGGGATGTCATACCCTATTCCCCACCCCCACCCCCACTCACTGCTCTCTCTCTCTCTCTCTCTCTCTCTCTCTCTCTCTCTCTCTCTACCTGTGGAGGGCTATGGTGGCCACAGAACAATAATCGGTCACGGTGTGGCCGCGACGCGCGTAATTAGCATACTTAGTTTCAGCGTAGCGGCGAGAGAACAATGGCCTTATTAGCATAAGCTAATTAGCATGGGTGGCCTCATAATTCACGTTGTCAGGTTGTACCCCAAAGTTTTCACTGTTTTTCACCTGAAAACTGAGGACTGAAGAGTTGCTGCTGCTGTGAGCCCAAATGTTGTCCAGGAAATTAATGTTTGAGGAGGAAAATGCTGCTTGGAGTGATTGCTATTTCTTCTACTAGGGCTGATGTAACTAGCAAATAACATTTTCAAATAATGTAGTCAAGTAAAAAAAAGTGCAAATTTGCAGAAGTAAAAGTACTGAAAAGTGGAAATACTTCAGCAAAGTAAAAAAAAAAAAAAAAAAAACTCGGGTGTAGCCTACTTTAAGGAGTAGTTCACCCCCAAAATTATTTTTTTTCCCTATTGATTAGTCACGCCATGGAGACTAGAGTTCAATAATATTTTTAGTTTTTTTTGTCGCATTCCTAAGACAAAAATGTTCCGGACCCGTTTCGAAACGGGTCCCCATCCGGAATCAATGGGGGTAAATTTTTGTCTTAGGAATTTGACAAAAAACAAAAAATATTATTGAACTCCACTCTCCATTTCGTGACTAATCAATAGAAAAAAAGTCATTTTGGGGGTGAACTACTCCTTTAAGTACAGTACTTGAGTAAAGGCCCATTCCCACTGGGCCAGATAAACAGATAAATATTGTTTTTATCTGTATCTTACCATCCACTTGAATGGATTGAATGTGTATCTGGCCCAGTGAGAATGGGCCTTTAATCTACGTCATTACTCTACACCACTGCTATTCCATTCTATTCAGACCGACCGACCGACTGACTGACTCTTGATGCTGCTATAGATTGTTTTTATATCGCCACCGTCTGTCGGTTAGAAAACTCCATAGACATCTCCATATTTCATCCTTTTCTCATAGATCAATGCTCCGTTTTATAGTTGGTTGTATCAAGACCGCGTCGCGCAAAAGTCAGAATAGCAGCGGTCTTCTACAATCTGCATCGCGAGTGTGACGCAAATGTGTTTGGACATACAAGGTTTTCCACTGCATTCATTCATTCATTCATTCATTCATTCATTCATTCATTCATTCATTCATTCAAACAAACCTTTACAAGTTTAGAAACAGTTGCAGACACTTGTGGGTAGGTCTACTATCAAAGATTTAAAATGACCGTAAGTTATGGAAGAACATATCTTGAAATTATTTTGCAACTCATTCCAAGTGGTTGGAGCATTAAAGCAAAAGCCTGTTTTCCCTAATTCAGTGTTGGTTTCGTGACCTTTAGTGTTAGCCAGTCACTAGAATACTACACCATACGTCACAGGATTCCAATCCAGCAGCGATTTAAGATACAATGGTACCTTAAAAATAAACAGGTACCAATGTTTGTTTCGCCTGTTGGCCAAAGAAGGCCAACCCACTCTATCATACAGGATGCAGTGATGAGTCCTATTGTTCTACCGGATATAAAACGCAGTGCACGTACAGTACCCTATGCATGGCTGTTCTCTCAGAGATATGCAGGGAGACTCAGCAGGGCTTCTCTCTGTCTTGTGTGTTTTAAAACCATGCGGTGGTGAACAATATTCACCTGGGATTCACTGGAGCATCCCTGCTGTTTATATAAGCTCTCATGCACACGTACGCATGTGAAACCAGTCTCCATGATGTGTGTGTGTGTGCGGGGATTCATAGGACTGTCTGAAAAACACACACACACACACACACACACACACACACACACACACACCCACACCCACACCCACACACACACACACACACACACACTGAGCTAATTATGAAGTGATTCCTACGTCATAACAACAACAGTAACGCAGACAGGAGCATCACTGTGATAATGAGCTGAAAGAGGAAGGTGACTCATGATCTACTGTTGTTTACAGAGAGAGGGACAGAGAGAGAGAGAGAGAGGGACTCTGCCCTCCAGCAATCCAAACTGTAGAATTCATCCACGTGATAACTGTGAGATGAGAGCAGGGGTGTACAGTACTGTGACGCAGACAGGGACATGCTGGGCCCCTGATTCAGCCCGGGAAAAAGAGTTGTAGAGGCCCTCATTGCGCGCTATAGAGAGAGATCTCTCTCTATAGCGCTGCTGCTGCTACTCAAAGATTTGCCATTTCAGATCATGACAAGTGACAAGCCAGTGGGCCAATTACTGTACATGAGTTATATTTCGTTGTTGTCGGGTGGAAACCTTGTATGTCCAAAACCGTTTGTTTTGTATTTATCATTTTAAAAATGATTTAAACTAGTGAAAACAGCCGATCTACAGAGAGATGTAGATCTGCTGTTTTCACTACTTTTGTGCGACGGCCTGGAATGATGAAGCAGGACTTTGCTTTGCGAAAAAATTGTACAAATTAGACATTTCAGGTGACTATCGGGCAGGTGTGGCGATTTACTTTGTTGGCCGCCCAACCCCCAAAATGGAACGAAGGCCGACATTTTATTTTTAATTTTTTCCTAATGGCCGGCCCTGGACCGGCCAGGAATGAACCGGCCGTTCGGGAGTTGTCCCGCTTTTCCCAATGGCCAGCACGTCCCTGGACGCAGACAACGCAGCCCAGTTGCGTGAGTAATTTGGGGCCCGGTGGTCCACCCTAAAACCTCTGCCAGATGGTGGCAGTATTGAGTTCCCAATCCAGCCTCGGGACCAACCACTGAAGAAGGCTGTCCCTTTTTTACAGCTATTTGGCAGGGGATTTGATGGGACCGCCTGTCTATCACAGTCTGGGTGTGCCAGCTCCAACTACTCATATAGAGGGTATGCGCGTGGCGTGTTTCCTAAACCCACCAGGCTTGAGTTAAGACCCACCTCGTGGAAACGCGAGAACTTCCAGGAGTGGCTGAAATCCTTGCCGGACACATGGAGGGAGGATAAAGTCAGACCTAGTAAAGGCATGAAGACAATCTTGTACAGAGAAAAGCCTGCATTTGCACAATGCACAGCTATTAATGTGTCACACAGTGCTCAAAATAAACTGTGCTAAAAAGAAATTACTTTGTACTGTACTTAAAAAGGGAAAACTTTGTAACTTTGCTAAAGAGAAAAAACGTACTGAGAAAGCTATTAATTTGTCACTACTGTGCTCAAAATAAAAACTCTTACTGATTATCAGTTAAATGGTTATAGTTTGGATATGGCTTTGGACATATTATGCTGTGTGTATTATTGTAATGGATCAGTAGGTTGTAGGTATAGTATTGCTTTGCACTGAGAGCACTATATTATGCACTTTCATACTTAAGATTATTGAGAGAGGCGTTTCCGCGAGGCGGGTCTTAGCTCAAGCCTGGTGGGTTTAGGAAACACGCATGTGCGTGACATCATCATCATAGACAGAAGTTATGCAGGAACGCCTACTGAGTGGCGAAAAAACTACTTTCTGGTCTTGACAGCCCATACATCCACACAGAAAACTACTTTCTGGTCTTGACAGCCCATACATCCACACAGAAAACTACTTTCTGGTCTTGACAGCCCATACATCCACACAGAAAACTACTTTCTGGTCTTGACGGCCCATACATCCACACAGAAAACTACTTTCTGGTCTTGACGGCCCATACATCCACACAGAAAACTACTTTCTGGTCTTGACAGCCCATACATCCACACAGAAAACTACTTTCTGGTCTTGACGGCCCATACATCCACACAGAAAACTACTTTCTGGTCTTGACAGCCCATACATCCACACAGAAAACTACTTTCTGGTCTTGACGGCCCATACATCCACACAGAAAACTACTTTCTGGTCTTGACAGCCCATACATCCACACAGAAAACTACTTTCTGGTCTTGACGGCCCATACATCCACACAGAAAACTACTTTCTGGTCTTGACAGCCCATACATCCACACAGAAAACTACTTTCTGGTCTTGACGGCCCATACATCCACACAGAAAACTACTTTCTGGTCTTGACAGCCCATACATCCACACAGAAAACTACTTTCTGGTCTTGACAGCCCATACATCCACACAGAAAACTACTTTCTGGTCTTGACAGCCCATACATCCACACAGAAAACTACTTTCTGGTCTTGACAGCCCAAACATCCACACAGAAAACTCCTTTCTGATTGCATTAAACAACGTTAGATGACGTTAAACTCACTTTGCCACTCACTTTGCCACTCGATTTGCCTCTCAATTTGACTTTATGCATGTGCATGCCCTCTATTGATGTGTGTGTATGACGTATAGTAGATGCGGCAGCAGGAAAGTAAACACTAAACAACGCAAGCCACTTTTTCAAACGCACCTCACATGGCGCCCCCCCCCCCCCCCCCCCCATGGGGGTCGATGGGGATGGAGGCGGGGCGTGGGGGACCGTGTCGTGAAGTGCGTTTGAAAAAGGAGGCTCGCAGCAGAACCAGCTTGTTCGTGGCAGCGGCAAAGATGAATAATATAAAAGAACTACCGTGCAACTGCAACAAGCGCTTCTCCGTCTCGTCACACCCGCTCTGATCCTGGGGCATCATTTGGGTATGGCAGGGGTATGCAGCTGCCATACCCTGGGTCCAGGGGGGAAAATAAAATTACTTTTAAATATAAATCCATGAATGTATCTTTGTCTATCTGCGCTGGTTATTATGTTGTTAAATTACAGTAAAATAACTACAAATGCAAAATTTAACAAAATGGTCACTTTAACAAGGCATTATAATTATATTCTCCACACTTGTATTCTCCCCATCTTGACAAGATGGTATATTCCCAGGTTCCGCAGGTCAGTTGTTAATTGTGGCACGTTTACTAACATGCCAAGTTTAGCTGCACTCAAGCCCAAGAAACCGTAGAAACCTGTGTAAAAAAACGGGCAAAACTCTTTTTTTCTCACAACACCTCACAACGCCCGTTTTTAGATCTGCTATTTTCACAATAGAACCGTGTTATACAAAATGTAATACCCTAGCTTTTGCTGAACTGACGCCACTGCTCTGATCCTGCCACTGTGAAAACTTGCATCAGGGATCGCCACTGGATGAGAGAGAGTACCAAGGAACAACACCACGGGGTCCGCTTGGTTCCATGTGTACTCTGTTAGGGTTAAAGCAATGCTCAGGATTTTAAGAGTGCACAGTCTGCACACGCACACACACACACACACACACTAACACACACTCACACACACACACACACACACACACACACACACACACACACACACACACACACACACACACACACACACACACACACACTCACACACACACACACACACACACACACACACACACACACACACACACACACACACACACACACACACACATACACACACGCACGCACACACACACACACACACACACACACGCACACACACACACACACACACACACGCTCACACACACACACACACACACACACACACACACGCTCACACACACACACACACACACACTGACACCAGTGCTCAGCACCCACTGACTTTGACCTTTCCTGACCTCTTGTCTCTCTCAGGTGGCTGCCCAGCGACGACCAAGCCCATGTCAGACAGGTCATGTGACCCGCCCTGCAACAAGCCTCGCTCCGTCTGCACTGAGGTGAGGGGGGGGGGGGGGGTTGATGATGATAACCAATACGCAGTGGTGGGTTAGGGTTAGGGTTAGGGTTAAGACCTGGACCAATCAGTGACGTCTGGATTGGGGCCAGATCACAGCCCATGATCTTGACGTCATTACGTCATATGGATTATTGTTATTGTTTGTAATGTTAGTTGAAATATGAGCATATAAGGTTATATTCTGGGACATATCTAACTAGTTATGATATTTATATGGCCTAGAATATCACCTGATTTCAACCAACAATAATCCTGTCAAACAAAAAAGTCCATATGACGTCCTGGTAATGACGTCAAGATCATCCCCATATGGGCTGTGATCTGGCCCCAATCCAGACGTCACTGATTGGTCTAGGTCATACATGGGCAACAGGCCTGACGTGCTTGCTGGGTGGACTAGCCTTGCGTAGCCAGACCAATCTGCCACTGCAAATAAAAATGTCCCTCGGCAGATCAGGTCTTTCCCCGCTCAGTTGTTCAAATATTTCACGGACCACAAGTCGTGAAGAACCAATCAGGGCCCAGTATGCAAATGCATGGCTATTCTGATAGGTTGTAGGTCTAACCAATAGAGTCTGTTTGAATGTTTTTGTAACCAAAACCCTTGGAAAAGAAAATAACACTGAGAAGAACCACACTAATATCCACGCAGTGATGTTGTCTGGCTGTGCCAGGCTGGACTTGGAGTAAAAGTGAAAAAAGTACAACAATAGTAATAAGCATTCCAAATCAAACAAAGACACTGCACTGCACGCACGTGTGAGAGAACATTGAATGTTTAGTGTGCCAGTCTTATAAACTCCTCTGAGTGGTCATAGGAGACATGCTGAAGTGGGCAGGGGTCCAAAAACTTGTTCTGAACCACTGAGTTAACCCATTCAGATTCCATGTCAGATTGCTGACATAGAAACGTAGGTTTAAAAAAAAAACAACCTTAGAAGGATTCAAAAGACACTTATAGAATCGTGTCAAAATTCTAATTCTCACGATTTTTCAAAAATAGCAGATATACAATCGCACCGAGTGCCGCGCTGTGAGCTTGTATATCTGCTGTTTTTCAGTAGTTAAAGCATAAAATAATGATACACAATAATATGTACACGTTCTGAATGGGTTTAAGAAACCCAGGTTGACCTTCCACCTTTTCAGCTGACCCCGCCCCCAAACAAAATCTAATAAACACATTGTTGTTGTCGGGCAGAAACCCCTCTTATCTTCATATTCTGTAACCTTTAATATTTTGTACATAAATCAACACGGGTATATCATTAATTAATTCAGTAGCTTCTGCTGGAGTTTTTCAGTGTTTTTATCTGATTTTCGAGGCTCCATGAACGCACCACTGGAATTAACACGATTACTGCGATCTGTCTTTTATTTCACCCGGTAAAGATATGTGCTTTTGTTATGGTCAGTAGAGAAGGTTTTAAACAAGAGCACGATCTGCAGATAGATTCCGAGATGAAGCCATTTTCCTGCAGATCATTCCATTGCTTCCAACGGTGGATTACACTTCCTGATTCCGTTCCCGATGGATTATGGAGAATGGGGATTTGAGTTTTTCGATCAGTCGGGAAAATCACTTGACGGTCGGATAATCCCGACTTTAGAAACGCCCCACTTGATCGTACTACGCAGTGTCACACAGGCGTATGAAAAGTAGACGCGTTCCGAGCTTGCAGATCTGCTACTTTTGATACATTTTTAATTTGAATCCTGAAAAGTACCAGATTTGGACATATGAGTTTTCCACAACATTGATAAATAAATATGAAAACGTCTTGGGTTCAGAAGAGGACACATTTATCACTTCTTCTTCTCACATCACAATTAACGCCTCTCTGCAAACCTCCTTTCTTCACAACTCTTCAGAGGGTTAGAAATAAAAGATCTTCGCTGAAATGCTTTAACGAGCATCGATTTGTTTCGTGATGCGAGCCAAATAACTGAGTGTTTTTCACTCTTTGACTTTTGGATTTAGTTTGTATTAGTTTTGTAAAAGAAATATAAAAAAGAGGAAGAAAATAAAGTTACACACACTGATTTTGGCAGAATGCTATCACAATAGATTTGCTATTAGTTTTCTTAACGTAATATAGTTTCCCTTTTTTTCCCCCAGACACATAGTTTTAGCCATTTCATAATTTTCTGTCATCTATAACACCACGGGTTCAAATGGAACCATATTGGTCTGTAACTCTGAGAGTTGAGAGTTTACAAATGGAACCAAATACAAAGGTAACAGAAAAATGGTATCAAATAAAACTGGGAGTTCTTGAAATAAAGAAACTAAAGTTTCACTTTACCGATCTATTCTGGAACCCTTCATGAAATGGATTGATTGATTGATTGATTGATTGATGGATTCATTGATCATTAAAAAAAAACCTTACTGCGTGTTTCAATGGAGGTCCTTTAGAATGAAGTGTGTATTTCATGTAGTGTAGTGTGGTGTAGTCTTTTACTATCCAGTGTTTAGTGATGAGTCATCACTCTTCACATTTATACCCCAAGGAATGTTTTTTTTATGCAAATTGGATTCAGAATCATGAAAGAAAAACCTAGTTTGACCCCTTGCATGCTACTTAAAGCAGATTTATTTTTTGTTGTATTTTCCTGTATAGTAAAGTCAATGAGACCCCACATTTGATTGGCTCCCACAAGGTTTCCCAGGAGAGTTGGGGTTGACAAAGTTCAGAGGTGATAGTAGACACCTTTATGAAGACATTTGTGAAGAAAGCTATTGGTAAGCCTTTAGTTCCCAGATTGGTCAAAGACTCGGCTAACATTCCCTAACTAAATGTGCCCTGTGTGGGACATACGTACATACTGTACAAACAGACACAGCCAGATACTGGTACCACGTGTAACCATGGCAACCATGTAGTCAGGACCTGATGGTGATGTGTGTGGTAATTTTAGTGCAGCTGATATTTATGAACTCACTGTTGTCACTGCTTCAGAGACAGACAGACAGACAACAGAAGGTGCTTTGGTCCCCAGCAGTGCTGGATAAAATACTCCAATCATTTACCTAAAGTAAAAGTATCAATATCCTGCTGTAGAAATAGTCTGTTACACAAAGTACAAGTTCGGTATTCAAATTCTAATTGAATAAAAGGACAAAGGTATTAGCATCACAATTTACTTTTGCTTTTGGCACTTTAAGTACATTTTGATGCCGATGCTCATTTAGCAAAAGGTCCCATTTCTAACATTTATAAAAATCCAGCAGATCCACAAAAACACCAAATTCTGTAAAATAAATGATATACAAATGAATAAATAACAGTTATAGGGAAAGGTAAAACAAACAAAACAACAAACAGGATGTTTACATGGTTGTGTTATGTTTGGAACCAGAGCATCAGGGGGTGGAGTCCAGATGACGTGCTGACCAATAGCCTTTCTTCCTTTGTTCTGCCTCCCTGGATCATTATCGTCACTGTCAGAAATCTTGTATCTCCAAGTTTCAAATGTGTACGTTTTTTTCCCCCCGTAAAGTAAAGCCCTGCTTCATCATACAAGACTGTCGCACAAATGTAGTGAAAACAGCAGATCTACAAGCACACAACGCCTCGCGGCGCGAGGCGTTGTGTGCTTGTAGATCAGCTATGTTCACGTTTTTAAATCCTTTTGAAAAAATGATGAATCCAAAATGAACGGTTTTAGACATACAAGGTTTCCACCCGACATTGATGATATGTAAATGACCCCCGCTCGGCACCGTGGTGTCTGCTTGCATTGTGGGTATTGTTTCTGGGAGCTGTTATCTTTGGCCCAGTGCATTGTGGGTATTGTTTCTGGGAGCTGTTATCTTTGGCCCGGGGGACTGTCAGCCAATAGGAACCCCCCGCAGAGAGCCTGCGGGCGAGAGAGAGAGGGAGAGAGAGAGAGAGAGAGAGAGAGAGAGAGAGAGAGAGAGAGAGAGGGGGAGAGGGAGAGAGAGAGAGAGGGAGAGGGAGAGGGGGAGAGGGAGAGAGAGAGAGAGAGAGAGAGAGAGAGAGAGAGAGAGAGAGGGGGAGAGAGAGAGAGAGAGAGGTGGGGGAGATGAGAGAAGAATAGACAGAGAGACTGAGAGACTCAGTGGCTCAGGAGGTAGAGCGGCCGGCTGCTTGGGAACCGGAAGGTTCCCAGTTCGATCCCGGGTGTGGAAGAGTCCTTGAGCAAGACTCTGAACCCCTAACTGCTCCTGATGAGCAGGTTGGTGCCAAGCATGGTTTCCTCTGACATCACTGTATGAATGTGTGTGTGAATGGGTGAATGTAATGAATGCGTGTGTGTGAATGGGTGAATGTAATGAATGTGTGTGTGAATGGGTGAATGTAATGAATGGGTGTGTGAATGGGTGAATGTAATGAATGTGTGTGTTAATGGGTGAATGTAATGAATGTGTGTGTGTGTGTGTGTGTGTGTGTGTGTGTGTGTGTGTGTGTGTGTGTGTGTGTGTGTGAATGGGTGGATGTAATGAATGTGTGTGTTAATGGGTGAATGTAATGAATGGGTGTGTGAATGGGTGAATGTAATGAATGGGTGTGTGAATGGGTGAATGTAATGAATGTGTGTGTGAATGGGTGAATGTAATGAATGGGTGTGTGAATGGGTGAATGTAATGAATGGGTGTGTGAATGGGTGAATGTAATGAATGTGTGTGTGTGAATGGGTGAATGTAATGAATGTGTGTGTGAATGGGTGAATGTAATGAATGGGTGTGTGTGAATGGGTGAATGTAATGAATGTGTGTGTGAATGGGTGAATGTAATGAATGGGTGTGTGAATGGGTGAATGTAATGAATGGGTGTGTGAATGGGTGAATGTAATGAATGGGTGTGTGAATGGGTGAATGTAATGAATGTGTGTGTGAATGGGTGAATGTAATGAATGTGTGTGTGTGAATGGGTGAATGTAATGAATGTGTGTGTGAATGGGTGAATGTAATGAATGTGTGTGTGAATGGGTGAATGTAATGAATGCGTGTGTGTGAATGGTTGAATCCAATCTATGTATAAATCTATGTGAAGCACCGTGGATAAAGGTGCTATGTAAATACATCATTCACCATGACGTACAAATGTGCCATTTCAAAACTTCAAACGTCCTGCCATTGGCAAGACAGTAGAGCTTAGATCGGGCCAAAAAAAAGTGAGCCCGGCCCAACCCACCCCACAGAACGGCAGCCCGAGCCCGGCCCAAAGCCCGATACATAATTGACAATTGGAGACCGACACAGCCCGCAGCCCGACATTATAAACAAGCTTAATTGCTGCAGCAGCCTTTTTTCTCATATGGTGATTTGTTAAGAACAGAGTCCTTTTCCAACTGTCTTTATATAGACCTATATAAGACATTGTAGCAAGTACCGTGCTAATTATGGAACAAAAACATCGGAGCCTAATTCTTCAATCAATCAAAAAGCCTTGCTGGAAAACACAGCTGACGGCCGCCGCTAAATCAGACAGCAGGCGCACAGGCTATTATAGCTACAACGTTCACACAACGTCTATTATGATTATTAGGATACAAAAAGTGTCTGTGGACTGTTTCAACGATGTCCTCCGCTCTGCTCTGCTCGACCAGCGCTGGCAGCGCATGCATGCACTGCACACGCCACAGCAGCCAGCCACACGCACACACACAGCGCACGCACACACACACTCTCGCTCAACTTGCGAAACAGCGCAGCGGTGCAGCCATAGAGTCATGAGCGCGCAGTTTACACAGTCACAGAGACATCATGATACTGCGCTGCGCTTGCCTACCGGATTATAAAAGCCCGACCCGACCCATAGCCCGTCATATACATGGAAATTTGAGCCCGGCCCAGCCCGCGCCGCGCCGACCCGTCGGGTCCCGTCGGGCTCGGGCTGAATTTCTAAGCTCTACAAGACAGTAGATTTCCAGGGGATTTGCAGAACATTGAGCTTGTAGATCAGCTATTTTTGTTATTTTTATGACCTTCTCTGACTTGGGAGTTTAAATCTATCAATGGGAATGGAGTGGTTTCTTGCCATTTGCGAGTTTCTGCAAAAATACGTTCCATTACGTGCCAAAGGCAAAACCTGTGGAAAAAATCGATCTATTTTCTAAATTATGGGAAAGAGCAGTAAATACTGAATAGTTGAAACGGCTCTGTCTGTGCTGGTGCGTTTGTTATGTTGTTGTTTCCAATGGGACTACAGTTCAGTGCAGCAGTGACTACTTCTGATACTCTCCATTCGGGAGGTGCAGTTCCAGACTCTATATAACATTTGGAGATAGTTGTGGAAATGTTGTTTTCAGACGGGTGTGTGCGGCTGTGCGGAGGTTGTAATGTGTTGTGGATGTGGTTGTTTTCAGACGGGTGTGTGTGGCTGTGAGGAGGTTGTAACGTGTTGTGGATGTGGTTGTTTTCAGACGGGTGTGTGTGGCTGTGAGGTAACGTGTTGTGGTTGTTTTCAGACGGGTGTGTGCGGCTGTGAGGAGGTTGTAACGTGTTGGGGATGTGGTTGTTTTCAGACGGGTGTGTGCGGCTGTGAGGAGGTTGTAACGTGTTGGGGATGTGGTTGTTTTCAGACAGGTGTGTGTGGCTGTGAGGAGGTTGTAACGTGGATGTGGTTGTTTTCAGACGGGTGTGTGCGGCTGTGAGGAGGTTGTAACGTGTTGGGGATGTGGTTGTTTTCAGACAGGTGTGTGTGGCTGTGAGGAGGTTGTAACGTGGATGTGGTTGTTTTCAGACGGGTGTGTGTGGCTGTGAGGAGGTTGTAACGTGGATGTGGTTGTTTTCAGACGGGTGTGTGCAGCTGTGAGGAGGTTGTAACGTGGATGTGGTTGTTTTCAGACGGGTGTGTGTGGCTGTGAGGAGGTTGTAACGTGTTGTGGATGTGGTTGTTTTCAGACGGGTGTGTGTGGCTGTGAGGAGGTTGTAACGTGTTGGGGATGTGGTTATTTTCAGACGGGTGTGTGTGGCTGTGAGGAGGTTGTAACGTGGATGTGGTTGTTTTCAGACGGGTGTGTGTGGTTGTGAGGTAACGTGTTGTGGATGTGGTTATTTTCAGACGGGTGTGTGTGGTTGTGAGGTAACGTGTTGTGGATGTGGTTGTTTTCAGACAGGTGTGTGTGGCTGTGAGGAGGTTGTAACGTGGATGTGGTTGTTTTCAGACGGGTGTGTGTGGTTGTGAGGTAACGTGTTGTGGATGTGGTTATTTTCAGACGGGTGTGTGTGGTTGTGAGGTAACGTGTTGTGGATGTGGTTGTTTTCAGACGGGTGTGTGCGTCTGTGAGGTAACGTGTTGTGGATGTGGTTGTTTTCAGACGGGTGTGTGTGGTTGTGAGGTAACGTGTTGGGGATGTCGTTATTTTCAGACGGGTGTGTGTGGTTGTGAGGTAACGTGTTGTGGATGTGGTTATTTTCAGACAGGTGTGTGCGGCTGTGAGGTAACGTGTTGGGCATGTGGTTGTTTTCAGACAGGTGTGTGCGGCTGTGAGGTAACGTGTTGGGCATGTGGTTGTTTTCAGACAGGTGTGTTCGGCTGTGAGGTAACGTGTTGGGCATGTGGTTGTTTTCAGACAGGTGTGTGCGGCTGTGAGGTAACGTGTTGCGGATGTGGTTGTTTTCAGACAGGTGTGTGCGGCTGTGAGGTAACGTGTTGGGCATGTGGTTGTTTTCAGACAGGTGTGTTCGGCTGTGAGGTAACGTGTTGTGGTTGTTTTCAGACAGGTGTGTGCGGCTGTGAGGTAACGTGTTGGGCATGTGGTTGTTTTCAGACAGGTGTGTGCGGCTGTGAGATAACGTGTTGGGCATGTGGTTGTTTTCAGACAGGTGTGTTCGGCTGTGAGGTAACGTGTTGGGCATGTGGTTGTTTTCAGACAGGTGTGTGCGGCTGTGAGGTAACGTGTTGCGGATGTGGTTGTTTTCAGACAGGTGTGTGCGGCTGTGAGGTAACGTGTTGGGCATGTGGTTGTTTTCAGACAGGTGTGTTCGGCTGTGAGGTAACGTGTTGTGGTTGTTTTCAGACAGGTGTGTGCGGCTGTGAGGTAACGTGTTGTGGATGTGGTTGTTTTCAGACAGGTGTGTGCGGCTGTGAGGACGTTGTAACGTGTTGTGGTTGTTTTCAGACGGGCGTGTGCGGCTGTGAGGAGGTTGTAACGTGGATGTGGTTGTTTTCAGACGGGCGTGTGCGGCTGTGAGGTAACGTGGATGTGGTTGTTTTCAGACAGGTGTGTGCCGCTGTGAGGTAACGTGTTGGGGATGTGGTTGTTTTCAGACGGGCGTGTGCGGCTGTGAGGAGGGCTACACGGAGGTGATGACCTCGGACGGCGTGCTGGACCAGTGCACGGTGATCCCGGTGCTGGAGATCCCCACGGCGGGAGACAACCGCGCCGACGTCAAGACCATCCGCGCCTTCAACCCCACGCAGCCGGCTTCTAGCGCCCCCGGCAGGGCGGGGCGCACATGGTTCCTGCAGCCCTTCAGTCCAGGTAACTGTTTGTTTGTAACCAGTGTTGTACCTGAACGCGTTCAATGAAAGATCGTTTCAAGAAATCTTTCATATTTTGGGCGAGTGTGAATGGGCCGTTATTTATTTCCAAACTTGCAGGATGTTGGATATTTTTCGAAATGTTTGCCTTCACAATAAAAGCTTATCAGCATTATGACAATGACAATGGGAAAGGATAACGGATTCAGTGGCATTTCACATTGCTAAGGGCTGCAGGAAGAGTGGGCAGTACTGGGCACATATTTAAACATTGTGGGCTCCTCAATGTTAAATTGGATGAAATCATTTTGACAAATAATAGCTTGCAGCAACATAGGCCTATTGAAAAAAATCACACCCAATGTGAAGTGAGCGGTGGTCGTGCTTGCATAACATCTTCAGACTAGGATTTAAGTCTAGGATGTACAGGCTATGCTACACACACACATTTTGCTATGGCAAAATGCTGAGGAAAAAGGCTATAGACATACGACATATGACATCACTAGACAAACATGATGCTACGCACACACATTTTACTATGGTAAAACGCTGAGGAAAAAGGCTACAGACACACGCACAGCCACTTATAGGAGTGGTTTGCACCGCTCAAAAAGGAGAAAAAAGGGGGGAAAGAACTAACAGTTCATTTTTGGAACCATGAACTTTTAGTTGAAAAATGTGAATTATGAAGGATGAACCAAACTGCCCTTCAGTCCAGGTAACTGTGAACTGCAGCAGCACAGCTCATTTCACCCATGTTCAACCTTAAAGCTGCTACATGGTAGTTTTCTGCTGACATAAGCAGAAAAAAGGCAATGGCTTATTTTTATTTCATTATATTCAGACGGCTAACAATGCTGCCTAAATAAATGGGGTGGCATTGGCTCAGGTGTAGAGAAACCGGCATTAGAACACAGAGGGTTCCCAGTTAGAATCCGGGCTCCCCCAGAGTTAGTGTGGAAGAGTCCTTGAGCAAGACTCTGAACCCCTAACTGCTCCTGATGAGCAGGTTGGTGCTAAGCATGGTTTCCTCTGACATCGGTGTATGAATGTGTGTGTGAATGGGTGAATGTAATGCGCAATCTATGTAAAGCGCCTTGGATAAAGGCGCTATATAAATGCCCCATTTTACCATTTTCAAATGTGTGACATTTCTAGGGGCAGCAGTCTGTTATCTGTGAGAACCTCTGTCACTAGCATCTCATTGGTTCATGAAGCTCGGTCACTAGCATCTCATTGGTTCATGAAGCTCTGTCACTAGCATCTCATTGGTTCATGAAGCTCTGTCACTAGCATCTCATTGGTTCATGAAGCTCTGACACTAGCATCTCATTGGTGCATGAAGCTCTGACACTAGCAGCTCATTGGTTCATGAAGCTCGGTCACTAGCATCTCATTGGTTCATGAAGCTCTGACACTAGCATCTCATTGGTGCATGAAGCTCTGACACTAGCATCTCATTGGTTCATGAAGCTCTGTCACTAGCATCTCATTGGTTCATGAAGCTCTGACACTAGCATCTCATTGGTTCATGAAGCTCTGTCACTAGCATCTCATTGGTGCATGAAGCTCTGTCACTAGCATCTCATTGGTGCATGAAGCTCTGTCACTAGCATCTCATTGGTGCATGAAGCTCTGACACTAGCAGCTCATTGGTTCATGAAGCTCGGTCACTAGCATCTCATTGGTGCATGAAGCTCTGACACTAGCATCTCATTGGTTCATGAAGCTCGGTCACTAGCATCTCATTGGTGCATGAAGCTCTGACACTAGCATCTCATTGGTGCATGAAGCTCTGTCACTAGCATCTCATTGGTGCATGAAGCTCTGACACTAGCATCTCATTGGTTCATGAAGCTCGGTCACTAGCATCTCATTGGTGCATGAAGCTCTGTCACTAGCATCTCATTGGTGCATGAAGCTCTGACACTAGCAGCTCATTGGTTCATGAAGCTCTGACACTAGCATCTCATTGGTTCATGAACCGGCCGAACGGGGGCTAAAATGATTGACAGGCAGGTCTAACCAACATACAATACAATGCAGTACATACAAGAGGCCACCTGATTGGTTAATCATTGCAGGCCTGCATTTATCGACCAACAAGAGAGCTTCTCACAGATAAAATAATAGTGTTGGAGGCAGACTGCAGCACCTAGGAGTGGCACAGAGACTAGATTTATTTTGGAAGCATTGTTAGCCTTCTGAATATAATAAAAATAAAATGAAAAATGAAAATAAACAATTGCCAAAAATATGCTTATGTCATCTTTAATATATGTTTAATATATATTCATATTAAACCTCCTTTCCCCCTAATAGAGGAGCCTGTGTGTGTGTGTGTGTGTGTGTGTGTGTGTGTGTGTGTGTGTGTGTGTGTGTGTGTGTGTGTGTGCGTGCGTGCGTGCGTGCGTGCGTGCGTGCGTGCGTGCGTGCGTGCGTGCGTGCGTGCGTGCGTGCGTGCGTGCGTGCGTGCGTGCGTGCGTGTATGCGTGTGCTCTTTTGAAAGGGCCGTCATGATTTCACTGAATACATAAACAATAGTTCATGCAAGAAAAAAACAAAACAAAACATGATGACATATGTGGGGGATTCCTCTATGAACCGTATGTGTGCTCCATGATGGCGCTTTACTGCCCTCTTCAGGGCAGAGAGGGGAATGCACAAAGCCAGGCTCTAATGCTGTCATAACTGTGACATGTAACTGTAATCAATGCTCTCTCTCTCTCTCTCTCTCCCCCCCCCCAGATGGGAAGCTGAAAACGTGGGTGTACGGAGTGGCAGCCGGAGCCTTCGTCCTGCTCGTCTTCATCGTGTCCATGACGTACCTAGCATGGTGAGACGCCCGTCTGTCTGTCTGTCTGTCTGTCTGTCTGTCTGTCTGTCTGTCTGTCTGTCTCTCCAGTCCCATCAATTATGTCTCTTCTTTTGCCACCGTCCATCCCATTCATTCATTCATTCATTCATTCATTATTTAATTAATTAATTAATTCATTCATTCATTCATTCATTCATTCATAATTTCATTCATTATTTCATTCATTCATTCATTCATTCATTCATTCATTATTTAATTAATTCATTAATTCATTATTACATTCATTCATTCATTCATTATTTAATTAATTAATTAATTCATTCATTATTAAATTCATTCATTCATTCATTCATTATTTAATTAATTCATTATTACATTAATTAATTAATTAATTAATTAATTCATTCATTCATTCATTCATTTCATTTTTATTTCAAGTTCTCTCATCATTTGCATCTTCATTTTCTTTTCTCCCTCCTCCATCCTCACCTCCTCTCCTTGCCTCCTCTCTCCTGGCTGGCTCGCCATCAGTTCATGTTGTTGTTGGCTGTTCTCCTCCTCCAAGTCGGGCGGCCCAAACTCCTCCTCCTCCTCCTCGTCCAGCAGCAGTCAGGTGGTTTACTGGACGGAACGCAGAGTGTCCTACACCTGTCCTGACTGTCAGGAGCTGGAGCGGAGCGGTGCTCCGCGGGACGCACTGCAGCAACACCTACCCCAGGATATACTGATACAGCAACAACAACAACAACTGGAACAACAAAATCTACCTCAGGAACGACTGATACAGCAACAACAACAACAATTACCCCAGGAAATGCTGATACAGCAGCACCAACAACAACTACCCCAGGAACTACAGCAATACCAACAACTAGACAAACAAAACCAACCCCAGGAACGACTGATACAGCAACAACAACAAGAGCCAGACCTACCCCAGGAACTACCGATACACCACCAACAACAGATGCCACATCATCATCATCAACAACAAGACCAACAACATCTACAAGAACACCAGCAATACGAACAACTAGAACAACACCTAAACCAAGAAGTACTGACACAACAACAACACCACCAACAACAACAAAGGCCACATCAACAAGAACACAAAGAGACGCTGACACAACACCTCCTCCACCAACATCAACAAGAACAACAAGAAGAACTACCCCAAGGACTGCTAATACAGCAACAACACCAACAACAAGAAGAACTACCACAAGGACTGCTAATACAGCAACAACACCAACAACAAGAAGAACTACCACAAGGACTGCTAATACAGCAACAACACCAACAACAAGAAGAGATGCAGATTCAACAACAGCCACATAATCACCACCACCACCAACAACAACAGATAACGACGGAGCACCGACAGCCACGTCAACAAGAACAGGAAGAACAACATCAAAAGCCGACCATACGACACCAACAGCAACAGCCGGAGATAACGATACACTGCCATCAGCAGTCACAGCAACCGGAACACCTAAACGATCTTCCGTCACCGCCTCCGTCGCTGCTGCCGCATCATCATCTGCCCCCGCATCCGTTGACGTCGCCACAACAGCGTCTTCCATCCCCTCCTCCTTTGCCGCCACAACCGCAACATTTCGCAGACCTGTATTCGTTGCCATCGCAACAACAGCTATATCCCCTACTGTCGCCTCCGCTAATGTCGCCATCGCAACGAGAACGACACACTCCGTCTCCGCTGCCACGGTCACAACAGGCCACGCCTCTGCCACCACCGCCGGACATGTGCGACGTCCCGCCACCGCTGTCCCCCCCACTGCGCTACGAAACCTTCATTACGTAGTTCAAGGTTCTGCGGTCTTAACTGTAGCGCTTGGGGTAAATGGTGCATTTGTATAGCACCTTTATCCAAGGTGCTTTACATAGATTGTCTTGCACAAGGACTCTTCGACACTAACTGTGGGGGAGCCCGGAATCGAACTGGGAAAACTACGGGAACCCTCCGTGTTCTAATGACGGTTTCTCTACCCCGGAGCCAATGCCGGGGTAAAAGTAGCCTTGGGGGAAACAAACGGTATGTGTCACATGATGTACAAGTACATCTCCCTGGACGTGACGTTAGTATGTCACAGGGACTTTTACCCCCCAATCCATACCCTTGATGCGGAGTGCCAAGCAGGGAGGACACTTTAACCGCAAGGCCACTGAGCTGGTGGGGCTCTTCTTCCACGCCACCATGCGTTGGTTGGTGTCTAAACGTCCTGCCGTACAAAGTGCCTGTCACGTCATTTACAAGGACAAGGTCCCTGGAGGTGAGCTCTGCATTACCTTACAAGACCACTAGGTGACACCATAGTTGTATAGTTCTTAGAGAACCCCTCTGTTAGAGAAATCCCAACTAGAATAGTAGCCTGGATTCCAGTGTTGTGTGTTTATTTCTACTTTACGAGCGCAAGTACTGTGTTCGGTGGCATATCTGCCGCGTATCTGTTTGTGTTTACGGGGACGGGACCAGCATTCTTGGTGATGTCACCATCAACAGCCAATGAGGGACCAGCATTCTTGGTGACATCACTCACCAACAACAAATGCGACCTGTTATAAATAACAAAGCCCAAGTTGGCACCTCGGCAGAGTGCCAACTTGCCCACCCACACACATATAGACAGCACCGAAAGTAGTTCTTGCGCGCTCTGCTGGCCCACAAGTAGGCCATACATGGCCACGAGTGCACAAGACGCAAGTTGGCACCTCGACAGAGTGCAGTCTAGTTGAACCTGAAGTTTATTCCGTCCTTTTATCTGGTGAGCACAGGGGACGGACGGGTCTGACTATTAGCCAATCAGCACAGCTCACAGACTGTTGTCAAGCTGTTCCTCCGAGCCTGTCCCCTCGAGCTATGGGATCAAATCCCCAGGCACTTGTGATACATCGTGCACTTGAAACGTGCTTCATATTTCAATACATTTAAACATGTATTTTTGAAGCGGTGAAAGCCGCTTCCAAGGTGTGGCTTAGTCTGTCCCATGTCTGTCCCGTGCATGCAGAATTGAGGATTGGTCAAGCTTCACATGACAATTTGGCCCTCCAGACAAAATCATTCATTCATTCAGAATTCATGAAAATATAGAACTAAAGCACATAGAAGGTATAGAATAGATCTAGAAGATAGAATGTATAGGTCTAGAACACAGATTTCATAGCTCTAGAACACATAGAATAAGAATTCACTTCGAACCGAG
Source organism: Nannobrachium achirus (assembly GCF_963921795.1). NCBI lineage: Eukaryota > Metazoa > Chordata > Actinopteri > Myctophiformes > Myctophidae > Nannobrachium > Nannobrachium achirus. The sequence continues at coordinate 65,103,450 of NC_137819.1, read as the reverse complement.
GTTCGATTTTTAGAAATTGCCAAACTACTCAGTCTATACCGAGAGGACCGGGTATGTTGATCTCTAGTGATTGGTTGGGGAAAATCTAATCCCCTCCCCCTTTAGAGTGGAGTCAATGTCAGACTCACTGTAAAAAGATATTGACGCAGAGAGCTGTCACGTGACCCATTGGTTTCTACAGACGTGTTTTGCAGCCATTATCAGCGAGGGGCGGGTCTTCACTCAGTAGAAGCAGAAGCCCTAAAACCAAACCCTACTTAATTATCATTAATTTAAAATGAATGGGACCATCATTTTCAAAAAACCATATCATAAAAATGTAAAGAAGACTTTAACACATTAAATGCCCCAGGTGGCGCCAGAGTCATCCCCTCTAAGTGCCCAAATTTCTTCCATCCACCTCCATTGTATAATACACGGCCCTGTTACGTCAATGCATGCGTGATGACATCACTTGGTCACATGACTGTAGTCAGGATGTTTTTGTCTCCCACCTAGTATGGGCCAGTCACTCAGTAGATAGCTGTTGTTTGCCGATCTAATTTGTTTGCCGATCTAATTTGGTCATGTTGCCAGCCCGGAGTTTTAGCCATAAAAACAAACATCAGAGATAAAGGGCTTTAAAGATGGGGAAATGCATTGGATTATATGGAGAAAAACGGCCGTGCGATGCTGTCAGCGTCCAATGGAAACAACCTGCGGTGATTGGGCATCATCCACGGGTCAGCCCGACCTTACGCTAAGATTTAATAGTGTTACTGTAAATACAGTAAACGCGTCAAACGCGTCGTGGGCCTCCAGCGACATCAAAGAGTTTGACGCGTTGACACCACGTGGGCATTTAGAGAGAGAGAAATGTGGTCTCTCTCCAAAAAATAGATTATTATGAATTAACCACCTTGAAATTGTGAAAATAGTGTACCGGTATCTACAAACTCACATTTTGTGCTTGTAGACCTGCTATTGTTCTATTATTTTCTATTATTTATTGTTTTAAACAAAAAACTAAAATGGCACAATGGTATCTCCTTGTGAGGGACGTTCTGTCCGTGATGTCAGCTGTGGTGATGTCGGTCTCTGCATACTTTCTATGACGTTAGTCTCATGTGAGCCGTTGGTATACAGAGGACCTACACACAGAGTCAAACATAGGAGCGGTTTGCACAGCTCAGAAACTAAAAACATCATTACAAAAAAAAGATGTACTTATACATGAAGAAAATAAAATTATTTTATGCATTACTCGTTACTCATTGACTAGTATTACTTTCCTGGACAACAAAGGCAGTTTTTCTCGTCTTCACCATCAAAGGATGGGGAAAAAGTGAAAGACTCAATTTGTCACTGCAAGAGGGCCACAATTTTGCAGCAATGTCTGCTGAAGGAGTTATAAAACGACAAAACCTGTCCGTTACGCCACCCCATATCATATCATATCATATCATATCATATATCATATCATATCATATCATATCATATCATATCATATCATATCATATCATATCGGTGATGTTTTGCTGATGTATTTTCCTTTTCCCTAAAGAGCAGGAGAGACGAGGGAGGCCCCTGTCACTGAACAAACACTCTATAGCAGTATAGAGCTATTCACTTCTTAAATAAAATTAAAAAATAACACCCAATGTGAAGTGAGCGGTGGTTGTGCTTGCATAACGTCTTCAGACTAGGATTTGAGTCTAGGATGTACAGGCTATGCTACACACACACACACATTTTGCTATGGCAAAACGCTGAGGAAAAAGGCTACAGACATACGACATATGACATCACTAGACAAACATGATGCCACGTACACACATTTTGCTATGGCAAAACGCTGAGGAAAAAGGCTACAGACACACGCACAGCCACTCTATGGAGCGGTTTACACCGCTCAAAAAGTAAAAATAAAGTTCTGAAGGTGTCTTGGCTCAAGGGCTCTTGGACACAAAGAGGCGAGGCATCATCCAGGCAACCTTCTGGTTCCCAGGGAGAGGTCCTCTCTATCCATTCAAGTATGGCTTCTCTCTTGGCGCCTGAATAGACGTCGTAAAAAAAATATTTAATTAACACCCTGGCAGGTTGGATGGAGCACCATTTAGACAGGGATTTCAGGTATCCGACAGTATATCCATTTCTATACTGTCATTATTCACCGTCTCTATTCAGAGACACCCCACTTCTGACACCATGCAATATAGACTGGTACTTGTGTTTTAGAATGAACTCCTCCTCATCTCTTATGGCAGGAGGTCCCAGGCTGGCACCAGGAAAATACTAGCGGCCGGCCTCATATACTAGCGGCCGGCCTCATATACTAGCGTCCGGCCTCATATACTAGCGTCCGGCCTCATATACTAGCGTCCGGCCTCATATACTAGCGTCCGGCCTCATATACTAGCGTCCGGTCTCATATACTAGCGTCCGGCCTCATATTCTAGCGGCCGGCCTCATATACTAGCGGCCGGCCTCATATACTAGCGGCCGGCCTCATATACTAGCGGCCGGCCTCATATACTAGCGGCCGGCCGCGTCCATCCATGAAACGTTGTTCCCACAGTGCCTCTTGTGACAAAGGAGTTGACAAACATCTCCTTAGCAATATTAGGCTCTGGTTAGAGAAGCCTTCCTATTGTGAAATGACTTTAGGAAAAAAAAAAAGGTTTCAGTAAAAAAATAAATGTAGAGAAAGGGCAATAATTGACTTGACATCAGGTTGAAAGTGTTTAAACTAGCACATCATTCTTATTGTATTATTTTATTTGAACAGGAATTAGACATTTTTTTATATATTCTTTTTATGATTTTCTTTCTTTTTTGTTTCATTTTCCTCTCATCTCCAATTTCTCCCTGGCAGACCCCTCCTCTGGGGGCCCCGAGGGGCCCCTCTGTCTCATGAGGCTCACAGCAAACTGTCACAGATGTCCTTACTGCCAGCAGAGAGCCCCTCCCCCACATTCAATTACAACAAGTGTCCCTTTTTTAAGAGCCACTAAATTAAAGAATAGAGGGTATGCATCATATGCCACTCATCTAGACTGAGTAGCAAAATAGAAAGCAGCGTGAAGCTTTGAAGTTTAGAAGCCCTCATTGGGAAACTCCTACTGACTCTGTTATTTGCCAGTCAGGAGGTGTTCCCTTATAACCTTCGGGTATGGCGATGTCACGTGCAAACCCTCTATAGCAGCAACATCAAGAAAAAGAAGCAATACTCTGTTGCTTCTCACAGAGAGGTTCTTTACTTGGACGTCTGAAGGTACTTCAAAGCTTCCTTGTCGTCCTTCTTGTCCTCTTCCTTCTTTTCCTCTTCCTTCTTATCCTCTTCTTCCTCCTCATCCTCCTCTTCCTCATCCTTCACGTCCGGCTGAGGCTCGTCAGTCTTCTTGTACTCAGCGGCGGCGGTGGTGGTGTTGGTGTTGGTTCTGGTCTTCCTCAGGCTGGTGTACACGGCGCTGACCAACAGCAGGAGGGGCAGAGCGGCGGCCAGCACGTAGCGCGCCCACCGCCACTGCCAGTCGCGCTCCTTCTTGTCGACCTCGACGGCCGGAGCGGCAGAGTCCTCGGCGGCCTTCTTGAGCCGCCAGCTCTCGGCGGCCCACTGGTCGGCCGCGTCGCGGTCGCTGACCACGAGGAAGTTGTCGAAGAAGATGTCCGGAGACGTGGACCACAGCTCCAGGCCCACGGCGCCCACGGAGGCCATCCTGAACGGCTCCAGATCCTCCACGTAGTCCGGGTTGGGGACGGTCCTGGGATGCCACTCCCCCCGGTACGCCGGGTTCTTGATCTTGGGCGCCTTCCACTTGCCCCGGTACCGGGGGTTGGGCACCGCGGGCGGCCGCCAGGCCCCGCAGCCGGGGGCGTCTGCGCAGACCGGGTTGTCGATCTCGGGGGCCGCCCACTCGCCGTCCATCTCGTCGTCCCAGTCCGCGGGCTTCTCGGCGTGGGGGTCCTCGATGTCGGCGGGCTCGTGCTCCAGCCAGCCGTCGGGCTTCACGGCGGCTTCGTCGGGTATCTCCTTGGGCTCGTCCTCGTCCCAGTCGTCGGGCTTGGCGGCCTGCGCGTCGGGGATCCAGATGCGGTCGTCCCAGTCGGCCGGCTTGACGTCGTCCGGGTCCACGATCTCCCGGGCCCCGTTGACCGACGGAACCACGTCTGTCAGCAGGGAGCCGCTCTTCACCACCTCCTGGTCCACCAGGATCTGGAAGCTGTTGTCCGGGTCCAGCACCAGCGTGTACAGGTGTGTCTTCTTGTCCGTGAAGTAGGGCCGGAGGTCCCGGACCGTCTTCTTGGCGTGCTTCTCCTCCAGCTCGCCCGTCTTGGGGTTCTTGTGCTGGAAGATGAAGTGCAGCTTGAAGTCGTCGCCGCACTTGTCGGGCCCGAACATGATGGTGTACGGGGTCCGGTCGGTGAAGCGGTCCAGATCCAGGTCCCGGCTCTGCGTCAGCAGCTTGATGTAGGCGCCGCTGCAGTCCAGGCCGCTCTGGAAGTTCACCTCGTACTGGACGACGAGGGGCTGCTTGTCGAAGACGAAGGGCCTGCGGAGCCTGGCGGAGATGGCGTGGTGCGCCGTCTTGGTCTTGAGGACCAGGCCCTTGTCTCCCGGCAGCCTGGAGTTCATCATCTCCTCCACCACCCACTTCCCGTCGTACTTGGTGAAGGTGGTGTCGGCGCCGTTGTCCGCCTTCCTGCCGCTGGACAGCACCCAGCCGTCCAGCGTCCCGCGGTCGAAGGACTCTGCGAAAAAGTAGTCGTCGGGGAGCTCCGGAGGCGTGTAGGAGGCCACGGGGTCGGGCGCCAGGCCTACGGCGAGGCCCAGGCAGCACAACACCGCGGCCAGGAGGAGAACCACACGCAGTCTGCTCTTCAGTTCCATGGCGATGGGATTGAAACTATGCAACTTTAGCTTTTTAATATTATATTAAACCAGTCTAACGATACCTCTTCTTCAACAAACCCTGAGAAGACACGGTGCAAACTGCGTCGATCGGAGGACGCTCGCTCTCTTTTAAGTCGACGACCTGACGTCACGGTTTCCGTCATCGCGTTGTGATCATTCCGAGGGACGTCGTCACGTCTCCAAAAATAGAAATATATGCTCTTGCAGTATCTTTACAGTACCAGTTATATCCTACTAATAAACGACTGTCTGTCCGATGCGATGATGCATGCTGACATCACTGATACTAAACAGTGCCCAAATTTAGAGATGACATTGTGAAAGTAACTTTTAGCTAATGAGGAAGCAGCAGTCACCTTTATAGAGTAACCCCATTGTAACCCCATTGACTTGAATGGGGAAGTGTAAAAAACTGCAACCACACTCGCAATTTACCAGAATTCTAGTTAATGTGGTTTCCTTAGAGAGCAACCACATTATAGTTCTAGTCTAGTTCTTTTTTGAGCGGTGGTAAACCGCTCCATAGAGTGGCTGTGCGTGTGTCTGTAGCCTTTTTCCTCAGCGTGTGTGTGTAGCATAGCCTGTACATCCTAGACTCAAATCCTAGTCTGTGTGTAGTGTCCGTCCCGGTCTGATGATTGGATACTTTGAGGATTGGTCAAGCTTCACATGACAATTCGGCCCTCCAGATAAAATCATTCATTCATTCATTCATTCAGAATATAAAGATTGTATAGATCACAGAGTTCATAACTCTAGAACACATAGAATAAATGTTCACCGCTTCACTTCAAACCGAGGTTTGATTTTTCTAGTTATTAGTGTGGTTACCCACCAGGGCAACACACTATAGTTCTAGTGCTACTTTATTCATTCTTTCTAGATAAACTTCTAGCCAATCAGGAAGCTGCATTCTCGGTGATGTCACCATTATAGAGTAAAGGGATTTGCACACAGACGCACGGAAAATACGGACGATTTAATTTCTTTAAAGGGCCTACACCATGCTTTTAAAACTATATTTTTGCCAGACCCATGAAATGGGTAGGCCTACATAAGCAAATGTCGGTCTGTCCGGGTTTTCTATATAAAGGGTATATATGATGATGACATGATGATGACATGCCTACAAAAGGCATGATGTCATAAATGATGATGACAGACAGGGGGTCTGGCACAACCAGGTTGACCTGGTCTAGTTTGTATAAATATATGCTCAAAATTGAGTCTTAGACAGGTTTTAACCCTCAACAAACACTCTGACCATTCTTTTTGTTTGTTCTAGCTCTACTATAATGAGGCTCTCCAGCTGCAATACCAAAACGGCCTCTGTTTGCTCAGGGGCGCATCTAGTGGGGTTTTTCCACCCCTCCCCCCTCCCCTCCTCTTCACTCCTCCCCGGACCCCACGTTGACAACAAATAATGTTAATATTGGGCCAATACAAAAATAGGATAATGTTGCAGCTCTGATTATAGCCTACCGTAGGCCTATGTTGTATGTTATAGGCCTACTGTCAAATGACACAGGGCGACCGTTGCTAGACCAGACATTACAGAAAGTAAGACAATCAATCCCACCTGCATTATATTTATGTATAAAAAAAAAGTAAAAAAAAAAAAAAAAAATGTTTTGAAAAAAAATGTTTGAGAAAAAAAAAAAAAAGTTTTTTGGAAAAAAAAGTTTTTTGAAAAAAAAAAAAGTTTTTTGAAAAAAAAAAAAAAAAAAAAAAACGGGAATCCGTGTGACGTCACACGGATCAACTCTCAGAACAGCACTGAGAACCCGTGGAAAGCTTTTCATCTCTGTCTTCCCAAAACCAGAGAAAGACACAATGTTCAGAAATAGGACTTTGTGAGGATAGAAGGTGCCAGTGGGACACCAAAAAAAGGTTTTAAAATAGAAAAAGTGAAAATTCATGGTGTAGGTCCTTTAAACAAAACAATGATTCTCTATGACCTCATGCACAATGGCTCTGAAATTGCCATGCGGCAGGTGGCTGCAGCAGTGCGTTTTTTTTTTTCAAGATCGAACCTAGTTCGCACAGCATTGCACACCCAATCCAATTGGTCCCGTGTGCAAAGCCCTTTAGTCCATTGAGTTGGATGTGGGCGTGGTGCTAGCTGGAGGATTGGTCAAGCTTCACATGATGATTTGACCTCAGACCTCCCAGACAATAAATATGCAACCACACTCGCAATGTCCCATAATTGCATCTTTCCAGAGTCTCAACCTGAGGTTCTGTGACCATCCTCTGGGAGGAATGGTTTGATGATTGATTTGACCTCTATGGACCCTTTATAAAAGATTTAGACCCCATGTCCCTCGCAGAAATGCGGGCAAAATGTTTGACAGCTAGGGTAATTTTCATTCGTCTCATTAGTCTCATTAGTCTCATTCACTTACGGCCAACAAAACTATGGTTTAGTGTTGAGTCATCAATGTTCAGTCTTTTGGGGTCCGTTTTTAGCCCAAGGAATGTTCTTCATGCAAAACAAATGCTTGCAATGGATTCAGAATAATCAAAAATCCCTAGTTTGACCCCTCACATCCCACTGAAAGCAGATTTTTTGGGAGTAATTTTTTCCTTTATAGTGTAGTGTATAGTAAGTGAATGCGACTGAAAATTACCCTAGCTGTCAAACATTTTGCCCGCATTTTTGCGAGGGGCATGGGGTCTAAATCTTTTCTAAAGGGTCCATAGAGGTCAAATCAATCATCAAACCATCCCAGAGGATGGTCACAGAACCTCAGGTTGAGACTCTACTAGTAGTACTACTTCCGGTGCCGTCTGTTTTTCATGCCAATGAGGGAGCACCGTTCTTGGTGACATCACCGCCAACAAGTGCGCCTTGATATAAATGACAAAGCTCAAGTTGGCTCCTCGACAGAGTAACAACTTGCCCGCCCGCCCGCCCACATACATACAGACAGCCCCGAAAGTAGTACTTGCACGCTCTGCTGGAGCACAGGTAGGCCATGGCCTCGAGTGCGCGAGATGCAAGTTGGCACCTCGACAGAGTGCAGTGAGTTTGTATTATTATTATTTTTTTAACCCTTCCATTGTGTTAGGGTAATTTTTGACCTGTTTAAATATGTAAAATATGTAAATAAGTTTAAATATGTAAAAAGAAATGTACATTTTACATTTCTTAATTGGAACAACCGTCATAATATCCTCAGAAACAGCTATTTTAATACAACAACATTAATTATTACCATTTTAGTTAATTAAAACTATAAAAAGGTGACACTTTAACACAAGTGTTACGGGTAAAAAATTACCCGGCAAAGAAATGTGGATCAATTCCCACCAAATGTCCATATTACATTTTTACAGAGAGAGAGAGAGAGAGACACTTGTCTTCAATTTGCATTTACTATTAAGATAAAGTTTAGGGTTATGAATAATAAATTACTTTACCTTCTTTACTGTATCGGGTACATTTTAACCCGTAACACAGCAAGTGTAATTTTTTTGTTCATATTTGTTAATAATATGAAAGAAATGTGAGTTAAAAAAACAAAACCAAGTAATTTATTTTTGTAAGTGGTTCTAATATTAGTCAGCCCTGATAACATCCTTAGCCATTTTCTTCAGACAGACATTTTTATAGTTGAAAACGAGCTATATTGAAAGAGGACACCCTAAGCCTAACCCCAAATAATATTTGAATAGTGTTTACATGCATATGAATGCATAACCAGTCAGCTATGAGGTGGGGTGTAGGATCAAAATGAAATTTACAATGTTTAGAGTATTTTGTTAAATTACGGGTCAAATTTTACCCGCTAACACCAAAAGTGTCACCAGTTTTCTAACACAATGCCAGGGCTTACTTTTTTTTTTTTTTTTCATAAATAAATGAATGCCCTAGTTCAGGAGTTTTAAACTGCTGATTTGTGGATAACTGGGAAACAAGTGGTTTCTTTTTGAGCGGTGCAAACCGCTCCTATATGTCAATGTGTGTGTATTGGTACAGATCTCCATATATGGAGATCCGTGCTCATACACATAAAGTAACTGACATCACGGACAGAACGGCCCGTACAAGGAGAGATGCACGTTATGTCGTGTTTACACCGCTCACTTACGTTACCCAAGCTTGCCGGTCGGGAGGGAGCCTCAGACACCTCATCTTCATATAGGCGGGAGAAGTAACCTGACTCCGCCAGATGGTGGCAGTAGTGCGTATACCGCACTACTTTTACCATCTGGGCTTGCTCGGGCGGACCCGATGTAAGGGGCGGGCCATTTTCTCAAGTTCTTAAGCAGGTGATTGGATGGGGCCGTCTCTCTATCACAGTCTGGGAGTGCCAACTCCAACCAGCCATATTGGCCTGTCTGCATGACGTTACACCCAGAATCCGCCTCCTGGGTTTCCACGTGGTCTGCAGTCAGACTCTATTGGCTCAGAGCCGCTCTGAGCCCGCCCGTTTCTGCCGCTGATTGGTCCTGCCCGGGCGAGTGATATCAACTCTCCCTGAGCAGGTTCAGATGGTAAAGTAGAGCGGTACGCACTGCTGCCACCATCTGGCGGAGTCAGGTTACGGGAGAGGGCATCGGCACAGGGAATCTTCCTTTCTGGGCCGGTGCTCTAGCGTAAAGTGGTAATCTCGTAGTTCTAGGAACCATCGTGTAACTCCATCATTTCGGTCTTTGTTCCTTGACATCCATTTCAGAGGGGCGTGGCCTGTGATCAGGGTGAAGGTCCCACAAATAATAGGGACTTTAAGCGTGACGATTTTCAGGGCGGCAACACCAGGCTGCTATGATGCAATCGGCGTAGCAGTCAAACTCGTTAAGCAAACAGCCGTTCAGCGACGGGTTCCCTCCCCTTTTACTGAACTCTTTGGTTCCCGTGGCGACACGTCTATGCAACAGACGTTGTAGCCGCTACATGGAAAGGGAGCTTGTGGCGTTGTAGAGACGGCTGCGATGGAGGCAGGTTTATATATCGAGCGCAGATCATTTCCGGTTACCGTTGCCGTATGCCATAGCCGTCCATTGTTTAAAGTAGCTATTAACTGAGGTGGTGGATGGCCCACTTCACTGCCAGGCGTTCTTTTTCCACCGTAGCATAATTCCTCTTGTGTTTTAACAGTTTTCTACTGAAGTACAGTATTGGATGCTCTTCTACGCCTATCACCTGGGCGAGCACGGCTCCAAGGCCTGTGCCCGAGGCGTCTGTTTGGAGGACAAAAGGTTTGTTAAAGTCGGGGAGGCCACCAGCACCGGCTCCCTTTAACATTTGGTAGGCTGCTTCTGTTTCGTCTGTCCAGGTCACCTGGCCAGGCAGTTTTTGGTTGCCTGGCGTTGCCAGCCTCTATCACACACTTCGTTTTGGGAAGAGAGTCTGGGATTTCAGGAAGAGCTTTCATTTCTGGGGTTTGCCCCAAACCACTTGCCCCAAGCCTACAGAAACCACGTGCCCCAAGCATACAACCCTGATTGGCCAACCCTTGAAGCTGGTTGAGGAAATAGAATCTCAATGGATCGGTGCCAGACCGTACTACAACACCACTACCGCCAGGGGGTGTTGTTGTGTTCGGTCTGGTTTATTAACCAGGCAAAGTTTTTGGCAGGTCAGGACATACAGGGGGAGCTGCAACGGTAGCATAATTAGCCCAGAGAATGATTTAACCTGTTTTTGGGTGATGGTTTCTCTGAAGTTCCCTCAGAACCTCAGAGAACTGAGCCACTTGAACGCTACACAAACCGTTCTCCATCTTTCCTCCCATTTTCACAACATTGCTCTTCCTGGTCAGATTGTCATCATCTTGCCCTTCGGAGATCAGTTGGGGTGTGGCGGATCCTCCTGCAGAACCCGGATCGTTCTCCCCCGCCTCCTCCTCCAGAAGCTTGTCCGTTCCCCGTTGCTTGATCTCCGCCGTCGCGCCTTGGCGCTCCTGGTCTGCAGAAGAGAGGAGCTTTTGCGACAACGCCTCTTTCTCTCTGATCAGCTGGAGTCTCTCCTCGTTCCACTCCTTCCTCATCGTCCTCCTCTCCTCCTTGAGGGATACGATCACCAGGAAGTTCCTGTTCTCCTCTGCTTTCACTTCCTCCAACCTCTTTTGCGTTTTCAGGAGGTTGAGCTCCGTGGTCGTCCTCTCCTCCGCCAGGGTGGTCCTGGCGCCCTCCGTCTCTTTGATCTTCTCCTCCAGCTTCATGTTCCTGGCCTCCACTTCTTTAAGCTTCCCCTCCATTCGCAGGATAGCCTGCATCTCCTTCATCTCCTTCCTCATGACCACTTCTCCATTCTGTTCTGTGGAGACCAACTGCTCCGTCAAAGCCTCATCTTCCTCGTCTTGAAGCTGTCGGAGTCTTACTTTTTCTGCCAGTGCCTCTTTTTCTCCGATCAGTTGGAGTCGCTCCGCCTCCCATTTGCTCTTCTCCTCCACCCTCTCTTGCTCCATGCCTTTAATCCTCTCTTGTGAGAGGAGCCTTTCCATACGGTAGTAAACGATCGTAAGCGCCGACGCCGCCAAGGCAACACGGCAGACGACTTTCAGGTCAAACATAATTCTGAGTAATAATGTTTCTTCCTATGATTCAGCTGTCGGTACAATCGGAGAGTTGCTATCGGCCTAGTGAGAGTTGCAAACCTAGAGTGGTTCAATGTAACGCTGACGCGATTATTTATACCCACTTATTCACCCGGGTTGATCTGTCACAGCTGCAGGCTGATTGGAACGCTAAATGTTACGTATGACGTAAGGTGACGTATGGCCACAACATCAAAAGCAGTTTTTGTTGCTTCGTTATTTACTTTGTATGAAGTTTCACATGACAACTAGAAATACATTCAATCTCTCAGATCCCCTATATAAAGACCTGGGAGAACAAACTACAAAAGACTTCATGTGGGGGGTGTTGATCAGGTCGCACTTGTTGGTGGTGATGTCACCAAGAACGTTGCTCCTCATTGGCTAAGGGCCCTGCCTTTGTACTGTCGTACAGTTTTTTTGAGGAGAATAACCTTAGTTTCTAAGGATTTGGGAGAACATACGGTATGGTCCGGGGTAGCGCGTTGGTCACTCGCCAACGAGCTCAGCTCTTTGGCTGACTGGTTAACGTATGGGCCCTGTTAAGTAGAGCAGGGGTTTTCAAACCTTTTTGACTCAGTCACCCCTATAAATAACTTTTTTTGTCCACGGCACCCCTGAGTTACACTGTTAATTTTCATCATATTGGAGAAATATCAGTTTCCATCAGAACTGACTTAAAATAACTTTATACTTGACGTTTAACCACTTGAACCCCAGCATGCCTATTCTGGGGGGGAAGGTTCACCAAGAATATCCGATCTACAAGCTCACAGCGCGTCACAATGTGATGTGTTGTGAGCTTGTAGATCTGCTATTTTTGGTGAAGAGAGGTGTCGTAGATAGAAACATAACTCGTCAAGTACAGTGCAAATCAGGTCTGTTTTACTAAGCATAGTGAAGTGATATTGATGATGAATTCCAAATATCATCAAATTATCTCACGGCACCCCTGGACTGGCATCACGGCACCCCAGGGTGCCCCGTCACCCACTTTGAAAACCCCTGAAGTAGAGGCCCGGGTTCGCCTCCCAGTTGTTGCCTGGTGGTCACGCTACATTGGTGGCAGTGGTCCCTACGGTCGCCGGGCAGTGCCGTGAAAGACTGGACAGAGTCGTGGTATAGGAGGAGGTGTCGATCCTCCATCCCTGGTTGCGTTCGGACCCCCCGGTTTCAAAGTCGATCTTAGATCCTGGCCGGCGCATGTGGTCGTGCTTCCAGGTAGAGGGGACGACTGTAGGCTCCGGGGTAGCGCGTTGGTCACTCGCCAACGAGCTCAGCTCTTTGGCTGACCGGTTAACGTATGCACCCTGTTAAGTAGCGGCCCGGGTTCGCCTCCCGGTTGTTGCCTCGCGGTCACTGCTCCTCATTGGCTAAAGGCCCTGCATTTGTACTGTTGGTAATCTTTTGAGGAGAATAAACTTGACCAATAAGGTTTTGGTATAACATACTGGTCTCACCTTTCAGCGAGCCCACAACGAGGGATCAGCATTCTCTGTGATGTCATCTTTAGCTGGCTAAAAGTTACTCTATAAGATGTTTGGTGTTTCTCTTTGGCTAAAATCTAGTCTATAAAGAAGCCCCATTGACTTGAACGGGAAAATGCAAAAACTACTTCAGAATTCAGAACACAGAATTCATTTGTAAATGTGACTTGCGTCACGGCGACCACACTCATAATTTCCCAGAATGGCACCTTTCTAGTTAGTGTGGTTGCAAACACATTATAGTTCCAGCCCAGCTTTCTTATTATAATCCATTTTGGGGGCTGTGCGGCCAACAAAGTAAATCGTCACTGTTGGACAGAAACCTTGTATCTCCAAGTGTAAAATGTATACATTTTTTTGCAAAGCAAAACCCTGCTTCATCATACAAGGCTGTTGCACAAAAGTAATGAAAACAGCAGATCTACAAGCACACTGCGAGGCGTTGTGTGCTTGTAGATCGGCTGTTTTCACTAGTTTAAATCATTTTTTAAAATGATGAATACAAAACTAACGGTTTTGGACATACAAGGTTTCCACCCGACAACAAAGAAATATAACTCATGTACAATAATTGGCCCACTGGCTTGTCACTTGTCATGATCTGAAATGGCAAATCTTTGAGTAGCAGCAGCGCTATAGAGAGAGATCTCTCTCTATAGCGCGCAATGAGGGCCTCTACAACTCTTTTTCCCGGGCTGAATCAATTGAGTTCAATGGGGGATTGGTGCTAGCTCCAGGATTGTTCAAGCTTCACATGACAATGGCTAAAACGGTTTAGTGATGACTCATCACTAAACCCCCTAGTTTGACCCCGCACATGCTACTTAAATTTAGATTTTTTGGGGGGTGTTTCTTTCCTGTGTATAGTATTATGTCTAGTAAATGAATGGGACCCCAACTTTCAGAAGCTGTCAGAAATCCCCTTAGGCTAGGGATATTGATTGATCAAACTGTGTTAAAGATGTGTTACTAGACACCTTTACAAACACATTGGTGAAGACATTTCTGGGTAAGGATTTTATTCCCAGGTTTGATTTATCTGATAATATCTCCTGACTATATATAGATAAATGTCCTTTATGCCCCACTGAGCCAACACTGCCCTCTAGTGGGCAGATGGGGTAGTAACCATCCATCATCACATCACCATTACTTCCTCATATTATTCACTGCCACTCAAACCTCTCCACCTCTTTGGTTTCCTTCGATGTGTTCATATCCATAGCAATGTACATGTATTTATGAATTTGTTATGTGTGTATGTGTGTGTGTGTGTGTGTGTGTGTGTGTGTGTGTGTGTGTGCGCGTGCGCGCGTGTGTGTGTGTGTGTGTGTGTGTGTGTGTGTGTGTGTGTGTGTGTGTGTGTGTGTGTGTGTGTGTGTGTGTGTGTGTGTGTGTGTGTGTGTGTGTGTGTGTGTGTGTGTGTGTGTGTGTGTGTGTGCGTGCGTGTGTGTGTGTGTGTGATATCTGTATTGTACCACACAGTGTTGTTGTTTAGTAGTGTTGTTGACGTATAGCTAACTGTAGTTTTTTTGTGCCATGCTGTAGTTTTCATTGAGGTGAGTAGATTTAACCCACTAAGGCCTGGAACCACTTTAACCATTATTTTAGCCGCTATACAAGCTCACAGTGCGGCCAAGCCTGTAGATCTGCTATTTTTGAAAAAGCGGAAACAAATATTTTGAGATGGGGGGGGGGGGGGGGGGCGTCCGCGGTCAAATACATCTAATTTTGGGTGGTCCTTGACATGAAAAAGTTTGAGAACCACAGTTTTGGAGGAAGGATTTAGAATCCTTCGATGATAGAAACATGAGTTTAAAAAAAAAAAAAAAAAAAAGAATTTAGAAGACATTTATAGAATCGGATCAAAATATTCAAAGACTTGCACACATTTTCCCGATTTTTCAAAAAATAGCAGATCTACAGGCTCGCAGTGCGGCACTCGTATATCTGCTATATTTTAATTGCTAAAGCATAAAATAATGGTTAATAATGCGTCCCAGGTCTTAATTAACCCCTCTTTGCCTCCCTACAATTCTGTGCCGTTAAGAAGTGATGCCAGGGGTGGACTGGGCATCTGGCATACCAGGCATATGCCTGCTATGCCAGATGGGCCCACTATACAAGTGTATAGTGGGCCAATACAACAGGCCCACTATACAAGTGGGCCGGTGGGGCTTTTCTTGTTTTACCAATGTATTTTTTGCCACCATTTTAGGATGGTTACAGTAGAGCCATCACATGATTGGCCCACTGGCTTGTCTATCATCTGAATACCGGCCCTAGTGGCCAGCTCATACAAGAACCACAACGCGCCGCTGTCTCGACGCGTTGTGGGCTTGTAGATCTTCTATGTTGGGTTTGCGCAGGTTGTGTTGGGCCGGTGTGGGCCAAGATGCCAGGGCCGAATTTATGTCCCAGTCCGGCCCTGCATGATGATTCATTAACTTTTTTGTCTCAGGGCACCCCATCAGGGGCGTTCACAGACATTTTGAGGGGGGGGTGCTCAAGTGAAAAAAAGGGCACCTTGTGCAGCGCGTGGAACCGTCGACTGCCAGTAGTTAGGGATGGGAAGTGTTGCATTGGTGATTCAATGTTTGGGGGACGTGATTTGAATGATGTCACGTGGACGGCGCTTACACATACATTACAGGAGTTAACAGGTACAGACAATGGTCTATTGATATGCATACATGCCCTGCTGTGACATATCTAGGCTATATCTATTGATATGCATGCATCAATTAAATGTGTATTTGGCTGCGGACCCCCATCTCAAAATATTTTGTTCCAGGGACCCCCAGAAGCAAAGACTTTAGTTAATTTGGGTCTTGCCTCAAGCTAGATGCAGAATAGATACATGCTGTTTTGATTACAGATAGCCTACACATGTGGCAAGATTCCAGAGCATTTTGGGGCATAAATATATTAGAACCTTTTAATCCAGAATTGACCAATGTCACCATGGTCCATGCACACTGCACAAAACAACAAAACAAACACTGTACAAAAACATGGGGTCTGTCTGGGGGGGGGGGGGGGGGGGGGTGGTAAAACAGGTTATTCTGTCTGCTTTCAAATTGTAGTAAATGAACTCAGATTGTTTTAAAACCTACAAAACAACTCTAATATTATGAAAATCGGACATTAACTGGCTGGTGTACTGTTCTGGGAGGTCCCAAAATAGATAACCCCCAGGGGCGGGGGTCTAGAACATTTTACACCCATAATTTACTCATTTGATTCCTTGACCCAGAACACATAGGATTGGCATGTTTAATTACGTTTCTAGGTTGTCTAGAAGCCAAGATAGCACAAATTATGTATTTTATGTCGGCCATTTTGCATTTGGATTTTTGGATTCCCCATGCTCTGAAGATTCCAAAAATGTATAGTTTTACTAATCTCCAAAACTTTTGAACAAAAGTACACAGTGAACCTGACTAAAAAAGGGCACTTTGATCCAGGAAGGCAAAAGGGCAGGTGCTCTGGCACCCCCTAGTGTCTACCTGTGCACGTCCCTGCACCCCATAAATATTTTTTTAATCCGAGGCACCCCTACATTATCATTTTCACTCCCAGCACCTTATATTTATAGCATATCGTCGTTGTCGGGTGGAAACCTTGTATGTCAAAAACCGTTCGTTTTGTATTTGTCATCTATAAAATGTACTAAACTAGTGAAAACAGCAGATTGATGCGAGGCGTTGTGTGCTTGTAGATCGGCTGTTTTCACTAGTTTTGTGTGACAGTCTTGTATGATGAAGCAGGGCTTTGCTTTACCAAAAGACGTACACATTTGAAACTTGGAGATACGAGGTTTCTGCCCGACAGTGACGATATTTTAGTGATTATGTTGCGAGGTAAACGTTGAGATAACAGCCATTTTGGTTAGAACTGACTGAAAATAACTTTGTACTTCAAGTTTAAAATTATACTAAATATTTGTCCAATTCCAAATATTATCAAATGATCTTGCGGCACCCTTGGACTGCCGTCATGGCACCCCAGGGTGCCCCGTCACCCACTTTGAAAACCCCTGCATTAATTAATTCATTGACTGATCTTCTGCCATAAGAGCAGATCATATAAAACAGCGTTTCCATGGCCTAGCGTTTGGCAGCAGCAGCAGACTAGTACAGTACCAGTACAGTATGAGTACAGTACGGGTACAGTGCATCATTATAAGTGCATGGCATTCAGCATTAGCTGTGCATATTGTCATATCATCACCTTGATAAAATACATACATATAAATCAAATCAAATCAACCTTTATTTATATAGCACATTTACAACGAAAACCATTGCCCAAAGTGCTGTACAGGGTGCATCAAGTGAAAAAACATGTAATACAATTACCAAACAACATAAACACATTATAAAAGCAAAGCATGAGATGAGACTAGTTTAAAGAACATTAAAGGCTAGGGAGAAAAGGTGAGTCTTAACTCATTGAATGCCCTTTTCAAGATGGCCGCCAAGTACCAGGATGCCACGTTCCTAAATTTCTAGTGCACGGATCAATTTTTAGTGCACGGATCGTGCACGCCCATGCACCATATATGCACCATATGTGTAGTACTTTTTAACAGCTTTCAAACAAAAAAATCCGCTTGGAAATCCGTTCAGGCATTCATGAGATACAAGCCTTCAAAGTCAGACAAAACAGCCATTTTTGACATTTTGAAAGATGTGTTTATGGGGCTAAACATGCAATTTCTCAATTGCGATCATGCCTAATACATTTGAGGCATTTTTAGACATTTTTTTATAAAAAAAAAAAAATGAAAAAAAAAAAAAAAAATCAAAATGGCTTCCAACTCTGGAAACTCGGGCTGTGGCAGCCTGGGACTACTGTAATAACTCGGGAAACTCGGGCCTTGGCAGTGAGATTTAAAAACACCAATGGACTGAGCCCTTCGAATGGTTAGAGGAAGGACGTTCCAGAGAGCAGGGGCATCAGCAGAAAAGGCACGGTCGCCCTTGGTCCTGAGGTGCATTGTGGGAGCCACCAGGAGTGACTGGTCAGCAGAACCTCAGAGCCCTGGTTGGGCGATAGGTCTCAATGAGCTCCGTGATGTAGGGCGGGGCCAGCCCATGTAGGGATTTAAAAGCAAATAAAATAACTTTAAAATGAATTCTAAAATAGACTGGAAGCCAGTGGAGATCAGCTGAAGACTGGAGTGACGTGTTCTCGCTTTTTAGTGCCTGTGAGGAGGCGGGCGGCAGCGATTTGTATAATGCCCCAACGTCATTTGTTGAGGAAAATTATATTTTATATTTTTCAATAGATATTTACTTTCGCCAGCAAGAGTGCGCAAGTACTGGGTCGGGTGTTTCTGTCGCGTTATTCTGTCTGTGTTTACGCCCGTAGCCAATGACGGGCCAGCATTCTTGGTGACGTCACCATCGACAAGTGCAGCCTGATATAAATAACAAGACGCGCTCTGCTGGCGCACGAGTAGACCATACATGGTCACGAGTGCACAATACACAGGTTGGCACAAGCTTCTTTCTGAACCTCTCACTCTGCCGCTCTGCAGCTCCGAGATGAGGTTCCTCACCGTCGTATGCCAGAATCGTCCTGCTGGGTGGAAGATCCGCCGTTAGCGATCACTTCTTACCTTTGGTGAACATTCTATCCAAAAAGTGAAGGTTTTCTGCTGATCTATAATCGTTTTACTTCTTCAACGTGGAAGAAAATCGAAGCAACGTGTTGAAATAAAGAGTTTATATCGCTCATGTTGTCAGCCGGTTCTGGGTTTTCCCCATTGACTAACTTCCGGGCTCAGGTGCTACAGTCAATGCGAAAAACGCAGAACCGGCTGACAACATGAGCGATATAAACTCTTTATTTCAACCCGTTGCTTCGATTTTCTTCCACGTTGAAGAAGTAAAACGATTATAGATCAGCAGAAAACCTTCACTTTTTGGACAGAATGTTCACCAAAGGTAAGAAGTGATCGCTAACGGTGGATCGTCCACCCAGCAGGACGATTCTGGCTTACGACAGGGAGGAACCTCATCTCGGAGCTGCAGAGCGGCGGAGTGAGAGGTTCAGAAAGGAGCTGCAGAGCAGCGGAGTGAGAGGTTCAGAAAGGAGCTGCAGAGCAGCGGAGTGAGAGGTTCAGAAAGGAGCTGCAGAGCAGCGGAGTGAGAGGTTCAGAAAGGAGCTGCAGAGCAGCGGAGTGAGAGGTTCAGAAAGGAGCTGCAGAGCAGCGGAGTGAGAGGTTCAGAAAGGAGCTCGGTTGGCACATTGACAGAGTGCAGTCTGGTTTATATCTTTATTGAAAAGATCATGTTTCCACCCAGTAGTAGAATGGCCTATGAGTGTAAAAGCCATTGTTTTTGTTAAATAGTGTTAAATAGCTCTGTATCCTGATCATTGTGATTGTTCGTTCAGTAACAGGGGTCTCCATGTCTCTCCAGCTCAGTATTAAACAGAAAAATGCATTTTCAGGAATCAGGATACCAGTTCTATCCAATCAGGATAGAGAACTCAGACATGACACAGATTGAACAAGTGAAATTGGAAGTTATGACACAAAGAAATGAGCCGACACATTTGGAACTGGAACTATACAAATTATATTGATTCACGATTGGCTAAAATGTTGTTGTACTGCACTTGCACATGTATTTTCTGTTTATTAAAGTTCTGGAAGGACACTGAGACCCCTTCGACTGAACCAACACACTATAGCAATGATTACTGTCACAATATAGTCCCTTGCTTTAACCAAACTATCACTTATCCTACCTTTAAGGTTTGTGAATATAAAAATATACTTAACTATCCGTCTTCATTTAAACTCCTGTGTTTCTCTCGTCATTTCGTCACAGTAAAAAGCCAAAGAAGCCGCAGCGCAGACAGATGAACAACAGACTGAAGCCCCTCACCCTGGCCTACGATGGAGACGCCGACATGTAGACCACCCTGACCCCCGACCCTTGACCCTTGACCTCTGACCCTGGCTTACGATGGAGGCGCTGACATGTAGACCCCCCCCCCCCCCCCCCCCCAAGACGGAAACAGCAAGACAACAGGATCTCCGCTTTCCTTTGTAGCTGGATACCTTTTCATCAGGCAGGAAGCTGGTTGGAGTCTATTCGTTCCAACGTGAACACAGCTTTCTGAACCGTTCTGTAAGCTCCATGGGTACAAAATACTGGCCACAAGCAACATAATATTCCCCAAATGTTCAAACCAAAGTGGCTTTTTTTCAGTAGAATATTCGCCCTTTCTCCGTCCCAGCAACGACACACTCTCACAGGATCTAGAACCAGTAAACGGGACGTTGGCGAGATTTGCCGTGCGATGCCGACACCCACTTAGGAGGCTATTTGTAGGCTTTGTGTACCATGTCGCCCTCTGGTGGATCCAACCAGGATGCCCTATGTTGTATATTAAAATTCTTTGACCCCCTTTCTGTGTAGAGTTTGCATGTTCTCCCTGTGTCTCCTAGGGTAGATACCCTCACAAAAAAAACATGCAGTAATCCTGGTCTATACTGCCTGATGGAGGGGAAAGGAACTGGTTGGAATAACGTGTTCCTTCCACGCGCTACGTCCAAACCGGGGGGAAATCCCCCCCCTGTCAGGTGAAAAGAAGCAACTTGGACTCCTCATGCATAGAAGGAAGCATGAGGTCAGTCCGTTTCTCTCCCCAGGCGCGGCAGAGGGAGAGCAGAGCCCAGGATTACATAGCTTAGGCAATTGGCACTGGGTGGGAAAAATGGCTTACAAAATCGTGGGATAAAAATGTTAAAATAAAATAAAAAATCGTTGACCTACCTAGTCGCTACCTAGACCTGCGCTTGCCAGACAGACAGACATACACGGAAAGACAGACAGACACACACTCCTGGAGGACAGACCGACAGACAGACAGACAGACAGACAGACAAACAGACAGACAGACAGACAGACAGCTTGTCACGGAAAAACCTAGCTGTCGCCCCTCCGGCCGCCATGCTCGTGAGTGGGCGTTTGGGAGGGTGGGGGTTTGGGGCTCCAAGAACACACAGCCAGAATCCCAGGGGAAGAATCTGATCAGGACTTGAACCTTAAGGCCATGCAAAAACCTTTCTCTCTCCTCATCCTCCCAGCAGCAGCAAACAGAGGAATCCAAACTGAGTCTGTGTTCGTTTATAAGCAGCCTTGAGAGCATCCCGTAACTTCTCCTCTCCTTCTTCTTGTACTGTGTTGTACTAGTATTCTTATGAGTTACATTTTGATACTTTGTTCACGAGAGCCTTCACAACAAACAAACAAACAAACTCTTTCTCTTCTGAAATGGAAGGTCTGCCTTGTCACTTCTCTGCCGTTTAACTACCGTCAGTGAAAAAAAGAAAACACACGTTGTCTTTCAAGAAACGAACGTTGTTGGAGAGGGGCCACTAACTGAAAACTAAAACGAAAAACTACACATTTTTGCTGCAAAAGCACAATTCTCTGCTACCGGCTTGGTTGGGTTTGTTTTCCGGGGGTTTTACGTACACAGCCGTGGCAGGAATCGTTTCTACAGGACACAAAAACATTCTGCTTCATGTTTTCTTTGTTTTTTTATTTTATTTTATATTTTTTGGGATTCTACTAAAGTCTGCTCCGTTTTACTCTGAGAAGAAACCTTGAAAACGACAAGAGGACAAAAAGGAAA
Source organism: Nannobrachium achirus (assembly GCF_963921795.1). Lineage (NCBI taxonomy): Eukaryota > Metazoa > Chordata > Actinopteri > Myctophiformes > Myctophidae > Nannobrachium > Nannobrachium achirus. Next base: position 65,081,863 of record NC_137819.1, on the reverse strand, counting down.
AGTGTAACGAATCTTCCAAGAAACGACCGCCGCTTTTTTTTTTATCTCTGCCTCCTCTCGAGTCGCTCCTCAGTTTTTTTTTCAGGCATAATTTCTTGCACTATATTAGTGCAGCATGATTATATTTAACGTGTTGTCTTATTCGTCATCTTCATAGGAAACTGCCTCTCTTCTCCATACAAGACGGTGTACGGTCGGTCTTGTGCTAGAAATGTACAAAAAAAGAAAGAAAAATAACGAAAAAAAAGTAGACTTTTTTTTTTTTGCGAACAGGACTCACCAATTGTTTGTTAATATTTTTCTTCTATCAGGGACGTGCTGGGCCCCTGATTCAGCCTGGGAAAAAAAGAGTTGGAGAGGCCCTCATTGCGCGCTATGGAGAGATCTCTCTCTCTATAGCGCTGCTGCTACTCAAAGATTTGCCATTTCAGATCATGACAAGTGACAAGCCAGTGGGCCAATTACTGTACATGAGTTATATTTCGCCGTTGTCGGGTGGAAACCTTGTAGGTCCAAAACCGTTTGTTTTGTATTTATCATTTTAAAAATGATTTAAACTAGTGAAAACAGCCGATCTACAATCACACGTTGTGTGCTTGTAGATCGGCTGTTTTCACTACTTTTGTGCAACGGCCTTGTATGATGAAGCAGGGCTTTGCTTTGCGAAATAATTTATAAATTTGAAACTTGGAGATACAAGGTTTCTGCCCGACTGTGACGAAAATGGAACGAAGGCCGACATTTTATTTTTATTTTTTTCCTTAATGACCGGCCTGGACCGGCCGGGAATGAACCGGCCGTTCGGGAGTTGTCCCGCTTTTCCCAATGGCCAGCACGTCCCTGTCTTCTATTACCTCTTGTATGTGACGACGACGGGGCGCAATGTAAATATGAATTTCTCTCCACGTTTTGACCTTTGTAGTGTGTATGTACAGTATGTACAGTATGTACAGTATGTACAGTGTGTATGTACAGTACATACAGTATGTACAGCTGCTGTGAAAGAAAGGTTCTCAATCTCTGCCTGAATAATGTTTGTTCCTCGATGGTTGATTTCTTTATACGTGTGGCTTAATATCATGCTTTTATTTTTGTAAATTATGAATTATGATTATGATTATTATTGTTATTATTATCACCCTCAATGAGCCAATCGAACCCCAAAGTGAAGGACATACACTGAACCTTGTTAGCATAATTAACCTCGTTAGCATAATTACCCAAGTCATATTTTGTTGGCCAAATTGTGATATCTGCTCTAACTCTCTACTCTCAGATCTCAGCCTATCGGAATGCTTGTAAATCACTATCTAGCCCGGTGTTTTTCAAACAAACAAACCTCGTTTCTCCAAGTTTAACATTTGTATGTTCTTTCGCAAAGTAAAGCCCTGCTTCATCGTACAAGGCCGTCGCACAAAAGTAGTGAAAATAGCCGGCGCGAGGCGTTGTGTGCTTGTAGATCGGCTGTTTTTCACTATTTTAAATCATTTTTTAAGTGATAAATGCAAAACAAACGGTTTTCATCCGACAACAACGATATGTTTTTGGTTAAAACGAGGTGTTTTGGTTAGAGCTCTATATTCTGATAACAGTCATCATTGCTACAGAGTGTTTGTTCAGTCTCTCTGGCTCTTTAGTAATGAGGAAAAACAGGGCGTTTTCAGGCGGGTTGCCAATTTCCTCCAATCAAAGACAGGGAACTCATTTAGCAGCGTCAACTTTATAGTGTTCCAGCTTCCCAATGGCTGTGCATCTACATTAACCCATTCACACACACATTCATTACATTCACCCATTCACACACACATTCATTACATTCACCCATTCACACACACATTCATTACATTCACCCATTCACACACAGATTCATTACATTCACCCATTCACACACACATTCATTACATTCACCCATTCACACACACATTCATTACATTCACCCATTCACACACACATTCATTACATTCACCCATTCACACACACATTCATTACATTCACCCATTCACACACACATTCATTACATTCACCCATTCACACACACACATTCATTACATTCACCCATTCATACACACATTCATTACATTCACCCATTCACACACACATTCATTACATTCACCCATTCAAACACACATTCATTACATTCACCCATCCACACACACACACACATTCATTACATTCACCCATTCACACACACACATTCATTACATTCACCTATTCACTCTGGGGGAGCCCGGGATCGAACTGGGAACCTTCCTGATTGCCAAGCGGCCTCTCTACCTCCTGAGCCACTGTCTCAAATTCATCTGAACGCTACGTTTATCTGAAGTGTCACCTCACATCACATCACATGCATAACGGACATGATGTTTTACATATCAATACCCAGGTAGTTGGTTCCAGGGGGTCCCCACCAGGGGGTCCCCACCAGGGGGTCCCCACCAGGGGGTCCCCACCGGCTACATACATTAATTCAGTCTTAATAGAGTCTGCTACCCAGGGAGGGCATGGTTTGGTTCTATGGCGGGGTGTGGCGTTTCAACAAGTCAGTATTCACTGCTCTTTTCTGGTTTCTTTCCCTTTTAAGGAGAACAGAGCTTATTTTTGAAAAATAACTCATCTACAATCTAGATTTTCTGCAAATCCCCTGGAAATCTACTGTCTTGCCAATGGTAGAACGGGGTAAGTTTTGAAATGGCACATCTGTAAATGAATTAATTAGTCATGCTTTGGTTCTATGGCTGTGTGTGGTTATAATATGGAATACACTTATCGAAACATGCAAATACTCTGGCTAAATTTAGGCTTAGGCCAGACAGAGCTGGATTTTTCATATATCCCGGTTTTTCAGATATCCACATAGAAAAATATCTATAGGTCCACACGACAAAGATATCTAGGTCTAAAATGATTTGAGTCCCCAGACCTCCACTAGGGGGACAAGCACACACACAGTAAAGTCTTCAGAGATATCCGGGTTCCATGTCTACACGGATCCAGTGAATCGGATATTTTTCAATGTCTTCACACATTTATCCGGTTTCAAAAATATCCAGCTTCCCGGCCAAAATATCCAGCTTCATGTGGCTGCAAGCCCCAATCGCACAAAGAAATGTCTAGCAAATGTCTAGCTTCAGAAATATCCAGCTCTGTGTAGCCGGCACCTGAGTCATGGATTGTAGCTTTTAACCTCATTATTTGAAATGTTTTGGAACAAATAAGTTACTTTAACTTATTGCATTATGCAAATGATCAGCTGTTTTATGCACCAACCAAGTGGTTGAAAGATTTATCAACTTTAGGTTTCTGATGTATTATCCGTGTGGAATTACCCTATCATTTGCATATCATCAGGGACGTGCTGGGCCCCTGATTCAGCCCGGGAAAAAGAGTTGTAGAGGCCCTCATTGCAGCGTTATAGAGAGAGATCTCTCTATAGCGCTGCTGCTACTCAAAGATTTGCCATTTCAGATCATGACAAGTGACAAGCCAGTGGGCCAATTACATTTATATTTCAGTTATATTTCGTCGTTGTCGGGTGGAAATCTTGTGTGTCCAAAACCGTTTGTTTTGTATTTATCATTTTAAAAATGATTTAAACTAGTGAAAACAGCCGATCGAGGCGTTGTGTGCTTGTAGATCTGCTGTTTTCACTACTTTTGTGCGACAGCCTTGTATGATGAAGCAGGGCTTTACTTTGCGAAAAAAAATTACAAATTTGAAACTTAGAGATACAAGGTTTCTGCCCGACAGTGACGATTTACTAATGGCCGGCCTGGACCGGCCGGGATTGAACCGGCCGTTCGGGAGTTGTCCCGCTTTTCCCAATGGCCAGCACGTCCCTGCATATCATTGACAGGAGATTGGCTTATTCAGGATTCAGTGGAGTTTGTTGCTATAGAGCAAGTTAAGGGAATGTTTTCATTTATATATTTCTTGCAATATTGAGTTGTAAATAAAGTGCATTTTATTTATTTATTACTATTTATGTACCATAATGAGTTCATTTTTTTATTGCACAAGATGTTAACAAAAAAAAGGGAAAACGAAGAAAAAAAGTGAAGTGTGAAAGTGGGCGTGTCTTATTCTCTGATAAACATCCTCACTGATTGATGAGCTGTCATTTTCCTACTGTTGATTGATTTATATGTATCTGACTAATTGCTGATAATAAACAAGAAAAAAAAAACATTTTGAAATTGCAGCCTTTTATTTAATATTACTATTTAGGGACTTCAACAGGGGGTCTGGGACCCCTAGGGGGTCCCCAGAGTTACTACAGGGGGTCCTCCAAATCTTTCAGTGATAGAAAAAAATGTTCTTCTTTTTTATATTAACCACTTGAACCGGACCCTATGCATATTCTGGGAACTTTAGCCAAAAATAGGCGATCTACGTGAGCTTGTAGATCGTCTATTTTTGGAGCTTTGGTGTAGAGGGGAAAAAGAGCAGACTAAGTACAGAGTGAAAGGCCAAGTTTATTAAGTATTGACGGTTCAAGTGGTTAAATATCTGAAAACACAAATTGACATGAATCCAAAATACACTGATTATTGTGCTGTCAAACAATGAAACTATATGGAATCTATTCACACACGTTTCCGCGGTCTCCTAGTGCAGTTCTGGGTATCTTTAAAGAATCTGAACAACATCTGAGCAACGCTGTATTCGTCCGAGACCAGACAGTGGTAGCGTTGCGTATCAGAGAGACCCAACGGACTAGCAAGGGACTGTTTTTACCAACTTCAAAATATAAAAAAGGTAAATACAGGAACGAAAGGGGCCAAGGGTGAAGCTATCAAGCTACAGCATCAAACAACAGCGTGTGTGATGAGAGAGCTATAGGCCTACTTCTAGAGTAGCTACAACAGTGTGTGACCGACAGTTATGTTTCTTTTGTACAAGGGTGTGTGACCGGAGGAGTTCTTTTGTTTTGTTTATATATATATATATATACCAGTAAGACTCCCTAATCGGGAGATAAGCGACCAACGGTCGCTTATCTCCACAAATAGGCCAAAAGTTTGTTTTACCAATTATCAAGACATACGGGCAGTTGACAGTTTGCCATGGTTACTCATTGAAGTTGAATCTCCATATATGGAGATAACCTACGCATCACACTAAGTCTGACCTCACCAGCCCATATTTGGGCATGAGCAACTTATGTCTCCATATATGGAGATATGATGACATCACACAGTCCTCAGCCGATGATGTGGCGTGATGTCATACAATACACAAACGAGCCCTACAGTATAAAGGGGCAATTCTTGCCAGGAAAGAAGCATTTCTTCGACTCAGACCTTATCGCCAGGGTTGGCTTATAGCAGCTGTCAGTAGGACCATATATGGATTCTGTTAGTGTGGATCTCCTAACAGGGCATCATCTGGGATACAATCCCTTTTATGCCCATATATGGAGATCCCTAACAGAATCCCTTTCATGCCCATATATGGAGATCCCTAACAGAATCCCTTTTATGCCCATATATGGAGATCCCTAACAGCATCCCTTTTATGCCCATATATGGAGATCACTAACAGCTAACAGAATCCCTTTTATGCCCATATATGGAGATCCCTAACATAATCCCTTTTATGCCCATATATGGAGATCCCTAACAGAATCCCTTTTATGCCCATATATGGAGATCCCTAACAGAATCCCTTTTATGCCCATATATGGAGATCCCTAACAGAATCCCTTTTATGCCCATATATGGAGATCCCTAACAGAATCCCTTGTATGCCCATATATGGAGATCCCTAACAGAATCCCTTTTATGCCCATATATGGAGATCCCTAACAGAATCCCTTTTATGCCCATATATTATGGAGAAATCCCTGCTCTGAGTATCTGACATCAGTGTGATGTCACCTGTTTATGCCCATATATGGAGATCCCTGCTCTGCGTATCTGGTTGCTATGGTAAACAGTTGGTTGCTAGGGTAAAAAAACATGGTTGCTATGGTAAACAGTTGGTTGCTAGGGTAAACAGTTGGTTGCTAGGGTAAAACCATGGTTGCTAAGGTGGTTGCTAACGTACACTAACAGACCAGCAACAACAGACTGTTGCCACAGCAACGTACACAAAGGTTTGTGTACACATGTGGTGTGATGTCATACTGGGCAAAGGTGTGACGTGTGACGGACGGACGGACGGACGGACGGACGGACGGACGGACGGCCGGTGGAGGTTTTCATAGTAAACTGCTCCCTGACGGTCGCAATTATTTTCTATATTCAAATGTATTTTTTTCTCCATATTCGAAGAATATTTGAAATTCGAATATTAATTTACCAGCCTTGCTGACAACTGATACCATACTCAAATGTTAAGTATAATTAATTTTGTTTTATTTAGTTATAAATAAATACATTTTGCATTTTTTTTTCTTTTGTGTCATCTGTCTGTCATGATTGAGTCAGTTCATGACAACTAATAGCAGATCTTCAAGCTCACAGTGCGTCTCGTTGTGAGCTTATAGATTGGAATAGCATAATATAGCTCCTATTGTATAAACCGTCACTAGTGCTATGTTGCATCACACTTTTTTTAAAAAAATATTTCAATAACTTTTTAATAACCTAACATAAAGAGTGAACACTGGATTTATTGACTTCCACCGCCTTATTCATTTTGTCCACATGAGGGCGACAAAGGCCGCTGAATAAAAACTGATCTTTGCGAGTGTTGTAAACATCAACACTGTTACATTGATCACACTGTTGTTCAATGGATTTAGAGCATACATGGGCAACTGGCGGCCCGGGGGCCACATGCGGCCCTCACCTTCACTTAATGCGGCCTGCAGGTTAATATCTGAATACTGATATATTATTGATTTCAGCTGTTACAATTACAAACCATCATCCTGCTTTAATTACTTCGGTCTGTATAAGTAGCTTACTGAATAATACTAGTCTTTTAGTACAAATTAAATACAAATATATAATCTATAGGTCTATTTTGCAGTGGAGAATTATTAGCCACCAAACACGATCGCAGGATTATTTGATGCTTGAGCCTTCACATCCCTCGACTGAGTTTGGAAAGACAGCTTTCAAATTTTGTGCTTCACATTCATGGAATACCTTACAGGTTTCACTTAAATATAAATCCCTTGTTCCACTAAGCCGTTTTAAATCAGACATATCAACCTTGGTCAATCTAAATTGTAATTGTTTTTTCTGAAAATTACAGAAATGTATGGGATGGAATTATTTTGATAATTTTGTGAAATGTATTGTAATCTGTAAATGCATTGTAATCTGTAAATGTATTGTAATCTCGGCACTGCTGAAAAAGAGGGTACCAGCCCTCAGTCTGTTACCGAGAATTAAATAAAGGTTGAAATGAAATGAAATGAAAATTTCACTAAGTTTTCTGCCAGAACCTTATCTATACTAGAGGACAAAATCCGACCCCAAGTAGTCTAAGCCAGGGGTCTTCAACGTTTTCAGGCCAAGGACCCTTTAGTTGAGAGAGAAAGAGATGAAGCAGGGACCCCCACAACCTTTTCATAGATTCCAGATAGTTTCATTGTTTGACAGCAAAATCATCAGTGTATTTTGGATTCATGTTAATTATTGTTTGTTTTCAGATATTTAACCACTTGAACCGTCAATGCATGACCTTTCACTCTAGTCTGCTCTTTTTCCCCCCTACACCAAAGCTCTTGGCCGAAAATAGCCGATCTACAAGTTCACAACTCCTCGCAGCGGGAGGCGTTGTGAGCTTGTAGATCTGCTATTTTTGGCTAAAGTTCTCAGAATATGCAGCATAGGGTTCAAGTGGTTAATATAAAAAAGGAGAAAGAAGGCTTCTATCACTCAAAGATTTGGAGGACCCCCTGTAGTAACTCTGAGGACCCCCTAGGATTCCCGGACCCCCTCTTGAAGACCCATGGTCTAAGCAACTGTTTCTAAAAAAACGTTAACATTTTCAAGGTCCTCCCCTTAAATATTGGGGGAAATGTCTTCATCCCATTCTGTATGGAAGTGGTAGGTTTTGGGGTTCTTTGTAATGCTACTGACTCTTGAACAAAGTATTTTTTAGGGATGGTCCGATCAGGTTTTTTGGAACCGATCACCGAGCACCGATCACAAAAGTTTGATCACCCGATACCGATCAATCACCGATCCGATCAAGTTATTATTTATATATTATTTATATTTTATATGTTTTAACTTTAATTAATTAATTCACTCATGAATTCATTTATATATTTGCCTTATAGTTATTTACCAGCATTACTATGTATTTATTATCATAGCAGTAACTAATTATTCCTTCAGCACTGTGGAAATCAATACCCCAAAATGGCCTCAAGTGGGCATACTGAACGGCTGGTTGATCGGATGCACCGATCGGATCGGATCGGTGAATTTACCTTTTGATCTAAACCACCGATTATCGCCGATCACGCTTTGATCGGCCCGATCCGATCCATTGCCGATTGATCGGTAACATCTCTAGTATTTTTGCATTGGAGATTTGCCTACTTTAGAAGCCATGAAGGGAGCTGACAGGCCCTTCTTGATGTCATATTGACATATTCTTTTTATATTTTAATGATATATTTTTAGAGGCATGTCATGTGGTCTACCTGCACACCCTTGGTGATCTACTGGTAGATCACCATCTACCTTTTGGGCACCGCGGCTCGATGAGTCTGTTACTCTGGGAATCTGGGATGGCATAACAGTGATGTGTGACTGTGTGAGTACTAGCAGTAGGCTATATGTGGAATACATGAAATGAAAATGAATGCTGGAACATCACAGTCATTCTAAAACCGAGGTGTCTCAAGCCCTCTTCAGCTCATGAACGCCCTTCCACAAGCCCTAAAGGAGAGCAAATCCATAGCCTCCTTCAAAATTGGTATGAAAAGTCACCTTCAGACAGCTGCTACCCGTGACTTGTAAATAGACTAAGCCCCCATGCCCCCCCCCCCCCCCCCCTTTTTCTTTTTTTCTGCCTTTGTATTTGATGTTATGCTTTTGAAACTGATATTATCCTAGATAAAGTACTATGTTCTATCCGTCTGTCTTTCAATGTTATATGAGATACTTAAAGTGTGGTTCCTGTGGAAATAAGCCTCGGCTTTCTAGGATCTCCTTTTAGTTGACCTTGTACCAGTGATTTGTACTGTCATGAAACTGTACTTTTTTCTATTGCAAACTTCTAATAAATTCTTCAATCAATCAATCATTACACATTGAGGTGTGATTTGAATTTACACCACAAGATGGTGCTAAAAGACTGTTATATATCCTATACACACCTGTATAATGCACCTGCTTCTAGCCTCCTACAACAGTAAATGGTTCTCAGAACCGATCGTGCCCAAGGACCCCCAGATTGATATGTATTTATTTGGCCGGGGACCCCCCACAGTAACACATTGTGCTCTGGAACCCCTCCGACTTTGAGAACCACGTCTCTATACACTGTTTTTCTCTCTCTCTCTCTTCAGTAGGCCTGATTAACACACTGTCTCCAAACATTATGGTCATTTTAATCACCAGTTGATTAACATTAAAGGAGTAGTTCACCTCAAATGAAAATATTTATAGTCATTACTCATGCCATGGAGACTTGAGTTCAATTTACTAAAATCATTTTTTTGTCTTAGGAATGTGAAGCATACAACAAAATATTATTGAACTCAAGTCTCCATGCCATGAGTAAATCAATATAGAAAAAACGTCATTTTGGGGGTGAACTACTCCTTTAAGCTCTGACTATGAATGGACATCCTCCTCCAAAGTTACGTTAAAACTGTTATTTTAATTGGTAATAATAGATAATAATCATTAACTCTATCCACGCTTTGGACGTTCCCGTTCGCCCCATTTTTGACGGCGGCGCAATGCCAATTGTACGTTCTTTGGCTCGTTCTTTTGTACCTTGGTTTGATGTCTGTAAACTGATGAGGGGTCGCGCGAGTGTGTACCGTAGAGACAGCGCCCATAAAAGTCCTCTCAAAAACCCACTGGACGTTAGCATCAATGGAGTAACAAAACACTTCCATGTTATTTTCTCTGGATCTATTGCTCTGTAGCGACTGAGCTGCCTTGACGGACGACAGCCTACTGGGGCCATTTTCACATTAATTCTTGCATGAGGCTGCCCCCTACTGCTGGTAGAGCCACGGTACACCTATTTAAGGAGAAAATAAAATAATACTGATGAAAAAAAAATAATACATCTTTGTCTATAACATCGCAAAGGTAAAGTGCTTTTGCTGGCACAAAACCCAATAATAAATAACAACATCTGGCACTGAAAAAGTTAATAGGTGTTTCTCTACCACAGCATATCTGTAGAATTATCTGTCTGAGGATCAAAGCACACATTATGTAAATTATAAATTATGTCACGATTATTGTGGCAACAAATATTTGCAATCAAGGATGTTAATGATAATCAACATAATGCTTAAAACGTAACATTTTGATTTTAACCACACTTTTTTTGTTGTTAACCACTTGCACGCCTGGCATCCATATTCTGGGAGGAACGTTGGTTAAAAAGAAAAAGCTTAGCAAACTTAGAATGCGATCTTAGCCTCTTATCAGGGTGGAATATCAACAATCGGACAAATCCGTCTTGCATGAGTAGTAGAGATGATGTGTACCGATTTGCGTAAAAAATTATATTTTGCCAAAATCTGCCTCCTGGCGGCGCTATCCTAGCCCAACCCTGCTAGCCCAACCCTACCCTCCCCTGCCCCTTCTTTGTATATACTGTTTGTTTAGACTTACTGTTTTCTTTTTTCTTTTTCTTTATCTACTGCATAGTACTGTGTTCTATTTGTCTGTCATTCAATGTTATATGAGATACTTCAATGGTTTCCAGTGGAAATAAGCTTAGTCTTTTCATGGATCTCTTTTTAGTAGACCTTGTACCAGTGAACTGTACCGTCATGAAACTGTACCTTTTCCTATGCAAACTTCTAATAAAGTCTTCAATCAATTCAATCAATCAATAACAGGACAATGGGAAAAAGGTCAGCATTTCTTCCTCGGCCTAGTGGGAATGTGCGTGCCAAAGCTTTGCGGCTATCATACGCTGTGTTCATGATTTGAGGCGTTTTGCTAAAAAAATGCAGGGCAGAGGTTTTTCCTTAATTGGCCTAGGGAGTGTGACAGCGTGTGCAAAGTTTCAAGCACACTCCAGTTATAGGTAAAATTGTGAATTGGCCCTTTTATAGCGCCACCATGAGGCTGGTTCGACTTTGTGGGTGCCAAGTTTCGCAGCAATCGGATGCTGGTGCTGCATTCATGATTTGAAAATTAATTAGGTCCTTGTCCCTTTTATGCCCATACATGGAGTTCCCTGATGTCATCAATGTTAAAGGACCTACACCATGAATTTTCACTTTTTCTATTTTAAACCTTTTTTTGGGGTCCCACTGGCACCTTCTATCCTCACAAAGTCCTATTTCTGTACATTGTGTCTTTCTCTGGTTTTGGGAAGACAGAGATGAAAAGCTTTCCACAGGTTCTCAGAACAGTTTTTTTTTTTTTTTTTTTTTGACTTTTTTTTTATTTTTATTTTTTTATTAAATCTTTATGCAAATATCATGACATACAAGACAATACAAAACAGACAATACAGTACAACACAAATACAAACACAAACGACAAGTTATCAATACATCAATACAAAACAAATCATAGCCAGGGGGAATTACTAAACGAAAATATTAAACAGTGAACACAAAAGAGTCGTTTTTTCAGCCTTCTTATTTTTTGAGTCACAAATTGTTTGAATATACTGCTTGGCTTCAATCTCAAATACCATGACTAATGGCTTAGAGTGACTAAATTTAGACTTATGGATATGTGCTGTTCTGAGAGTTGACGCATGTGACGTCACACGCGTTTCCCGTTTTTTTCAACAAAAAAAAATTCAAAAAACATTTTTTTTCAAAAAAACATTTTTCAAAAAAAAAATTTTTCAAAAAAATTTTTTTTTTCAAAAACTGTCAAAAAGTTAAAAAAAAAATTCAAAATTTTTTTTTTTCCAATTTTTTTTTCAACTTTTTTTTTCAAATTTTTTTTTTCAAAAAACTTTTTTTTTTCAAAAACTTAACTTTTTTCAAAAAACAAGTAGACAGGTTAAAAACAGGTTAAAACCTGTCTAAGCTGGTTTCCATTGAGATTACATTGAATTACCAAGCTAAACGTTCAACTATATATCTGTAGTGTGAACGAGGCATTAGACTCAATTTTGAGCATATATTTATACAAAAAATATAGTTTTAAAAGCATGGTGTAGGCCCTTTAAGCCCATATCTGTGTCAGTCTGTTGCTTTAGCGCCCTTAGGGTGTCTTACTGGTGTGTGTTGGTGGGGGATAGTAACTCGTTTATTTGTGTTCTTGTCAGCTCATGCATGTATCTGCTTGTACAGAGGTTATCTGAAATGCTGTATCTCCCAACTATCGATCATTTAGCCTTGGACTTCATGTTGAGGACCACCGCTGTGTACTGTACACAGTGTACAGTATTCACATCAGAGAGAGCACATGTACATCCTGGCTTTACGTATAGCAGCAAAAAAAGACTTTGTTCTTCTTGCCGTGATGTCTAGTCGTGCGGTCCCTGCACGCCGTCGCTGCTCGTTAGAAAAAAGAAACGCAATTCTTTTAATCACGGAAAACCATCTCGCTTGTTGTGATTCTAATCACTGCTTTGGGAAGTAAAAAAAGGCAGAGAGAGAGAGAGAGAGAGAGAGAGAGAGAGAGAGAGAGAGAGAGAGAAAGCAGGGGCGTCAATTGGGTATGGCAGGGGTATGCAGCTGACATACCCTGGATGGGGGGGAAATAAGTTACCTTTAAATAAATCCATGAATGTCTCTTTGTCTATCTGTGCTGGTTATTATGTTGTTAAATTACAGTAAAATGACTACAAATGCAAGATTTTACAAAATGGTCACTTTAACAAGGTATTATAATTATATTCTCCACACTTTTGTTCTCCCCATCTTGACAAGATTGTAAATTCCCAGGTTCCGCAGGTCAGCTGCACAGGTGCAATGCATTATTATTGTTAATTGTGGCACGTTTACTAACATGCCAAGTTTAGCTGCACTTGAACAACCGTTCCAGGCTGCCATATCCAGCCCAAGAAACTGTAGAAAAACGGGGGGGGGGGGGGGGAAATAAAATGTATCATGCCTGTTGCTAAGGTATGGCAACATGACTGGTGTCTTTCGCGCGCGTGCAAGACACCAGTCACGTTGCCATACCTTAGCTTTTTCTGAACTGACGCCACTGGGAGAGAGAGAGAGACGGCTTTTCTTCTATCATTTAATCAGCGCTTCTCGTAATCACGTCTGTGTCATCCAATTAAATGGGCCCTCTTGCCAAGAAAGCAGCCAGGAAGTCCTGGAGGCTTGACCTAATCAAATAACGTCCCGGAGCCGTGCGTACATAACGCTGTCCTAGCAGAGCCCTCCACAGGGGCGTCACAAGGGGTAGGAAAGTGGGACTGAGTTACTGGGGCCCAAGGTGGAGGGGCCCTAATAACTTTATCTATTGCAAAATAGCAGCAAGCTGCAAGCTTGTAGATCTGCTATTTGTGAAAATGTGTGAAAATCTTTGCATATATTATGTATTTTTTAAGCGAACATGTCTAACTCAAATTTTGCTTCTGGGGGTCCCTGGAACGAAATATTTTGAGATCGGGGTCCATGGCCAAATACATATCATCTTGGGGGTCCTTGACATAGGTTTCTTGCACACATTTTCACGTTTTTTCAAAAATAGCAGATATACAAGCTCGGTGAGCTTGTATATCTGCTATTTTTCAATAGTTAACATTCATGGGGGGCCCGCAGTGAATCCTTGTACCCAGGGCCCAGAATTTGGTGTGACGCCCCTGGCCCTCCACTCCACTCCAGACCAGACTGAGGGCCTGACTTTCACACAACCTTCCTCTCTGACCAACCATCAAGATCTGGGCCGGAGAAATTTGATTAAGCGGAGGACAGTAAGTCCTGAAAACCACAGTGTTCCTCCCCCCTCCCCCCCCTCCCCCCCAGCCAGCCAGAGATAAAAGATAACTCCTCTGTTTTAACTGATTGTCTTCCTTTTTAAAGTGCTCTCTCAATCAAGGAGCTGTGCTGGGGTTTCTCTGCTTTACATACTGCTCTGGCCTTAGCTGGTCTGGGCCTGGTGTACAAGATACACTGCACCACTAAGATACCCATGTACCTGACTAAATACTGGTGTACAAGATACACTACACCACTAAGATACCCTTGTACCATGGCAAAATACTTTATAAACGTTAAGGACGTCCACAATTACAACACCAGAGGCAGCGCCACAGATCGCGTTCAACCCATATAGGGTTGAGAAAAACAAAAAAAAACAAAGGGTCAAACCCGTTTTTCTGCTATACAACCAAAATGTGGAACGCCCTACCGAAGGCCTTAAAGGAGTGTGGTTCCCTAGCATCCTTTAAAATCGCCCTGAAAAACCACTTACAGGCGGCAGCCGTTCGCAACTGGCAATAACAAACCTAGCCCAGCCTTCCCTGACCCCTCTTTGTATTTACCTACTGTATATATTTTTTTGCACTGTTTATTTTATTTGTATTTACTTTTTCTTTTTCTTTTTTTACTATATCTACTGCATTGGACTGTGTTATATCCGTCTGTCATTCAATGTTATATGAGATACTTCAATGGTCTCCTATGGAAATAAGCTTAGTCTTTTCTAGGATCTCCTTTTAGTTGACCTTGTACCAGTGAACTGTACCGTCATGAAACTGTACCTTTTCCTATGCAAACTGACAATAAAGTCTTCAATCAATCAAAAAAGCTCTGGTCCAGAGTGTCATCTGCACTGATTTCTCTACCCTCTACCCCTACCTGAACTTCAGTCAAAATAAACTAAACTACTTCGCTACTCACCAAACCAAAGGTGAGTTTTGTGTTGTTGAAAGTCTATTCTCCACGTTGGGAAACAGTCCACCACACCACACCCACTCTGTAAAATACATTATTTTTGTCATGAAATAAAACGCATCCAACTCGACCACCGTTTATTTCCGGGTTGTGTCTGTGGTGGCTCGAGGTTGGGCATTAACGACTTGTGATTTTTGCAAGTCGACTCGAAAAAGTTGAGTTGAAGTCGACTTTATCATTTGATGACGTCATCACATCACACGACCCCATAATTATTTTGGGGGGTCCCCAGATGATTAACTTAATGTGAAACATTGTTTTCTCACTCAACAGTAAACAAACCAACGTAACGTTTAAGTGTATAGAGGGTATATACACATTTCTAAAGTGCCAATTAAGGACTTTTTAATACCTCTAAAACGATAAATTAAACATTATGCAAATCGTCAAATTTATACAGGCAGAAATTGGGAAATAGCAGATCGTTGTCTCACAACGCCTCGCAACGCAAGGCGTTGTGAGCATGTAGATCGTCTATTTTCACAACAGAAAGTATTTTCGACTTTCGACTTTCTCTGGTGGGAGTTCTCTGGTGTAATGAAGTCGACTTGTCGACTTTTTCGTTAATGCCCTAGCTCAAGGTGGGTGCATTTATTTCATGACAAAAATAGCGTATTTTACAGAGTGGGTGGGTTACTTTCGACAACACAAAACTACCTTTGTTTAGAAGAGAAGCGAAGTAGTTTAGTTTATTTTGACTCAAGTGGAGCCCTTGTAAGGGTACAGAAATCCAGGACTAGTCTTTTAGCCAGCCGCCTGTCAGACGCTCTGGACCAGAGCTAGTCTGGGCTCAGCTGTTTGGTCACTGGGGAAGTGCACTGCTCCCTCAATCTGCCAAGAGACGGATGTCTGGTCGTTTTGTTCTCCTGCTATTGTTGCTTGCTATTGTTACGACGCAGCAACAGTGGCTCAGGGGGTAGAGTGGCTGTTTGGCTACCCGGGAGGTCCCCAGTTCGATCCCAGGCTCCCCCAGAGTCAGTGTTGAAGAGTCCTTGAGCAAGACTCTGAACATCGGTGAATGAATGAATGGGTGAATGTAATACGCAATCATTGTAAAGGTGCTACAAACGTGAATGCAACATTTATCATTTAGTTTTTTTGCATTATAAAGGAAATACCAGTGGTGTAAAGTACATTTACTTAAGTACTGTAATTAAGTAAACTTTTTCGGTATTTGTGCTTTACTTGAGTATTTCTCATTTTCAATACTTTTACTTCTACTCCACTACATCTCAGAGACAAATATTGTACTTTTACTTCACAAAAATGACTTGAAAACTTTAGTTACTTTGTATTTTGATTATTATTATCTAAAAACAAACATTAACCACTTCAACCCTACAGTAAATACATTTCGGCCATTTTAAAATATCCGATGTAGATGTAGATCTGCTATTTTCAAAAGATTTGTATTCATTTGAACAGGATAGCATAACTGCGTAACAGGTACTTTTTTTTTTTTTTGCTGCTTGAGTACATTTTGATGACATTACTTGTGTACTTTTACTCAAGTACATTGTAAGATTCCGGACTTTTATTTGTAACAATGTATTTCTACATTGCGGTATTGAAACCTTTACTTAAAGGTCCATGAAACACAAAATCACTTTTTCTATAAATATATATTATATCAATGAGTCACTTGTGATAGGGAGCAGTGATATGGTTCAATTTGCCCATAGGCTTGGGGATTCAGAGCTTTCTGCTGTCTCTGTAGCTATTTCTGTGTACTTCCAGTTTCTAGGTCAAAAAGAAATATTTCGCGCCACTCATTAAATATTAGCTATCACTGTTCTGTGGTGTAACGTGACATAGGCATATCTAATTAATATTAACGTTTGTTTTACAGAGTCGTATCAAGGGGGGCGTGGTTTCACTGTATGCTTGTTTCAGCCAGAGAGAAGAGCAGGCTCTCTCAACAGACAGTTACACTGTGTGGTGCCTGTGTTATTTTCTGTGTAGTGTACAGCCTGTGTGTGTGTGTGTGTGTGTGTGTGTGTGTGTGTGTGTGTGTGTGTGTGTGTGTGTGTGTGTGTGTGTGTGTGTGTGTGTGCGTGCGTGTCGTGACAGTGCACCCACACACACAACGTCCACACACGAAAAATAGCAGATCTACAAGCTCACAACGCGTCGCGGAAGCGACGCGTTGTGAGCTTGTATATCGGCTATGTATGTAGCCTAGCTAATAGCCGTAGAGCCGAAACCAACGTGTTTACATGAGAAGCTGCTGCTGCAACGGCTGTTAGCTAGGCTAGCTACATAGCAGATATACAAGCTCACAACGCGTCGCGAAAGCGACGCCCCGCGACGCGTTGTGAGCTTGTAGATCTGCTAGTTAGTTTTCGTGTGTGTGGACGTTGTGTGTGCGCGCGCACTGTCACCACACACACACACACACACACACACACACACACACACACACACACACACACACACACACACACACACACACACACACACTACACAGCAAATAGCTATAACGCTAGCCTAGCGTCCATTCTTCACTGGTTCCGTGGTCCAGAGCTGGAGAAAGTGTGTCCATGGATAAAAGCTCAGAACGCTTGTTTGTAAAATACCTGCACATTTTAATTGGTTACAGAACATGGAGTTGCCGAATCTTTATACTTTTTACGACTCCAATGGCTGGTTTTAAAAAATGTTTCCGAAATGGAAAAGCAACAAGTGCCCACTGCTGACAGCTTCGGTCTGTCTCTCTCTGATAGAAGACTCACTACTCCGCCCCCTCCCCCCACAACGGCAGATAACCACGCCTACATTTTAGAAATCTTTTCATGTTCTGAAATCCCATAAAACAAATTAGAGGCGGGGTTTCTTATCCCTTTAAGTTAAACATTTTAGTACTTTTTCCACCACTGGGAAATATGACAGCATCACACCATTACTCCATATCACTACACTGACTACCCATACAGGCCAGAGCCCACTTCAAGGTGCTGCTCCTGACCTGTAAATCCTTAAATGGACGTGTTCCATCCTACATGTCCTTAAATGGACGTGTTCCATCCTACATGTCCAGCTTAATAAAACCAATCCTTAAATGGACGTGTTCCATCCTACATGTCCTTAAATGGACGTGTTCCATCCTACATGTCCAGTTTAATAAAACCAATCCTTAAATGGACGTGTTCCATCCTACATGTCCAGTTTAATAAAACCAATCCTTAAATGGACGTGTTCCATCCTACATGTCCAGTTTAATAAAACCAATCCTTAAATGGACGTGTTCCATCCTACATGTCCAGCTTAATAAAACCAATCCTTAAATGGACGTGTTCCATCCTACATGTCCAGTTTAATAAAACCAATCCTTAAATGGACGTGTTCCATCCTACATGTCCAGTTCAATAAAACCAATCCTTAAATGGACGTGTTCCATCCTACATGTCCAGCTTAATAAAACCAATCCTTAAATGGACGTGTTCCATCCTACATGTCCAGTTCAATAAAACCTAACCTTAAATGGACGTGTTCCATCCTACATGTCCAGTTCAATAAAACCAATCCTTAAATGGACGTGTTCCATCCTACATGTCCTTAAAGGGCCTACACCATGCTTTTAAAACTATATTTTTTGTATAAATATATGCTCAAAATTGAGTCTTAGAGACAGGTTTTAACCCTCAACAAACACTCTGACCATTCTTTTTGTTTGTTCTAGCTCTACTATAATGAGGCTCTCCAGCTGCAATACCAAAACGGCCTCTGTTTGCTCAGGGGCGCATCTAGTGGGGTTTTTCCAGAAAAAAAAGAAGTTTTTTGAAAAAGAAAAAGTTTTTTGAAAAAGAAAAAGTTTTTTGAAAAAAAAGTTTTTTGAAAAAAAAGTTTTTTGAAAAAAAGTTTTTGAAAAAAAAAGTTTTTGAAAAAAAAAAGTTTTTTGAAAAAAGTTTTTTGAAAAAAGAAAGTTTTGAAAAAAAAAAATTTTTGAAAAAAGAAAAGTTTTTTGAAAAAAAAAAGTTTTTGAAAAAAAAATTTTTTTTAAGTTTTGAAAAAAAAAAATATATATATAAACTATAGCGTGTGTAAAAAATGTTCTACTCTGCATTGCATTTTTTTTGAAAAAAAAAAGTTTTGAAAAAAAAAAAAAAATTTGAAAAAAAATGTTGACGTCACTCTCGTCACTCTCGTCAACTCTCAGAACAGCACTGTTCTGAGAACCTGTGGAAAGCTTTTCATCTCTGTCTGCCCAAAACCAGAGAAAGACACAACGGTCAGAAATAGGACTTTGTGAGGATAGAAGGTGCCAGTGGGACCCCAAAAAAAGGTTTTAAAATAGAAAAAGTGAAAATTCATGGTGTAGGTCCTTTAAATGGACGTGTTCCATCCTACATGTCCTTAAATGGACGTGTTCCATCCTACATGTCCAGTTCAATAAAACTAAACCTCCCTGGACGACCACAGCGCTCCCAGGTCGCTGGTCAGCTCACAGTCACACAATATAATAACATAATGGTTGAGGGCAAACAGCAGACATTCACACATCGTGCCCCTTGTCTCTGGAAGGCTCGGGGACTAGTGATGCATTTTGCATCATCAGTGATGCATTTTGCATCATATGATGCAAAATGCATCACTAGTACATGCTGAAATACTAAAATATCAACAAAAGAAACAGATTGAACACAAAAAATAGCTCAGGATTGTGTTGATCGTGTCCCAAACAACAATAAAATAAGATAGGGTTGTCCCAGAGGTGAAGTAGCCCTTTAATGTTCTTGTAATTGTTCTTTCTTTCTTTTCTCTTGTTTGCTGATTTGTACATGTCCAGCTGTGGACTGCAGCACAGTACCTGAGACAAATAACAGTCTAAGTCCGTTTAAAAATTTTTTGGATAAAGACATTTTTTTTATTTACCAGACTTTAAACCACAAACTAGAAGTTTTTAATTTCTTAAAGTCTTAATGTACTCCCCCCTCATTTTGTTGAGTTAGATCTTGTTTTACTTATAAGACATAATACTGATGGAAAGTGGGAAAACAGTATATCTCCAACAGTTTGTGGAACAACAGTATAAGTCCGTACAAGCAATATTCAGCAGACAAAGGGAGCAGATAACATTAAAAAAAGAATATTGAACAAAATGAGGGGGGAATTCCATTAACAATGTAACAATGACTAGTTTGTGGTTTACAGTCTGGTAAATCCAAAAATATCTATATTCAAAAAAGTTCAAATATGGACAGGTATTCATGCTGACACGTTTTACTGTTTTTTTTTTTTTTTTTTTGCTACAGTGTTTTGCTGTATGTCTTGTTGTGAAGTGCACAGAGACCCCTCGGGGTGATGTTGCACTATAAAATAAAATAAAAACTGATACAATTTGGGTCGTGGTGACCGGACATGGCAGGAATACCAAACTGTTGGCAGAACATCTGTTAAAGTAACAGAGGATGTGCTTTCACCTCTGAGATTACAGACATGAAACGGTCAGTTTTGGTTGATGTTTTATGCCAAAGAACTCTGAGTGAAAGGTTAGGAGTCAGGGACGTGCTGGGCCCCTGATTCAGCCCGGGAAAAAGAGTTGTAGAGGCCCTCATTGCGCGCTATAGAGAGAGATCTCTCTCTATAGCGCTGCTGCTACTCAAAGATTTGCCATTTCAGATCATGACAAGTGACAAGCCAGTGGGCCAATTACTGTACATGAGTTATATTTCGTCGTTGTCGGGTGGAAACCTTGTATGTCCAAAACCGTTTGTTTTGTATTTATCATTTTAAAAATGATTTAAACTAGTGAAAACAGCAGATCTACAAGCACACAACGCCTCGCACTGGTTATTAGAGTATATAAAAATCAATGTCTCAACATTTCTGCCACTCTCCACAATATGATGTTTTGTTGATATTTTTTTTTAATCAAGCAATACTTTTTCCGGAGCTTTTTTAATCTCACCCCTGACAAATACCCCATATTAGGTAAAAGACTAAAACTAACACTAAAACTAATCAAAACTAAACTAAAACTAAGCATTTTCAAAAAATAAAAACTAGGGCTGTCAAATGATTAACATTTTTAATCAGATTAATCACAGCTTAAAAATTAATTAATCATGATTAATCACGAATCGAACTATGTCCAAAATATGCCATTTCTGTCTGTATATTGTTGTGGAAATGGAAAGATAAAGGCGGAATAAGGCGGATACATTTATACAGTATGTACTGTATGTATGTATGTTTACCAGTAAACATCGGGAGATAAGCGACCGTCAGGTCGCAGCGTGATTTTAGGTCAAAAAAGAATGTTAAAAAAATCGGCCTCATGGTGGCTTTCTATGGGACAGATCCATGTTGATGACATGAGTGTAGACATACCGTGTACCGATTTGCGTGATTTTAGGGCACAAATTGGAGGATCTGTGTCCGTAAATGTGTTTTGCAAGAACCGGCCTCATGTTGGCGCTAGAAGAGGGGCATTTGAGAAAAGAGGAGATCCATGTTGATGAGATGTGTGATTGTGTGTAGACATCTCTTTGTCTGTGGCAGAGCAACACGGTGAGCATCTGATTTGGGGGCGTCATTTGGTTGTTTTTTTAGCTTTTTGGCGGGGGTCCCTGGGGGTCCCTGTAGCTGCGGGGGTCCCTGGAAGGGTGGAGGTTGTGGATTGGCAGACAAGGAGTGTGTGTGGAAATTTTCACATGGATAGGGCCAACGATGGCGGAGATATGAGTAGGGCAAAAGTGTGACGTCACGTGACAGACAGACAGACTGACGTTTTGATAGTTACTGCGACCTGGTGTCACAATTATAATCATTAGCATTTTTTATTTTAATTATTATTATTAAGGAACTCCAGAAATCTCAGTTGGAACTGTTACCCCAGCGACCCGGTGCCGGATAAGCGGTTGAATATGGATGGATGGTGGATTATTTATTTTAGAGTAGGCTACCTTATTTACCATTTATTGTGTAGCAATAAAACACAGGCTTATAGTTTAATTCTTGGAAAATAAAGAGCCTAAATGCAACAATAGTAGGTTTGTCATTCATGATGGAACAAACATTTTGGGGAAAAGTGGAACTTAAAAGTCATTGAGGGGGAGATGATTACTTGATATCTGTCTGGGCTACAGATAATTCAATCAGTTGACACACGCAGCACAAGCCAAGCTGTGCCGATTGTCTATGTCAACTAGCCTCGTTAACCTGTGTTACACAGCTGGCGCAGTGTTGAAGACAAACGATCACGCATTTCTCTGGATCTATAATGCAAGCAGTTGGAGCCTAAACTCGTGGATTTTAATGTGTTGCTGTTGTCCTCTCCAATTGAACAGCCAAAGGTGTAGTATATCTCTATTTCAGATGTATGGATGATCCGTTATTAATCCAGTGGCAGCAATGTTTCCAAGATGTTATTAGCAACTGTTTTTCAGGCAGAGTCACTCTCCCCGTCTGCTCTCTTCTCAGTGAGTGAGAGTGAGAGGGGGAGGGGGAACAGGCTGCGCAGAGGGCAGCCTGTGTTCTCCTCGGCTGCAGTTGGTTCGGTTATGCTGCACGTGCGTTAATCACGTTAAACATTTTAACGTGATTAAGCCCAAAAATTAATTACCGCCGTTAACGCGTTATTTTTGACACCTTTAATAAAAACGAAACGAAACTAGCAACCTCACTTTAAAAACTAATTAAAACTAAACTGTAATTGAAAACAAAACCTCAAAACTAATACAAATATAAACTAATTAAATATTCCAAAATTATTATAACCTTGGTGAGCATTATGCAGCCAGATGTGTACAGTCATTAAAATCATCCCCACAGCAACATTAAAGTCAACATTCTACTTTATAAATAACAAGGCACGCCACACATGGTCACGAGTAGACAATGAGCAGGTTGGCACCTCAACAGAGTGCAGTCTACTTTTCAATGCTGTCCTAAGATTTTGATGTCCTTGCAAGTACAGTAATACAAGCCTGTGTGTGTGTGTGCGCGCACGTGCGCACAAGAGAAGTATTAAAACTAGTTTTCAAGAGGAGAAAACTAAAAAAGCCCAGACTGTGCCAAATCCAAACTTCTCCCCAATACGATCCTCTTCTCTCGTTGTTTGTTTAGAAGCTTCTTCCTGCTAATGTATTCAGGACCTGCACAAAGGAAGTGACAACGTCGGGCGGAAAGCCAGCAGCCGTCCTCTTCCTCACTGATGATGATGATGATGATGATGATGATGAGGAGGAGTCTTGATGGCGGCCAGCTGCATCCTGTGACCGCCGTTAAAGCCGCTGCATTTGTCTCTGTCAGCCCCTCACTGCCCCCCCCGCCTGCCTGCCACTCCAGTACATCCCCCACCCCCCCGCATCCCCCACCCCCCGCATCCCCCCCCCCCAGCCCCCCTGGCCCCCTCCCACCCTTCACACGTCCACATGAAAGGCAGCTGGATGGCAGCCTCCAAAAGCCTGCATGGGCTTTGTGCACACGCACGCACGCACGCACGAACGCATGCACGCACGCACGCACGCATTTGTAGTTATGGTCTTTTACACTTGTGAGGACATGATCAACATTTTAGGATGTCCGTTGGAAATAGAAATATAGAGCCCTGCAAAGCCATCAGAGTGCAGTAACTATGAGTTAAAAAATAATCACTGATAAATGGGTTTAGAAGAGTTTCAACATGGTCAGCCAGATGACACATGAGGCATGTAAATGATACAGTGGCATCAGTTCAGAAAAAGCTAAGGTATGGCAACATGACTGGTGTCACCAGTCATGTTGCCATACCTTAGCAACAGGCATGATACATTTATTTTAAAAAGTACATTACATTTTTCCCACAGGTTTCTACAGTGTCTTGTCTTGTCTAGACATAGACATAGACATAGACATAGACATTTCCACAAAGCCTCTTAATGCGAATTAATGGTTTTGCGCATAAATCTTTTAATGGAAACACTTTCAAAATTCGAATAAACTTTCATTATTTGCAAAAACATTTATGCGCTTGGAGGAAGTGGATTTTGAGGCTTTATCGGAAAAAGCGCATTAATGAATGGAAACGGGTCCACCAATAAATGATGACGTTCTGGTCCATCATCCTCCAAGTTAACACTTTCCCCTGCCGCTTAGCGTCCATTGTATAGCGTTAGCCCACAAAACAAACCGTCTGAATCCCTCCCGTTTTCACAACATGCCAGCTCAGCTGTAACTCTTTACAGACTGTTGTGAAAAGACAACCTCCGACAGAACTTAAAACGAACATTTGTTCAAATCAAACTTATAACAAACTGTCTCAGTATCACGTTCAGTCTCTGTTTACGTGTTGTTTGTTTGTGTCGCTCTTCTGCGACCTGTCGTTTCCCAAGGACCCTAAGCACAACGGTGGGGGCAAGGAGGTAGGGAGCGCTACACTAATTCTAATGACACCCGCAGATGGATACAGGCTAAATTCGCTTTGTCTTAATGCGCATTTCTTTTCAATGTTTTTATTTGATTTTTTAACTTTTTGTGTACACATATGGACAAACTTTGGACAAACATAGTTATACAGATTACAAGACATAAAATAAACAAAATAAACAATAAACAAAAAGCCAGCTTCCAACATTTGTTTAAATATTTAGAGTCAGGATTGGGACTCAGGGGGAAAAAGTAAAAAAATAAAAAAATAAACAACAATTACTAATACTAGTAATGTTAATAGTAGCTCAGTACTTAGGAGTCAATCGCATATACTCACATGAAGCCGATCTAGCAAGAAGGGCTCCATGAAACAAGACACAACAAAACAAGTCTTCTCAAAACATTATTTTCCTTCTTTTCTTTTTTTTTCTTTTTTTCCCCCCCTCTAATCACTCGCATTATCACATATATTCTCTAATTAATTCATCAAAGTCCCAATCCTATTTACAAAAGATAATAGTTTGTAGTAGTCATGTCTACTCCCATACAGTACTCATGCATTCGTTGTTCCCATACAAATTACTTTTTTCCATTCTTCTTTTAAGTATCTTGCAATCGGTGACCAGTCATTAACAAAATCAGCAAGTGTGCCTCTTAGTACATATGATAACCTCTCCATTGGTAGTATTGACATAAGTTTTTCATACCATAATTTGATATCAGGGGGGTCCTCATCAAGCCATTTTTGTAGTATTGAGAGCCTTGCGGCATACAGAGCAATTCTTATGATGTATCTATACCTTACTTCATAGTTAGAGACAAGACCCAGTATAATGCTCATTGGATTGAGATGTATGTTAAGATCAAACGCTTTCTTTGACTCTTTTCTAACCTTTAACCAGAATGTTATAATTTTGGGGCATGACCAAATCATGTGACTGTATGTACCGACAGTAGTTTTACATTTCAAGCATTGTGCTGAACATGTAGGATCGTATTTACTCCTAATCGCTGGAGTGAACATGTAGGATCGTATTTACTCCTAATCGCTGGAGTGCGCATTTCTGATAATTAGCTTCCTATTTTCGAAACGCAACTAATGACTAATCCTAACCCATGTGTTAATTAGAAACCTTTTCAACCGTAAAACAACCACTTATCTTGTGAGGAGCAGGAACTTGATCCTCACAATAGTTCTATGTATCAAATTATGATGTTCTTGTGGGGACATCTGGCCCTCATAAGTATAGGGTATAGTTACACACACACACACACACACACACACACGCACACGCACACGCACACGCACACGCACACACACACACACACACACACACACACACACACGCACACGCACACGCACACACACACACACGGTGTGCGGCGCGCCCCGGCCCGTCTGCTTGGTGGTCATGTGACTTCCTGCCAGGCGTTGAGTGGCAGTTCAGATGGCATCTCGCTGGGCTCGTCGCCATGGCAACGCCTGCCTGCCATCGCCCCGTGCGTCAGCGCCGGAGCCCGGGGGTCCCGGAGCAACATCTGCACCCCTCGCCACCACCACCACCACCACCACGGGCACCCAGCCACCGTGCCAGGCCATGCCAGCCCAGCGCGGGCACCCAGCCACCGTGCCAGGCCATGCCAGCCCCGCCGCTGGCGTATTATTCATGACACCGGACCGTGCCACGCATCCGCCGGCGCTGCCCGCCTGGCCGTGCCAACGTCACTCAGCTGCGGGCAATCATCCTCTTCCTCTCTTTCTCTCTGTTTCTCTTTCTTTCTGTTTCTCTTTCTCTCTCTCTCTCTCCCCCCCCCCCCACCCCCCCCCCCCCCCGGCCCCTCCTCCTCCTCTGCGCTCCAATAAGGAGCCATTAGGAAGTGTTTGAGCACCCTGTCATTTACTGCACAATGACACCATGTGTCCCCAATGTGTCCCTCGATGACACTCTGGACACAAACTGCTGCCTCACAAACAGTGGCTCAGTAAACACTTGATACGTCCATCTACAGCAGTGGTTCTCAACCTTTTCAAGCCGCGACCCCCAAATTAATCGTATTTTTTAACTGGGGACTGGGGAGTTGAAGCATTACATTTTGTATAACACGGTTCTATTGTGAAAATAGCAGATCTACATGCTCACAACGCCTTGCTACTCGAGGTGTTGTGAGCATGTAGATCTGCTATTTTCACAATTTCTGCAATTTGGTCAATGTTTAATTTGTCATTTTAGAGGTATTAAAAAGTCCTTAAAGGGGAAGATCACCCATTTTCAATATTGAACTATATCATTAATATACCTTAGAGGAGTTGTGTGGAAATAGAAAAAAAGTACCCCCTCTTCTGTGTTGCCTAGAACTGGAAGATTGATTTTGGGGTTTGTATTGTAAAGTACAATGTGTGATGTCATCAAGTTGTAATTTGCAATACAAACCCCAAAATCAATCTTCCAGTTCTATTCCTCTCTGTCCAACTCCTCTAAGGTATATTAATGACATAGTTCAATATTGAAAATGGGTGGTCTTCCCCTTTAAATTGTCACGTTTAGAAACGTGCAGATACCCTCTATACACTTACACTTTATGTTGGTTTGTTTACAGTTGAGTGAGAAAACAATGTTTCACATTAAGTTAATCATCTTGGGACCCCCCAAAATAATTGGGGGGTCGTGTGTGATGTGATGACGTCATCAAACGCTAAAGTCGACTTCAACTCAACTGAGTCGAGTCGACTTGCAAAAATCACAAGTCGTTAATGCCTTACTGTCCACCACGATAATACGATAGCAGCAGCAGTTATTTACATAAATGGATTAAAAACAGATATACTGTAGTAGCAGATGCATGAGGTGAATCAACAGACACTCTAACACAGGGGTCTTCAACAGGGGGTCCTCAGAGTTACTACAGGGCGTCCTCCAAATCTTTGTGTGATAGAAACTTCTTTTCTCTTTTTTTATATCAACCACTTGAACACTAGCGTCCATAATATATTCAGAGAACTTTAGCCAAAATTAGAAGATCTACAAGCTCACAACGCCTTGAGGCGTTGTGAGCTTGTAGATCTGATATTTTCAGCAAAGAGGTTTGGTGTAGAGGGGAAAAAGAGCAGACTAAGTACAGAGTGAAAGGTCAAGTTTATTAAGTATTGACTTATTCAAGTGGTTAAATATCTGAAAACACACATTTACGTGAATCCAAAATACACTGATGATTGTGCTGTCGAAAAATGAAACTTATATGGAATCTATGAACAGGTTGTGGGGGTCCCTGCTTCATCTCTCTCTCAACTAAGGGGTCCTTGGCCTGAACACGTTGAAGACCCCTGCGCTAACAGATAGAGAACATAATATAAAGCCTTTGTGCAAACAGTCTCTCCTGCAGGTGTAGAGACATAATAATACAAAGAACAGTCCTCCCTCAAAGGACAGTAATCGCCGTGAAGGGGGGGTGTAGAAAATGGGACTCAGAAATGGACCCTTTGAGTCCATTTGAGTCCCATTGGTCCACTCAGTCCCAGGGTTAAACACTCCATATTACACGCTCTGTGAAAGGGAACCGCTTGACCTTGTGTGATTTTATGTTCCAAAGCAATGAAATGAAACTCCTCTGTTGAAAGAAAAGGTAGCAGCGCTGCTGCTGCTGCTGCTGCTGCTGCTGCTGCTGCTGCTTATTGTGTGAACAAGAGCTGTTCAACGTCCTCATGGCCTTAGTAATAATGTGCAGACACACAATCTAACCACCCATTTACAATTTAAGCATTTAGTAAGACACTCTTAAGCCCTTTGCACACATGACAGTTGCGTTTGCTGAATGAATAAAACGCATTGGATTTGGTGTGCAATGCTGTGCGGAATCGGTGCTGCGGATCCCAAAAGGAGTCATAAAAGGAGTGATGAGTTTTTTTTACCGCATGCGACAAGACGCACGAATCGAACTGGGTTCGATCGAGAGAAAAAACGCACGGCCGCAGCCACTCGTCGCACGGCTAATTCGGATCCGGTGTGCATGCAGGTCGTAGAGAATCATTGTTTTCTTTTAAAAAAAATGAAATCGTCCGTTTTATCCGTGCGGATAAACGCACCATGTGTGCAAAGGGCTTTAATCCTGTAGGATTTACAGTTAGCATCAGTAGTGTCAGTTCAGAAAAAGCTAAGGTATGGCAACATGACTGGTGTCTTGCACGTGCGCCTTCGCGCGCGTGCAAGACACCAGTCATGTTGACCTGTGGAACCTGGGAATATACCATTCTGTCAAGATGGGGAGAATATAATTATAATACCTTGTTAAAGTGACCATTTTGTTACATTTTGCATTTGTAGTTATTTTACTGTAATTTAACAACATAATAACCAGCACAGATAGACAAAGATACATTCATGGATTTATATTTAAAAGTAACTTTCATTTTCCCCCCCTGGACCCAGGGTATGGCAGCTGCATACCCCTGCCATACCCAATTGACGCCCCTGGTTAGCACGGTAAACACCTGGTAATGTGCACAGAACTAGTCATCTACAGTAGGATCGTAGGTAAAACAAGAATCCATCACCAGTAAGATGCCGTAAGTTTGTGCTGAAACAACAGAGTCTATATGTCCATATATGGGCATTCAGCCATTCACAGATATGGGTCTTAATAGTGATGACATCAGGGATCTCCATATATGGGCATAAAGGGACAAGGAGGACAGGATTAATTTGCAAGTGTGGTTGCCGTGACGCAAGTCACACCTGCAAATTAATTCTGTCTTGCCCATATATGGAGTGTGACATGAGGCGTGACTGATTGACGCACATGAGCAGCAGGTTTTCATAGTAAATGCGACCTCGCAATCATCATCATTCTAGACCAGGGTTCCCCAATAGGCGGCCCGTGGGGGGCTACTGTCTGGCCCCCCGCTGGGGGGAGTGTCATTAATATTATCTAGAAGCTGGGCCGCCCTTCGGGCGGCCCAGCGTCTAGTCGGCGACCTGGCCAACTCGGAACAATGTAAATAGGGAATGAATGCCCCGCCCTTTAATGCAAACCCCATTATACCTGTTGTCATAGGACCCGTTTTGACCATCTGTTTGCCAGCGTCTAGTCGGCGACCTGGCCAACTCGGAACAATGTAAATAGGGAATGAATGCCCCGCCCTTTAATGCAAACCCCATTATACCTGTTGTCATAGGACCCGTTTTGACCATCTGTTTGCCTGTGTCCATTTATGCCCATATATGGAGATATCTGTTATCTGTCTGTCTGTCAGCGTCCATTTTATGTCCATATATGGAGATCACTGCAGATATAGTTCTGGGTCCATTTTATGCCCATATATGCCCATATATGGAGATATCTGTCTATTTGCGTCCATTTCACGCCCATATATGGAGATCTCTGAATCTGTCTGTCTGTGTCCCTTTATGCCCGTATATGGAGATCTTTGTGATTCTGCGTAAATTTTATGCCCATATGCCATTTGCGTCCATTTTATGCCCATTTATGGAGATCTCTGTATCCGTCTGTCTGTGTGTCTGTCTGTGTCCCTTTATGCCCGTATATGGAGATCTTTGTGATTCTGCGTAAATTTTATGCCCATATATGCCATTTGCGTCCATATAGTTCTGGGTCCATTTTATGCCCATATATGCCCATATATGGAGATATCTGTCTATTTGCGTCCATTTCACGCCCATATATGGAGATCTCTGAATCTGTCTGTCTGTGTCCCTTTATACATTTTATGCCCATATATGGGGGCATTCATTTTATGCCCATATATGGAGAACGCGCGTGCCCGTGGGACGAACGGTTCTCATATGGGGGCATTCATTTTATGCCCATATATGGAGAACGCGCGTGCCCGTGGGACGAACGGTTCTCGAGATACGCGGATTACCTACATACATACACACTCACAGAGATTTTTTGTTGACTCATGTGGCGTACGTGATGTCAGAGCCTTTTATGAAGTGATGTCACAATGAGTCAGAGCTTTCGCCGATTTCCTCAGAAACAGCCTGATGTCAACAATCAACCCCGCATAAGGAGATTCCGAACGTTTCGCGCCGGTTCGGGAAAACCACGCGTCGGGTCGGGTCGAGACCCGGCACTGCACTCCGTGCCGCGGCGGGGAACGCGCGTGCCGAATCTGAAGCCGGTGGGACGAACGGTTCTCGAGATACGCGGATTACAGACACACACACACGCAGAGACTTCTCGCATTTATAGATAGATAATACTAATAGTGATAATAATACTAATAATAAAAATAAAAATAGAAGGTGAATTTACCCATGTTTGTCTTATGGGTTTGTGTTATCAGATGGTTGTGTGTGCTCCCTCTGGTGCTGTGGCTGTGGCTGTGGGTACATCTGTCTTTGTCTGTTTGTCCTGTGTCTGTCCGGACTGTCATTGGTCAATTTGGTGTCTGTTTGTACGCAGACGGCCAGGGTCACACGGGCCAAGCTTTGCGGGACGCTAAATGAAATGAAATCCTCAACAGCTCTGCTCACTTCACGCTGGGTGTGATCTTTATTTTGTAACATATGAGGTTCTCCCTGCCGACAGACAGAGGCCATGTGGGGTGGGGGGAGGTGGGGGCCTCACGCATGCAGGTTGCTGTGGGTTCAGTGTTGAGTAGAGTGATTTATCCATGGAGATAAAAGATACTCTGCCTCAAACTGCTTCATACCAGGGACGTGCTGGCCATTGGGAAAAGCGGGACAACTCCCGAACGGCCGGTTCATTCCCGGCCGGTCCAGGCTGGCCATTAGGAAAAAATATAAAAAATAAAATGTCGGCCTTCGTTCCATTTTGGGGGCTGGGCGGCCAACAAAGTAAATCGTCACTGTCAGGGAGAAACCTCGTATCTCCAAGTTTCAAATGTATACATTTTTTCGCAAAGCAAAGCCCTGCTTCATCATACAAGGCCGTTGCACAAAAGTAGTGAAAACAGCAGATCTACAAGCACACAACGCCTCGCGGTGCGAGGCGTTGTGTGCTTGTAGATCGGCTGTTTTCACTAGTTTAAATCCTTTTTAAAATGATAAATACAAAACAAACGGTTTTGGACATACAAGGTTTCCACCCGACAACGATGGAATATAACTCATGTACAGTAATTGGCCCACTGGCTTGTCACTTGTCATGATCTGAAATAGCAAATCTTTGAGTAGCAGCAGCAGCGCTATAGAGAGAGATCTCTCTCTATAGCGCTGCAATGAGGGCCTCTACAACTCTTTTTCCCGGGCTGAATCAGGGGCCCAGCACGTCCCTGCCTCATACTGCCTGGGTGTGAAGGCTATCCTGGTGGGTTCAGTGTTCAGTGCAGGGGTGTCACACCATATTCTGGGCCCTGGGTACAAGGATTCACTGCTCATGAATGTTCTTCATTATTTTGTGTTTTAACTATTGAAAAATAGCAGATATACAAGATATACAGATATACCGAGTGCCGCGCTGTGAGCTTGTAGATCTGCTATTTTTGAAAAATCTTGAAAATTTGTGCAAGTCTTTGAATATTGCAAATGTTTCTATATCAGTGGTGCTCAAACTTTTTCATGTGAAGGACCCCCAAATGTATATGTATTTGGCCACGGACCCCCATCTCAAAATATTTAGTTCCAGGGACCCCCCAGATGCAAAATTTGAGTTACAAATGTTCACAGATTTCCGCGAGTTTTCAAAAATAGCAGACCTACAAGCTCGCAGCGCGGCACTCGGTGCCGCGCTGCGAGCTTGTATATCTGCTATTTTTCAATAGTTAAAGTATAAAATAATGAAGGCCCCTCCACCTTGGGCCCTGGTAACTCAGTCCCACGTTCCCCCCCTTTTGTACAGAGAGTATAGCAGTGTCAGATGTGATTGATACTGTTACTAGTATTTGCAGAGCACAGATGTTGTACCTGTGTGATTCCCTAAAAGACTCAGCCTAAAAGACTAATCCCAAAAATATTTTGATATTTAGTCGACCAAGACTAGACTAGACTAGACTAAAACAATTTCGGAAGACTAAAACCGGACTAAAAGGTCTTTGCACACAGTATTAAATAATGAAACCCCCTCCACCTTGAGCCCTAGTAATTCAGTCCCACTCCCCCCCCCCCCCCCCCCCCCCCTCCTTGTGACGCCCCTGGTTCAGTGTAGAGCAGGGGTGGGCAACATCTCTTTCCAGGGGGCCATACTGACTTTCATAAAGTGAGTGAAGGGCCACACGTTGGACAATGGAATCCTGAAACACATTGTGCTGAATGAAGTTAAAACTGCATGAATTTGATAGACACGACAGACAATCGTATTGCCTATTTTTGTGTCATGTCTTTAAGGCTTACGAATTCGTTTATAATTATGGATCCATGGCAGACTGTTTCACTGTTACATTATAAACATATAACATTTGAGAACATACGGATGGAATATGGAATGCAGTACAACTTTAAATGGTACATATACGTCTACGTATTAATTACTAATAATGAATTGGTGTTGCGTTGAATTGATTTCCTTAAAAGAACATAATGCTGCCTTTTAACATGTAGATTGTATGGGGGGTAATTTAGTTTTTCTTGAGGATTCGAGGGCCATATTGAGATGGTCGAAGGGCCGGGTCCGGCCCCCGGGCCGTATGTTGCCCATGTGAGGTGTAGAGTGATTTATCCATGGTGGAGATAGAAGAGGCTCTCTGCCTCTCATACAGCCTGTATGATGTGAAGGCTCTGCTTCATTCTGCTGCCTGGGAACTGAAGGCTAACCCTGCAAGGCCCAGCATTGCTTTTGGCAACGTTTTTTAAATCATTTTAAAAAAAACGTTATAATTAGTTTTCCTGTTCTTTTTTCACATTAACATCACCATTAAATCCTATTGTTTAGTATTACAATGCCATTGGCCACGATATTTGCATATAAATACCCCCCACAGAGACTGACATTCACACCTCCCAGAGAAGTTGAAATTCCAGCGTCTGGACGAACAACATCTCACTTTTTAACTGAAGCTATTCCTCACAAAAACATAAGTAAAATGCCTGTAATATTGTTTTTCGTGATCATTAGAATGTCTAGAACACGTGCATATGTTAATATTGTAAAAAATATCCCCAAAATGCAAATTAGAGCATGATTTATGATTTATGATTTATGGCTATAAAACCTTACAAAAACATTATTAATTTTTTTTAACATTACATTTTCCTGTGATTAGGACTGCTACAACACCATCTGATTTTTTTTAATTTTTTTTGGCCAGTAGAAATTAATTCGGGTCTTGCAGGGCTAAGCGAGTCATTGGGTCCGGGAGCCATCACATCCCCGCTGGCTGACTGATGGTATGACACGCTGCACAGACTGCTGCAATGTTGTAGCAATGAGAGCAGCACCATTTATTAACCCTGCAAGGCCTGGGATTGTTGAATGCTTTAACCGGTGAAAAATAGCAGATATACAAGCTCGCAGCGCGAAAAAGTCGTGAAAATGTGTGCAAATCTTTGAATATATGTATTTATTTTCAAAGCGAACGTTTGTAACTCAAATTTTGCTTCTGGGGGGGGTCCCTGGAACTAGATATTTTTGAGATGAGGGTCCGTGGTCAAATTACACATCATTTTGGGGGTCCTTCACATGAAAAGGTTTGAGAACCACTGACATAGTAGTCTCTCAAGAACAGACTAAATGAGCTCCACTTAAGTGAAAAAGGACCTTTTCTTTGACGATGGCTGGCCAGATGGCTGACATAGAAACATAGGGTTTTTCAAAAAACCTTAGAAGGATTCAAAAGACACTCATAGAATTGGGTCAAAATTCTCATTCTCACGATTTTTCAAAAATAGCAGATCTACAAGCTCGCAGCGTGGCACTTGGTGCAGCGCTGTGAGCTTGTAGATCTGCTATTTTTCAATAGTTAAAGCATAAAATAATGATACACAATAATATGTACCCGTTCTGGATTTATTAAACACTACTGGACCTGTCCTGTCCTGTCCTCTCCCTCCTTTATATATACCTCCCATCCTCTGTGTGTGTGCGTGTGCGTGTGCCTGTGTGTGTGTGTGTGTGTGTGTGTGTGTGTGTGTGTGTGTGTGTGTGTGTGTGTGTGTGTGTGTGTGTGTGCGTGTGTGCATGCGTGCGTGCGTGCGTGCGTGTGTGTGGGCATGGTAGAATGTGATGAATGGTCATTGTGTGAGGAACATTTTCCTGCACAGTGCTCACACAGAGAAATGGTCGGGGTTTTATCTATTAAATATTATTTAATGGATAAAGGAGAATTGTGAGGTTGGGATAATTATTACAATTAGAGGGGAAACAAATTAACAAGATTCAGATTAGGATTGCGGATTAACTAATTAAGTCAGAGTTGAAAAGATAAATAATGTCATTAATAAAAAATTGCCATCTTAAAATGTCTCTAAAAAGAGATGTTGGGGTCACAATGCAGAGTTGAAGGTTATAAAACAAAATAAAATAGAAATGGCATTAGTAACACACGCGCGCGCGCACGCCACGCACGCGCGCGCGCGCGCACACACACACACACACACACACACACACACACACACACACACACACACACACACACACACACTCACTCACTCACTCACTCACTCACTCTCTCTCTCTCCGAAACCTTCAGATTTAAATTAATCCAAAAGGTAGCCATGTTGCATAATAATCAGAGTTGGGTGTAACGCGTTACTGTAATAATACTACTTTTTTCGGTAACGAGTAGTGTAACGGTACTACTCCTCCGAAATAATAATAACACTACAAATACTGCCTGGTCGCGTTACTCGCTACTCGCTACTTTCGTGCCTGCAGTTTCTGCTTCTGCCTTCAGCAGGAACCGATTGTAAACATCATCACTTGTCTTTTAAAACATTGGAACTGCCATTTATCTAAAATAACTAACCAAAGAAGAGGTAATCAAACACATTTGATAACACATTTGATTGTCAGCGCAGCAGCAGGTCACGGTGACACTGTGGCAATCAAGCCGCAGCCAGCAGCCACCCGACATTTGATAACCATCGCATATAGATTAATACAAGGGACTAAAAACAGCAAACCCCCCAAATACGGATATTTATAATATCAAGCAAAGAAATGAGTTACCTTTTGCCCATGAGAGAAAGGGAGAGAGAGAGAGAAAAGAGAAAAAAAGAGTGGCACGGCAGCGCATCACGAGGTGCGCAAAGCCGACGTTTGAATCACAGCCTAGATTAATATCCTACACGTGACAAGATACATTAAAACCCCCAAATAGTGAGTATTAAATATCCAGCGAGCCACAAGAATGAATTAGCCTACTGGAAATGTACGGTAGGCTGAGAGAGAGAGGGAAAAAGAGCACCTCACCTTTGCTCTGAGACTCTGACATGAGCTGATGATGACGGACAATTAATAATTCCTTATGCAAAACCATCGCTGCATGTTGCTTTTTTAAGCAAATGGGA